>NC_060285.1:4565502-4667595 GCF_021613505.1 Equus quagga | reverse complement strand
CCTCCCCTTCAGGGTGAGCCTGTCCCCTCTCCCTCCCCTTCAGGGTGTGAGCCTGTCCCCTGCCCCCTCCCTCCCAGGATGAGCCTGTCCCCTCCCACTCGCCCTCAGGGTGAACCTGTCCCCATTCCCCATCCCTTCAGGGCTGCCCCTGCCCGAATCTCCCCCTCAGGGTGAGCCTGTCCCCGTGCCCCCTCCCCCTCAGGGTGAGCCTGTCCCCGTGCCCGTTTCCCCTCAGGGTGAGCCTGTCCCCTCCCCCCTCGCCCTCAGGGGGTGAGCCTGTCCCTCTCGTCCCTCCCCCTCAGGGTGAGCCTGTCCCCGTGCCCCTGTCCCCTCAGGGTGAGTCTTTGTCCCCCACTCCTTCTCTCAGCCCCATCACCTCCCGGCGTCCCTCTCCCCTCACCCAGCACTTCCGCCCGCGCCCCCTCCCCGCAGGCGGGACTTCCGCCCGCGCCCCCTCCCCTCGCCGCTGCGTCCTCTCCCCCGCCCGCGGCGAGCCTGGGCGCCTGTCCCGCGCTCCCCCGCCCCGGCCGCTGGTTGCAGCGGCGCAGAGGCGGCGGCCTCGTCCGGAGGGTCCGGGGCGCGCCGCTCCTCGTCCTGCTCCCGCTCCTGCCGCTCTCCTTCCTCCCGCTCCTCCTCCTCGCCGTTGCCCAGCTCGGCGAGAGCCGCGAGCGGCAAGATGGCGGCGCCCAGGCCGCCGCCCGCCCGGCTGTCCGGCGTCATGGTGCCCGCGCCCATCCAGGACCTGGAGGCCCTCCGCGCGCTCACGGCGCTCTTCAAAGAGCAGCGGAATCGGTAACGCCCGCGGCGCGCGCTCGGGGGCGACCGGCGGGCTGGCTGGCGAGGGCGCCGCCTCCTCCCGGGAGGGCTCGGGGTGGAGGCCTCTGCGGTCGGCCGAGGGGCCTCCCCGCGGGTCCTGGGCCCGCGTCCTCCTGCGGCGGCCTGGGGCCGGGACAGGCGTGGGGTCGAGGCCCTTGGCCGCCGGGTACCCCTTCTGTGCACTGAGCAGGCGCGAGGGCGGCCTGTACGTGCATGGGCTGTGGGAGGCCGTGGCGGGGACAGACCGCCGAGGCCCCGGAGCCCCGGCGCAGCTGGTCCAGCGCGGAGACACGTGCCGGAGGAGCAGGGTGCAGGGCGCCTGAGGACCAGCCGCCGAGCGGCGGGGCTGGGCTGGGCCGGCCCCACCCCCCGCCGGCCTGTCCGCCGGGCTGGGCCGGGCCGGGCCGGGCAGTCCGGTCCCCGGGGCCGCGCCTCGTGTTGGGTGCAAGAGCCCCGGGCCAGAGGGGCCGCCCTGCTCCGCGCCCTGCCCTCGACCGGCAGGGCGGCCGGGCGAGACGGTGCCCACCAGCCGACAGAGCTGGCTTTGGTTCCTGGCCCTACGAGCTGTGCCTTATTGGGTACTTCCTCCAAGCCTTACATTTCTTGCCTGAAACGGGAACGTAGTACACAACTTCATTGTTGGATTGTACAGAGGAACAAATAAAATAAAGCGTGTGAGAATATAAACTGTGACTCTCTCAGTCAGTGCTTGTTTGATTTCATTCTAGTTTTCTCTGGGCCTCGTCTTCTCAGCTATTTCATGGGAATAGTGTTGGAACAGTACCTCCTTGGTGGGATTGTTAGAAGGGTTAAATGACACAATGCACGTTAAATACTTAGGACATACTTGACACATAGTGCTAAATAAATGGTAGCTGACATTGTCATCATTTAATACATTTCTTGATGGTCCCCCCCGTGCCACGTTTTGTGCTAGGTGATGAAGTTGAAAAATGAAAAGTCCTTTCCTGGGAGGTCCTGTTCTGGGGAACCGGCAGCTAATTCTACAATCATGGGGTATGTACAAAGAGGAGAGGGTGCATTGAAGAAAGGGACAGCTAGATTTGGTCCGGCTCATCCCTAGAGGTCCTCTTGTCTTTAAACCAGACACCTTGGTCTAAGCTCTTGTACAGGGCACTGCTCCCTGGGCTTTTTGGGAGATATGTTGGTTGAATGAATGCTGCAGTGTATCTGTAACATGATGGACCCTCCATTTAGTCGATAATCAGTCATCAATCGTTTGTTGAGCAGTTACTCTGGAGCACGTTCTTTGCTAGGGGCTGAATGTGTAAAGGTGAATGTGACGTCATCCCTTTTTTCAAGCATGTTAGGGAAATTGCTGTGTAAACAAATTGTCATGGAGGTGTAGACAAGAAGAGGTGGTGGCACAGGGAGAGCTTGCGGATCTGGTGGATCGATTGGTGGGCCAGGAAAGGCTTCAGGTTACTTTGGCTGCATGGCTTACAGATGAGAGACCTAATTAGAACAGTGGATGCAAAGGGACCGTATGCTGACTTTGCAGGGTCCCTGAGAGGATTAAATGAAATAACATGGGTGAGGTGTCTGGTACAGAGGAGACATTCAAACATGAGATCACTTTTTAGAAGCTGTAGGATAAAATCCAGGACCCTGAGCCAGTTTACAAGGCCTTTCTTGACTCAGTCTGTTGTGAGGGGAGTTAATGGGGAACCATTAGAAGGTTTTTTCAAGGGAATGACATGATAAGATCTGCCTATTGGAAAGATCTCTCTGGCTGACATTGTAGGGGATAAATTAGAGAAGGTGAAGCTAGAGGCAGGGGACTTTTTAAGAAGCTGATACAGGGCTGGCCTGGTGGCCTAGTGGTTAAGTTCACACACTCTGCTTCAGCAGCCCAAATTCCCAGGTTCGGATCCCGTGTGCTGACCTAGCGCTGCTTGTCAGGCCACACTGTGGCGGCATCCCACATAAAATAGAGGAAGATTGGCATAGATGTGAGCTCAACAACAGTCTTCCTCAAGCAAAAAGAAGAAGATTGGCAACAGATGTTAGCTCAGGGCCAATCTTCCTCACACACACAAAAAAGAAACTGATACAGAAGCCCAAGTGAAAGAGAAAAGTACCAGAATTAGGACATTGTTTATGGAGGTGGATAGGATAAACGTTGAAAAATATTTACAAGGTTGAATGGACAGGACTGCATGGATTGGATTGTTGGGGAAGAGTGAGGAAATGGAGATGTTTCTCATATTTGGCTTTTTCTGCAGCAGTGTCTTTGTTCCAGGCAGAGTTTGGAGACCAGAAAAGGAGACCTGAGGTTCAGATCTTGGGATGCGGAGGCGGATAGTCGTGTGGTGGTACAGAGAGCTCTTCATGAGGGTTTGTAAGGACAGGCTTCTGGTTCTGTTCCTGCCACTGCATTGTTTTTTCATTTGGACACATCACTAGTTGCCCCTCAGAGGGGTGTCATGGAGTTTGGACCAGAATCCATGTGCTCTGAAAGGATCCCTCCAATGTAGGTGGACCCAGAGGGAAGATGGACCAAGGTGCCAGGAGCTGAATGGAACATAAAGTGGAGCAAAATGAGGCCTCAGAGTAGCAAATAGAAAACCCCAGAAAAAGCAAAAGCAGACTGAGGAAAGCACGAAAGTAATTGATGGGACAAAAAGAATCTTACCTGAAATAATATATTTTGTGATCCTTACCAGATTTTGATGCTGCAAAACAAACTTTTGTTTGTGGTGGCTGGAGTAATAGAAGTGTCATGTAGTGGGAAGAACTGTGACTTGGAAACCAGGTAGACCTGGACAAGTTCTTGGCTTCTCTCTCTGGACTTATTTCTCATCTTGAAAATTGGGATGATATTGCCCACTTTGCAGGATTATTGTGAGGATCTCTAATAATATGTATTAGAGATACACAGTGTTTTATGCATAGTAGATGCCATTTATTTAGCACTTGCTATTAAAAAGTAACTGGGCTGTGAGTGACTGGGAACCCCATTGTGTTTAATCTCCTGCCTTATAGAAGGCAGTTGAAGCTATTTCACAAAGGGGATAATTTATTTTAAGTTTGGGATTTCCAGGGAAAGGGGTCCCAGGATCTCATTACAATTTTTAGCAACCCTCAAGTATGAGAAAATTCTCATATCCCATTACAGTGAATTTAGATATGGTGACGAAGTCTTTGATACTCTGTCTTTCAAGAGGAGGAGGTTAATCCTCTCCCCTTGAGTGTGGGCTGAACTTAGTGACTTGCTTTTCAACAACAGAATATGGTGGAAGTGATGGTATGTGACTTCTGAGACTAGGTCCTAAAAGGCATTGCAGCTTCCTCTTTGTTCTCTCTCTTGGATCACTCACTCTGACAAAGCCAGCTTCCATGTCATGAGGATGCTCAAGCATCCGTGGAGAGAGATCTCTGTGTGAGAAATTGAGGCCTCCTGCTGATAGCCATGGGATGAGCAATCTTGGAAGTGGGTCCTCAGTCCCAGGCAAGCCTTCAGCCATGCGTGCAACCTCCTGAGAGACCCTGAGCCAGAACTACCTCACTCAGCCACTCTCAGATTCTTGACCCTCAGATCTGTGTGAGACCATAGATGTTATTGTTTTAAACTGCTTAGTTTTGGAGTAATTTTTTTTACAGCACTAGATCATTAATATACCAATCTAAATTCTTCATGCTCTGGATTAAATCCGTATTCTATAACCCACTTCTTGAATAGTGTCTTAATCACTAAAATCCATAAAAAATTATTGTCATAAAATATCAGTATTAGGATACTGCTCAGCTATTCTCTGTGCAGGGTAATTGTTTTTCTTACCTATTTTAAATTTGTTTTATACCTTTTGTTTAGTGTACATATTTGCATTTTTAGCATTTATTTAACCAGTGATTTTTCTTGCTGTGCTGTGGGTCTTTGCAAGTCATGTTAAATTCTTTCTGGAATAAAGTAAGATATAAATACATTAAAAATGCTATTTTTGGCCTTTTCCTGGAGGTTTTAGTTTCCAGTCCTTTAGTTACCATCACCGTGTGTCTCTACATGGTCTGTCTTTGTGATGTATCCAGAGTCCCCTGTTAAAGTGTAGAGCCAGTGAGATTCATTGTCATACTGTATGCCTCCACTGTCCATTAAGTAGCTACTCGCTACATATATTTAAGTAAATTAGAAATAAATAAGATTAACAGTTCTGCTCCTTACTTGCAGCAGCCACATTTTAAGTACTCAATAGCTACATGTGGCTAATGGCTACCTTATTGACATAACAGACGTGGGCTGTTTCCATCATTGCAGAAAGTTCTGCTGGGTAGTACTGCTCTATAATTTCTTTTCTTTCTATAGGGAAGATTATGTTCTGGTACTTGAATATTCATGAAATATTGTATAACACTTGGATACTACTTTCTGTAATTCTTCTCATACTTAAACTGATACCTCATTGCTCTTCCATTTGATAAGCTTCTTGAATAAAGTGAACATATCACATTCATTCTGTTGGTAGCATCCAGCATGGAGTCTGATAATTGTAGGTGCTTAAGAAATTCTTGTGGAATTTCTGCTATTTGTATAGCTTATTATTCATTGTGCATCCTTTGTCTTTTTCTTATATCCTTATGTAGACCTTTTTTTTAGCTTCTGTCATTATGGCTTATTTTTCTTGTTTAATCTGTGTTTAGTCAAAATTGTTTTTCTGTTTACTTCCGTCAAGGTTTCGTACATTCTATTTAGTAGTGCAGATATTTCCCTCCATACTTCTGAACTTTTTACCTTATAAATTCTATTTTCCTTTTTTAAAGAAAGCACTTATTACATTCTAACATACTGTGTAATTACTTATAGTACTTATACTGGTTCCTTATTTATTCTCTGTCTCCTTCCAGAATGTAAGGGCCATGAGGCAGAGATGTTTGGCTTTTTTGTAATTATCCTGTTTGGATAATAATTCTTGAATTTGATGTCTTTCTTCAGTTTGGGAAATTGTGAGCCACTATTCAAATATTGCTTCTCTTCCATCCTTTCCTCTCCTTCTGAGACTCTTCTTATACGTGTGTTAAACCTTTCACTATATTTTATGTATCTCATAGACTCCTTTCTGTATTTTCTTTTCTTTCTGAGCTTCTGTTTGCAAATTTTCTACTAATCTGCTTTCTAATTCTTTAATCCTCTTTTCTGCTCTATCTAATCTGCTGTCATCTATTGTGTTCTTAGTTTCAGGAATTGTATTTTTGAGTTGTTGTAGAATTAGTTTGATTTTTTCCAAGTAGATTACTCTGTTGAAATTCATTTTGTCATTTACCTTCATGATGATATTAATTATAGTTATTGTAAAGAATATGCCTGATAAGTTTCTATTGTCAGTTTTTGTCTTCTTGTGTTTAGTTATTTGGTCCTATCTTTTTTATTGAATGCTCAATGTTGTGAAGGAAAAACGGAGGCCATTTTCAGATATCGTCCCTTTGTAAAATATTTGCAAACTCAAAAGCAAAATCAATTCAAAAACTGTTTGTTTCAACAAATGATTGTGGAACAACTTGATATCTAATTGGAGTAAAATAAAACTTGACCCAGACCTTGCACCATTCACAAAAAAATATTTCAACATGAATCATAGACCTAAAAGTAAAACCTAAAACTATAAAATCTTGAGAAGAAAACATGGGAGAATATCTTTTGTGACCTTGAGTGTAGGCAAACATTTCTTATCCAAGACATAGATAAAACTAACCATGCAAGAAAAAATTGACTTTATCAAAAGTAAAAACTTATGCTCATCAAAAGACACCATTAAGAAAATGAAAAGGCAAACCATAGACTGAGAGAAAGTATTTGCAATACATGTATCTGACAAAGGACTTGTTTCAGAATATGAAAAGTGCTTCTACAACTCAATAAGAAAAAGAAACTCAGTTTAAAAATTGGGACGAAAACTTTTATCCGTTACAAAGGAAGACGTATAAATGCAAACACATGATAAAGTACTCACCATCATTAGTCATTAATGAAATGCAAATTAAAACAACAATGAGATACCACTTAATACTTTTTAGGGTGGCTATTACCAGAAAAATGGAAAATAAGTGTTGGTGAGGATGTGGAGAAATTGGAACCCTTGTGCATTGCTGGTGGGCATGTGAGATGGTGCACCTACTATAGAAAACAGTTTGGTGGTTCCTCAAAAAGCTAAACACAGACTATGACCCAATAATTCCACTCCTGGTGTATGCCCAAAAGAACTGAAAGCAGGGAATCAAAAAGGTACTTGGATGCCAGTGTTCATGGTAGCCTTATTCACAATAACCAAAAGATGGAAGCAGCCCAAGTGTCCATCAGCAGGTGAATGGATAAACAAAATGTGCTGTGTACACACAGTAGGATATTATTTAGCCATAAAATGGAATGAGGTACTGACACATGCTGCAACGTGGCTGAACCTTGAAAACATGCTAAGTGAAAGAAGCTAGATGTAAAGGGACAAATATTATTTGATTCCACTTATATGAAGTTCTTAGAATAGGCAAGTTCATAGAGATAGAAAATAGATTTGGGAGAGGCGGAGGGAGGACTTGTTGCTTAATGGTTCCAGAGTTTTTATTTGGGGTTTTAATAAAAAGTTTTGGAATTAGCAATGATGGTTGCACAACATTGTGAATACAATTAAATCCACTGAATTCTACTTTTTTTTTTTTTTTAAAGATTTTATTTTTTTCCTTTTTCTCCCCAAAGCCCCCCGGTTGAATTCTACTTTTAAAAATGGTCAAAATGGCAAGTTTTATATTCAGTATATATTTTACCACAGTTAAAAAAATTAACACAGTCATAGACTGCATAACGATGTTTCAGTCAACGATGGACTGCATATACGATGGTGGTCCCATAAGATTAGTACCGTATAGCCTAGGTGTGTAGTAGGTTATACCATTGAGGTTTGTGTAAGTTCACTCTGTGCTCACACAGCAAAGAAATCCCGATCGTTAAGCAACACATGACTGTAACGTAATAGACCAGAACCCACGGAATTACGCACTTTAAATGGGGGAATTGTAGCTACGTTAATTATATCTCGAAGCTGTTATGAACAAACAAAACCATAATGAGATACCTCTGCATACCTATTGGAATGGCTAAAATTAAAATGACAGCACCAGAATTTGGCAAGAATGTGGAGCAGCTGGAATTCTCATACATTGCTGGTGGGAGGGTAAATGGTACAACTGCTTTGGGAAACATTTTGACAGTTTTTTGTAAAGTTAAACCTACACCTGCCTATGACCCTAGGTATTTACCCAAGAGAAACGAGCATATATCCACAAAAGACTCGTAAAAGAAAGCTCATAGCAGCTTTCTTGATGATAGACAAATATTAGAAATAACTCAGATGTCCAGTGGAAGAATAGCTAAAACCATTGGTAATTAAAATGAATGAACCACCAGTATTTACAGCAACATGGATGAGTCTCTAAAGCACACTGAGTGAAAGAAGTCAGTCACAAGAGTAGGTATCGTATGATTTTATTTTTGTCAAGTTCTACAATTGGCAAAGCCAATCAGTGTTTGTCAAAAGGGGTTGGAGATTGCCTGGAAAGGAGCGTGAGGGAATTTTCTGGAGTAAAGGAAGTGTGCTGTATCTAGATGGGGATATTGATTGCCTCTTTGCATGCATTTGTCATAACTCATTAACATTTATGATGTGTATTTCAGTATGTAAATTATATCTCAGTTTTCTGCATGTAAATTATTACCCTTCTGCTTGCCACCTCCCAGAAGAACTTATTTGAGCTCAATCTCAGCCAGCATGGTTGAAGGACTTGGAGGAAGTATCACTGGCCTTTTTTGCTTGCTATTTGAGAGTTATCACTAGTAAAACAATATTTTTGAGTTGTAAAATTTGCTGTTAAGAAGAGAGAATTGAGCATTGTGTTCTCTAGTGTCCTCAATATCTTGGGAGCTAATTGGGTTTTCACAATTTTCGTCTATGCCGGACAGTGCTATTTCCACAGCCTGAGATGAGCTGAGGTGGTTGATATGTGAATGAATGCAATGCCTGAGAGCAAATCTAGAAAAAATGGAGGTAGTCTTGGAAGGATGAGGGAAGCAAATAGAAGATGTGGCACTGGGAATTTCAGCTCATTGGCCACTGAAGATGGCAGTTTAAGGGTGCTTTTGGGATCTTGCATTGCAGGGATAGCCATTAGTATCTTATCACCTGACTGGTTTGGGACCTGTGATCTCCTTACATGGAGGGGGGATTTACCCCAGCTTTTTGTGACCTCTGAATAATACAGGGCTCCTTGTGAGTCTGTTTTGCAGAATGGTTGAAAGAGTTTTGTTTTTTAAAAAACAATTTGTGTTTTGGGGGGCTTTTTTCCCTCTCCCCTCTTCTGCCTTGAAATGCACTGGTGTGAAATGCTGATGCCTTTGGGCTCGGGCAGTGGGTTGCAGAGGAAAAAGGCTGTTGTGAAGCATAAGTCTAGTTTCAAGTCCGAGTATGTATGAATTGGCAAATATTTTAACTTCTCTGAGCATCAGTTTTCACATTGGTGAAATGGGTGTTACAATAATGCCTGCATTGTAGGGTTGATATAGGTATTAGGGTGTGCTGTATGTAGAGTCTGGAATGGTGCCTGGTACATAGTTGGTGCCCAGAAAACCCCAATATTATTGCAGGCTATAGTCATAGGAGTGAAAAGAAATGAAATGTGTGGTAATTCTTGAGAATTTTGAATATTTTAAAATAGTGCTTGTAAAGTCTTTAATTTCACCTCCATTCCATGCTCAGTTTCTTGTTTTAATAGGCTTTTGGAACTGTCTCTGAAACTTTAGAATAAGAAACATATAATAACTTAGTGGAAGAAAAATGGTTTTTCAGATCCAAAAGATGTGGGCAGTAATTTCTTGCCAAAATTTTAATTCCTTGGTAGAAAGGTATTTTAGCAATATTAAATAATCTTAAAAAGCTATAAGAATTTCCAATAAAAAAGTGAATACTTGAAAATAATGTTATGACTGAAGCTGAGAAATTTAAATTTTTCATGGAATGACTGCTTTGGGAACTGACATTTAAAAAAAGCTATACGTGTATACTCAAAAAAGGAAATTGAAGCTTTTGTTAGCTTCCATCCTAGTGTTTTTGGTAGTTTGTTTGCTTATTTTTAAACTCTTGACAAATCAAAACCAATAAAATATATAATAAATGTTAACGCCTTTATGGAGGATGATATAACATAATTTAACAAGTATCCACGTATTTCACTTGAGAAATGAACAAATGTTAAACTTTTTTCTTGTTCTGTCAAATTCCAAAACGTTACTGGTACTGTTAACGTCCTCTGTATTAGAACAAATTACCCCACAAGTTAACGTCTTGAAATGACAAACATTGATTGATTGATTTATGAGCAAGATTGGCTCTGAGCTAACATCTGTTGCCAATCTTCCTCTTTTTGCTTGAGGGAGATTGTCCTTGAGCTAATATCCGTGCCAGTCTTCCTCTATTTTGTGTGTGGGATGCCACCACAGCGTGGCTTGATGAGCCAAGTATAGGTCCATGCCCAGGATCCAAACCCATGAACCCCAGGCCACTGAAGTGGAGTGCGGAACTTAACCACTACGCCGCTGGGCCAGCCCTCACAAACATTTATTTTTTTTCACACAGTTTATGAGGGTCAGGAATCTGGAAGTTGCTTAGCTGAGGGGATCTGGCTTAGTGTCTTTCACAAGGTTGCAGTCTGTAGTCTTCTGAAGGGCTGACTGGGGCTAAAGGACCAGATTCCAAGCTCGTGGATTCCAGCCAAGGTCAGGCATGTGGCTTTGGGCAGGAAGCTTTACTTCTCACTACTTGGACCCCTCCTGAGGGCTGCTCATGACATGGCAGCTGGTTTGTTGCAAAGCTAGTGATCCAGGAGAGTGTGCTCAAGATGGAAGCAGGAGTGTTTTTATAATCCCGGAAATGATGTACCCTTACTATTGCATGTTCTAATACTATTGCGTATTCTAATGGTCATGGGAGGGGTGACCACAGGAGGGGTCACACATAAGGGTGTGTGAATACCAGGAGGTGGGGATCATGGGGGGGGTGCTCTGTTTCACTTTCCAATTCCATTCCTCCCTCCTTACTTGATAAATGGTATGCCGTATTGTTTTGCTGCATGCTCTACAGTTTGCACTTTTTATTTACATTATGTTTTTGAGTGCTGCCGGTTTTCATACATAGAGAGCTAGATCATTAACTTCAATTGTTGTATACCATCATAAGAATACATCATAGTTTATCTACCTTTTTTCTTTCTGATGGATATTTGGATTGTCTTGAATTTTTGGTAATTCAAACAGCACTGCAGAGACCATCTTTCTAAACATATCTCCTCATATACTTGAGACTTTTTTTCCCCAAGAGCAGAATCTGAGGTAAGGACTCGGGTGAAGTAATTTACAAGGTGACCCTCAGTAATCAGGAGTGTGGGAGAGGAAAGCTGGACATGGAAGGAGAGACAAGCAGTGTCAGGATGCCTTATTGAGCTGGTAACTGTCGTGGGCAACTGAGGCTCAGTCCCACTGGGTGTCCCTGAGGAATGCACCTCTGAATTATCGGAATGGATGGCTGGGTAATTTATTAACTTGTTTCCCATTGGTTCAGAATTGCTCCTGGGGTCATTAACTAGGTTGAGAGTGTGGGGTGGGGGCCACCATGAGCATTTGTTACAGTCTGCTCTTTTCCTTAGACCCCCCTCTTGCCTGATAGTGTCTGGTCTATCACTGATTCTTCAAGGTTGTAGCTGGTTAGAGACTAAAAGAAAAGACCTAGACAGGTGTGTTAGTGCAACAAGCTACAGCCCCCACTGCTGCCACTCGTCCGGAGGCTGTAATTGGTGATTATCACGTGCCTTCTGCACCCGCCGTTCTAGATTTCCCTTACTATCTGCCAGCCCTTTAGCTAGGCTCTGATGCTATGGGGTCTGAGCCCTTGGTTGCCTTTCTCTTGTCAGTCTGTGGTTGCTGCAGTTGCCGGATTATAGTTTTCCCTAGACATGGAAGTACCAAGAGAAGTCCCATCGAATCCCCAAGTTCCAGATCTGTTCCTCCCTGCCCCCGTCTTGTAGTAGCAGCCCTGGCCTTTCTTGATAGCCAGGGTCAGTTACTTCTGCCAGTGTAGTGACTACTTTCTTTACCTGCAAGTCCGCTGGCTTGAGGATCCCAAAGTGCACATTCTGTAGATCGAGTTGAAGGCATACTAGATCCGTTTCTGTCCAGCCTGACGGAGGTGTTCTTCGTCTCAGACCCAGGACCTGGCCCAGCACGGTGTGGAGTTGCGGGTTGGGAAGCACAGGCTCTGCAGGTGGGTCACTAGGAGAGGGAGGAAAGGGGCCGGTTTTTCTTAGGGTTAATTTTTCTCTTTGAACCTTTAGTTTACTGGCTCACCTTGAGTGAGAGATTTATTATACCGCAGGCCCCCCTTATCTGCAGGGGGTACATTCCAAGACCCCTAGTGGATGCCTGCAACCACGGATAGTACCGAACCCTATATATACTGTGTTTTTTACTAGACATACATACCTGTGATAAAGTTTAATTTATAAATTAAGCACAGCAAGAGATTACCAACAACAATAATAAAATAAAACAATATAACAATGTACTGTCATAAAAGTTATTGCAGATTTTAGCAACCTCAGCATTTTTCGTACTAAGTTGAGAATTGTCACCTTTTCATTAAAGGAAGCACTTTGCAGCTTCTGTTTGGCATATCCGAATTGCCAGCATCACTACTCTTGTGCTTTGGGGGACCATTATTAAGTAAAATAAAGTTTACTTGAACACAAGCACTGTGATACCATGATAGTCGGTCTGGTCACTGAGGCGGCTACTAAGTGACTCCCAGCCCGGTAGCGTATACAGCGTGGATTCACTGGACACAGGGATGATTCGCCTCCTGGGCAGGACGGAGCGGGGCAGCATGAGATTTCATCACACTACTCAGAATGGCACGTAATTTAAAACTTTAGAATTGTTTATTTCTGGAATTTTCCATTTAATATTTTCAGACTGTGGTTGACCAAGTGTAGCTAAAACTGTGGAAAGCAAAACTGCGGATAAGGCGGAACCACTGTATCTCTGGGCTCACTCCTCCCTGTTTCGTGGTTTTACATTTTCCTCTACCTGTTTCCCCAGTGACCCTAGCCTAAAATCAGATCTTCTATTGGTGAGTTATGTCATAGTGATTTTGTGGGCATTGTGTGTCCGGTCACTAACCTGGCCAGTGTCTTGGACCAGGTCGTATTTCTGAAGCTGTCTTGGCTTCCTCCTGATGTTGGAGGCGCACAGCTTTACGTGTAACTTACGCACAGGGCTGCCTTGAGTGCAGCTCTTTTCCTCCACCTTCAGACGCATGGGGGACCTGGCCGGCGCTGAGTTTCACATAGTGGCTCTGATTGCCACAAGGTGTAGGGGGCTTTCAGTTCTAATCATCCTGCCAGCGTTGAATTGCTGATGGCCACTGCCCATTCTGAACGTGTTCCACTCTTTGGTTTTAAACATGATTATAGCTGAGCCTTTCCATTCAGTTTTTGGTGCATGGAGATATTTACTTTGTTTTAAAGTTGATCTGTATATTTATAATTTAAAAAAATAATCGTATGATTACATTGTTTGAAAGGAAGAGGAGATGTTTAAGATGTGAACTCCTTCCTCACTGCACTTTTCATTTCCTAATGAAGTACCCTTTTACACGTCTTTCTCCCAACTTGATTGCGACTTTGGTGAGGGCCAGGACTGTCATCTTTATTGTGTTTCCCAGCACAACTCCTGGTCTATTTTGGGTGCTCAGTACATGTTGAATTGAATAGAGCAATGAGGAGCCAATGGCTGTAAGGAGAAAATCACTTCTTAGTGTCGGACAGCCAGTCGATAATGATTGCTCTAATTATTTAAAAGTTGTTAATTTGGTTTACTTACTTTCATTTATTTAATCACTTCACATATGCTGTGTACTGTGCTCTGCGTTGAGTGCTGCAACTGTAGTTGATACAGCATAAGTAACTATATCTCACTTCTAACCATGAAAGTGAAAATAGCTCAAATCCTGTAATATTAAATTTATAAATATAAATGTCTTAGGCCTCCATTCCTTTGCTCATATATACATTCCTAATTTTCTGTCAAGGTTTAGTTACCATTTCACTTCCTACTGAAAACCTTTTTTGGCTTTCTAGATGCCTCTGCCCTGTATATATATTCTCTGGCACTCTGTGCTTACCTCTTTCAAAGAACTTCATGAAGAGTATTAGAGTCACTTAATCACCTGCTGGTCCCACTAGAATGAGAGCAGCCTGAGGGCAGGATTCTTATTTACCTCTGTATTCTCAGTACCAACTTTAAGACATAGTACACTATGAGCACTTGATAGTACTTTCATTATTTCCTTGAATATTTAATATTTCTTGAGTCATTAGTTATAAAGTGAGAGCATAGAGGAAAAACTGTAGTAAAGAAGGTACAGAAAAATGATCGAATATGACAGATGACTGATTTCAAGAGGTACGAAATGTCTTGGTATTACTCATTGTTTGTATAAATGTATTGACTAACTTTCATAAAGAATGGGAATAAATTTAGTACGTTATAGGTCAACATACTACAGAACTCAAAAATAAGCCTATTCATCTGTGTGTATACATACATTCACATAGGTTTTCCCCACACATTACTGAGCCTCTGGCCTGAAAGAGTCTTTGATGCATGAAAAACAAAAAAACAAAAAATGAAACAAAACAAAAAACACAAAAACCCACACGAGTTGTCACTTTGGCTAAGGATGCCATGTGGCGTCTTGACTCAACCATGATTCAGATCAACTCTGTTGAGAGAGAACATCAATTAAGTTACACTATAAAAAGCACTTTTTAGAGTGTGATGACAATTTCCTTTATTTTTACCTGTGCCATGAGCTGGAATACCACATGGAACTATTTAGTAAGGTGTTCTGACTCAACTTCAAAATACAGATGTGGTCAGTGTGAGCTACCCCTCACATTCAATTATCTTAAATGGACAAAGTAGACAGGAAAATGTTTGAGCCAGCAAATCAAAATAAATAAGGTTAGAATTCTGACCAATAGTACCCTCAGAGGAGAGTTTCTTAGTTCTCTTTCATTCTTCTAGTCTTTTGTAGTGGTCCTTGGATCCAAGGGCGTGGTCACTGGACTGTGGGCAAGGACACTTACTCAAAGGCAAAGGAACCCTGGGACTGACTCTAGGCTGAGTCAACCTCTCTGATGGCCGCAAGCCTAGAAAGTCATGTTAGAGTTAAGATGATTTGTAAACAAGCCATACTCATTGTAGCCATTCGGGAGTTGATATATATAGTGCTTAGAAAAGTGCATGGCACAATTTAAGTGTTAGTGACTATCATCATCCTTGAGAATATTATAAAACTTTATCAGAAGACATTAAAGAAAACTTAAATGGTAATATGTACTATTATGTGATAGGAAACCTTAGTAGCGTAAAGACATCGGTTCTCCCCAAATTGACCTGTGGTTTCAATACCATTCAAAATAAAATCTCAACAGGATTTTTGCTGGAAATTCACAAGCTGATTTTCTGATTTATATGGGAGGCTCCTAGGTTTTCTGTTACTCCTTGACTCCCTTAAGTCTTTATATGAATTTTTTTCTGACTCCTCAGCTCTTAAAACCCTTCCCATGTGCTGTCAGCAAAATTACCTATGTCCTCAACTTCTCTGAACATTCCTTTCATCTTCTTGATTTAAGTGAAATATGGCTAACTTCTGAGGACATGCCTTTCCCAGGTGGTCTTCAGAGTGGGAAGCTTTTTCTCCTACATCTAATATACTGCTTGGTTTGAAGATGTGTAAGTATTCTCCTTGATTGTCATTGCTGCTTCCAGACCTTTTTCCTCCGCAAACTCTCCGACTTTTCATCTCGCGCCGTTGGAGTATGCCACATATATCATCTCCTTTGCTGTTAGAAGAGATCTGTGGCTCACTCCACCTACCTCATTCCTTGAAGAATTTAGCTCTAGTTTGCTGTTAAGTCTGCATTATTCTTGTCTTAAATCAGTGTTTGTGTAGGTTATCCTTTCATTATTCTGGGCTTTTATTTCCTTGACTTTCTCTCCTTCAGTGAGCTTGACCTCCACCCCATGTAACCACACACTGCCGTGTGCTACCTCGGCCTTATCATTAACTGTAGCTGCATTCCTCCACTATCTTAACTTCAGGAGTCCCACTCTGTGGCCCATTTCATCCTCTCTCTCTCAGCCTCCTACTCCAACAAGACTTCGGTCCCACCAGGACCTACAGTCTGTTGCTCTGCAACTTCCTACCTACTGTCCCTTTTGTTCCTCACGTCCACGTTTCCCTTCTTAATCCAGTTTAGACCTATGGATCAGTAATAAAAGCATTCTTCTGTATCCGTCCTCAATTCCTGTGCCTCGTCTTTTAACTTGTTATACTTTCCTGGTAAAACTCCAGCTCTAGTTAAATCTAGCTTGCTGTTTCCTTTGCTCCTGCTCCCAGTTAACTGATCAAGGCTGGAGAGAAGCTGAAACCATGATGATGGGTCTGCCTTTAAACTGGTGATCACTGACCTCGGTTAGGCGTTTAGTGCTACCTGGCCGTCCTGCTCTATTTCCCTAGTTCATTTAATCTCCTGCTTTCCTGGTCAGCTGTTTTATGCCTTTTGCTCTCCTTGTCTTCATTGCCTCTCCTTCATCCTCATCTTCCTATTTTACCGAGAAAATAGGAGCAACCAGAAGATAATTTCCAGGAACTCCCATCACCCTTTCTACCTACCTACCCACCTCTGTACCCACCCGCAGTTTCTCCACTGTGGGCCTGTATGAGAAGGCCCGTAATCTCCCTTCTCTTCTGCTACTGTGAATGAACTGTCTTGCTCTGAATGCCAGCCCCCCTCAGGTTTGCACTAAATTCTGCTCCCTTTTGCATTCATTGCCTCAGGAATTCTCTTTCCTCCCTTCCTTTTCTTAAATCATCAGTTTTACTTTTTCTGTTGTATTATTTCATCAGTTTATAGATCTGCTGTAATTTTTCCCACCCTAAGAAAAATCTCTCCCGTTTCCCCAAGCTGTGATCCCATTTTTCTGCTCTTCTCCGAAGTTTTTTTATATTCACTTACTGCATTTTCTCTTTTCTGTTGAACCCATTCCACTGGCTAAATCCAGTGGTCTTCATCTTAAATCCTTATATTACTCGACGTAGCAGCTGCACTTGACGTAGTTCATCACTTCTTTCTCCTTGAGACGCTTTCTTCACTTGGCTTCCAGAGCACCACCCGCTTCTGATTCTCTTCTTACCTTATTGGCTATTCTTTCTCCCATCCCAGAGCTCAGTCCTGAGACCTCTCATCTCTCTCTGTATGCTTACTCCTGTGGTGACCTCATTCAGTCTTGTGGCTTTAGTACTTTCCATTTGCTGGTGACTCTAACATTTTCCTTTAGCTGGACCTTTCTCCTGAATTCCACGCTTGTCCATTCATCTGCCTACTCCACATTTCCACTTGTATTTCTAACAGGCACCTCAAATTTAACAAATCTGAAACTAAACTCCTGATTCTCCCATCCTTCACATATCTTCATGGCAATCTTCTCTGTTTCGGTAAACAGCAAATACATCTGTGCATTTATTGCTTAGGCCAAAGTTTGGAGTCATCCTTGACTCCCGTTTCTGAAATACCCCTGAAAGCGATTTATCATCAAATCTTGTTCGCACTACCATCAGAATTTATCCAGAATCTGATCTCTGCTTACCATGTTTTTCCAAAAAGAGCTGCTGCCACTTTTTTCCAAAAATAGTTTCCTAACTGGTTCCTGGAGTCTTCTCTTTCCCCCCCTTCGATCAGTTCTTTACAGAGTAGCTGGAGGGATCCTTCAAAAATGAAAGTCAGATGATGTCGCTCCTCCATGGCATCACATCAGGCTAAAGCTAATATCCTTTCATGGCCTTCGGAGCCTGTGCGGTTGGCTCCATCTTACCTCTGACTCACGGTACACTTTCATTCCCTCATTGGGCTTCTGCCGAGCCAGACCCCCCACTTTTCCTGTGACATCTCAGATATGCCTTTGCCTTCCATCCTTGCTCTTCTCCCAGGAACGTGCATAGTTCGCTTCCTCACCTTCTTTAGTTCTATGCTCAAATACCACTTCTTAAATAAGCTTTTTCTTTTTTCTGCTTTTTCTCCCCAAACCCCTCCAGTACATAGTTGTGTATTTTAGTTGTGGGTCCTTCTAGTTGTGGCATATGGGACGCCTCCTCAGTGTGGCCTGATGAGCGGCGCCATGTCTGTGCCCAGGATCTGAACCAGCAAAACCCTGGGCCGCTGAAGAGGAGCACGCAAACTTAAGCCCTCGGCCACATGGCCGGCCCCCTAAATAAGGTTTTTAACAAGGTCTGACATACAAATCTTTCTCTACCTAAGAATATATACATTCTCTATATATTTTCTTCCAGAATGTTATAGTTTTGCCTGACATACATTCCTAAATCCATCTGGAGGTACTTTTTCAGTAGGGTTATAAGTAAGGGTCCAGTTCGCTTTTTTTCCCCTGTGGGTGACAGTTGTTACGGCACCTCACAGAACAGTCCAGGCTTTCCCTACAGATCTTTAGTGCTAGCACTGACATTTATCAGGTTTCTCTAGGTGCACAATGCTGTTCCTGGACACTCTATCCAGTGGTTTATTTGTCCACCTCTGTATAATTTCACCTTCTGTTAGCTTCTTTCACTTGGCATAGTGCATTTGCGATTCTCTCTGTTCTGATGAAAGATGTATTTTTACTGTGGTGAGGACAATGGGAAAGGGGGAAGCATGTGATTTTTGGGGGGAGATGGGGAGGATATGTTTGGAACTCTTTAAAGCAGGGGTCACTAAGCTATGGTCTGTGGACCAATTGTGACCCACCACTTAGTGTTGTTTTTTTTTCCCAATGACCTTTGAGTTAAGAATGGTTTTTACTTTTTTTTTTCTCGCTGAGGAAATTTCCCCCTGAGCTAACATCTGTGCTAATCTTCCTCCTCTTTGTATGTGGATCACCACTACAACATGGCTGCTGACAGTAGTGTAGGTTCACACCCTGGAACTGAACCCAGGCCACCAAAGCAGAGTACGCTGAACTTAACCACTAGGCCACGAGGCTGGCCCTGTCTTTTTGTTTTTTGTTTCTTTTTTTGGTGAGGAAGATTGTCGCTGAGCTAATGTCTGTGCCAGTCTTCCTCTATTTTGTGTAGAGGATGCTGCCACAGCATGGCTTGATGAGCAGTGTGTATGTCCGCACCTGGGATCCGAACCTGTGAACCCCGGGCCGCCAAAGAAGAGTGTGCGAACTCAACCACTATGCCACTGGGCCGGCCCCCCCGGCCCCAGTTTTTATATTTTTAAATGGTTGGGTAAAAACAAAAAAGTAAAATCTTGTGACTCATCAAAATTATATAAACTTCAAATTTCAGTCCACGAAAATAGTTTTGTTAGAACACAGCCACGTTCACTCATTTGGATATTGCTTATGCACTACAACGGCAGAGATGAGAAGTGTGACAGAGCTGTCAGGCCCTCAAAGCCTAACATATTTACTCTGCCTCTTTACAGAAAAAGTTTGCCAGCCGTGCAAAATGGATTGGTCTGGACTGTCGGGACTACTTGAGAGTCCTGGATGTGACAGAAGAGGGGAAGAGAGTGTAAAAAGGGGAGTTTTGAGGTCTGCAAAGATGAACTTCAAAATTTTGCCCTAGGCTGTCTCTGGCAGGAGATAGAAATGTCTTTATTTTCTATTTTTGTTCCATCCAGCCCAGTAAAATCCGTAAGCAGTTTATAGTTTTAAATAACAACTGCTGATTGTTATTTTAATCTCTGAACTTGTGTGTATTTTAATAGTTTTTCTTAGTGACAGTGGTTAAACTATTCTAAACCACATATGCCAGTTTTTAATTAAATCTAAGGTATTAGAATAAATCTTAGCAAGTATGAAAGTCTTGGTTGTGGCATTACAATGACTAGCATTTAGTTTCCTTTTCAGTAGGAGGTTCCATCTGATGAGTTAACTGTAAAATGTGTGTACATATAGTATATTAGACCTATCTAGCCTGTTACAGATAATCACAAGTAGTTTTCTTTAACTTTACTCAAACAGGACTTGCCAAGATTAAACCTACATATCTGTTCAAACTTGAAGGAAATGAAATTCTACCTTTTGTGTAATTCAGAGGCTTATTTTTCATTCTGTAATGTAACATTTCATTTAAAAGTTGTCCTTAGGGTATACATTCCTATCTAATAGGAATGTCTAACGGTTGAATTTTAATTGTCCTCCTAAGTACTTTCTGCCTTCTGTGAATGAAGTAGCTAAGCTTTTTAAAGTCTTTGTGAATATTTTGTGTTAGTTTGGTCAAAGAAGAAATGACAGCAGTTTTTATTATTAATAACATTTGCAATATAGGAATGATTGAGTGATCTTTGCTAGCTATTTCACTGTCATTAATCATTGGACATATTTAGCTGTGTTGTCTTGATAGTGAACGCAGAATTTGCGGGCAGAGTACATTAGGACTACTTTGGATCTCTAATGCCAAATAGCTTTCTTTCAAGGTTATAGAGAAGGAAAAGAAGTATAGGAGAGAGTTAAATGCTTTCATAGTATTTACTGTTAGTGAATAAAAGCTATAGCTATTTTTGTATGGCTCTAGAGGAAAGGGTGGTTTTCCTCCCGGCTTTTACAGAGGGGTCCAGACGTCTAAGAAGCAGTCTCTGCTCCCAAGGAGTTTAAAGTACGGGTAATTGGGTTACAGCTCCTCTTCCCTTCCTCTCCCTTTAAGCTGATCCGTTCTGTCATTCAGTGGGGAAGGGGAAATTAGAAGTTTGTTAAACATCAGTCATAAGATATTTACATCTTAAAATACGGCCATTTTTCAAGTTTTTGAGTTCCAGATATGTAGATTTCTCATTGAGAATGGAAGAGTTGAGCTGGTGTCTCAGTATTTCCCTTTTTCCAGTTACTGCTGCACATGACACTGATCCACTGCTCACACATCACGCCTGGTGCCTGGCTGAGACGCAAGCTCAGCAGGTGTTTGGATCGCATAGTCTGTGAATTTGTCAGATCCACGCCGAGTGTGCAGACAGTCTCATCACTCTTTTAAACTTGAACAAATACAATTAGGGTATGCCAGTTTTGGGCCCTAGAGATACAGGAAAAAATTATATGCTCTGTTTTTCCGGCATCTGTAGTCTAGCTGGGGAGAGAGATAAGATAAATGGATATAATATGATCTGGATAAGTGTTATTCCAGTCTTGTGGACTGAGGTCCAGTGGGCCGGAGATGGGAGCTGGTTCACCTGGGCTAGTGGAGGAGTTTCACCGGGGCTGAGAGTTTTCAGAAGACCTAAAAGGAGATTCAAGATCCTTCCAGCGGAGATCTGGGTGGGGATGGTGTGAAAGGGGCATTCTGGTAGAGGGCATATGTTTGAGCAGACAGAGAGGATTGCAAGTGCTTAGTGTTTTCAGGAATCCATGAGTGTGCAGCCTGGGGAGAGCAAATGGCAGTGATTGCAATCCAAATTTATTTTCTCTTTATACAGCAGATGTGAATTATTGTGTGCTGAATAGATGCTGCCATGATTGCTGTTTAGTAGCTATTAATAGTTATTTCTATTTCAGGAATATTTTGATTGGCCTTAGCTCAGTTAAAAATTTTTCTTTTGGTTAAAAGTGTAATAAAGGAGAAAGGCATGATGCATATGTGACAAATTAACATGCAACTTTGGGAATTATTCACAGATAGTTCATGACTTATTAATTGTTCTCTGGTTGGAATATCAGTTATCCAATTTTTCCTAAGAACAATGCTTTTCTTCTTTTTTTTTAAGTTTTAGTCTTTTCTTTTTTTTCTTTGAGTTCGTAATAGTTTACATCATTGTGAAAGTTTAGTTGTACATTATTTCTTGTCTGTTACCACATAAGAGCTCCCCTTTACCCTCTGTGTCCACCCCCCTTCCCCTGGTAACCACTGAACTGTTTTCTTTGTCCATGTGTTTGTTTCTATTCCACATGAGTGAAATCATCTGGTCTTTGTCTTTCTTGGTCTGGCTTATTTCACTAAGCATAATTCCCTCCAGGTCCTTCCATGTTATGGCAAATGGGATGAATTTGTCTTTTTTTCTGACTGAGTAGTATTCCATTATGTATATATACCACATCTTCTTTATCCAGTCATCAGTCAGTGGGGACCTGGATTGTTTCCATGTCTTGGCTATTGTGAATATGCTGCTGTGAACATAGGGGTGCATGTTACCTTGGATTGTTGATTTCAAGTTGTCTGGGTAGATACCCAGTAGTGGGATAACTGGGTCGTATGGTAGTTCTACTTTTAGTTTTTTGAGGAATCTCTGTACTGTTTTCCATAGTGGCTGCACCAGTTTGCATTTCCACCAGCAGTGTATGAGGGTTCCCTTTTCTCCACACCCTTTCCAACATTTGTTATTTTTTGTCTTAGTGATTATAGCCATTTTAACAGGCGTAAGGTGGTATCTTAGTGTAATTTTGATTTGTATTTCCCTGATGATTAGTGATGTTGAACATCTTTTCATGTGTTTATTGGCCATCTCTATATCTTCTTTGGAAAAATATCTGTTCATATCCTCTGCCCATTTTTTGATCGGGCTGTTTGTTTTTTTATTGTTCAGTTGTGTGAGTTCCTTATATATTATGGAGATTAACCCCTTATTGCATATAGGATTTGCAGAAATTTTCTCCGAATTTGTGGGTTGTCTTTTGGTTTTGATCCTAGTTTCTTTTGCCTTGCAGAAGCTCTTTAGTCTGATGAACTCCCACTTGTTTATTTTTTCTTTTGTTTCCCTTGTCTGAGAAGACATGGTATTTGAAAAGATCCTTTTAAGTTCAATGTCAAAGAGTGTATTCCCTATGTTATCTTCCAGGAGTTTTATAGTTTGACTTATCTTCAAGTCTTTGATCCATTTTGAGTTTATTTTTGTGTATGGCGTGAGATAATGGTCTACTTTCATTCTTTTGCATGTGGCTGTCCAGTTTTCCCAACACCATTTATGGAAGAGACTGTCTTTTCTCCATTATATATTCTTGGCACCTTTGTCGAAGATTGGCTGTCCATGTATGTGCGATTTTATTTCTGGGCTTTCATTTCTGTTCCATTGATCTGTGTGCCTATTTTGTACCAGTACCATGCTGTTTTGATCCCTATGGCTTTGTACTACACTTTGAAGTCAGGGATTGTGATACCTCCAGCTTTGTTCTGTTTTCTCAGGATTGCTTTAGCAATTTGGTGTCTTTGGTTGCCCCATATGAATTTTAGGATTCTTTGTTTTATTTCCGTGAGGAATATGATTAGGATTCTGATTGGGATTGCATTGAATTTGTGGATTGCTTTGGGTAGTATGGGCATTTTAACTATGTTTATTCTTCCGATTCATGTTCATGGAATCTCTTTCTGTCTCTTCATGTCATTATCTATTTCTTTCAATAATGTCTTATAGTTTTCAACAGTGCTTTTCTTTGATCTTGTTTAGTCTGCCATTGTTTGATTCCAAAGCTTTGCTGTGCTAGATATCAATTTTGAGTAAAACAGGTGTTAGGATTTCAGAGAGTGACAGCAGGGACCATTCACAGAGGAAGATGGGTGCCCATGTGAGACGTAGCTTGTAGAGAACCAACTGAAAGAAATCATAGTGACTTCTTTATCACAGGCGTAAATACATATAGCTAAATTTCTTAGCTATTTTAGTAGAAAAAAGAGGCTTTATTGTAGATCATTCAAGTTGTATAATTATTCTTTTATTTTGACTGTAAGATTAAATAATAAATATCATCAAAACTTTATGCTGGTGTTGCAGATAGAGGTAATTAGGTTTATTGTTTGTTGTAGAAATAGTGATCACTCCTGGCGTTCTTCAGAATGTTTGAAACCATTGGGTATTTTCTTAGCATATTAGTGTCTGCACTATTTGGTACTCTTTTTAAAACTATCTTGAGAGTGTTAGTGAATATTCTTTTTATGGCATATTGTCACTGAAAGTGGCTTACATACTTAATTGTTTCATACAGTTATTGAGGCAGGATTAATGCTGTACCCTTCAATTTTCACTTTTTTATTTGGTCACTGAGACACTGAGTCCAAGCTTCATGATCCACATTTAGAGAGGGCTGATTGGTAAGATATGGGCAAATTATTTTACATGTGATTTCCTGATTTTTAGTTGATTAATTTACATTCTGCCTCTTTCCCAAAACAGATTTGAAGTGCCTTAAAAAATAAATACAGTTAAATAAAATAGGATCAGGGAGGAAACTGGAGAGAGGGGAAAAGCCAGAAAGGAAAAATAAGATATTAATACTCAAAGTCATGCCATGGGGTTCACAGTGTTAAAGAGGGTCATAGATTTGACTCTAGACTTCCTAAAGGCCCAGACAGAGAAGAAAACATGATAAATAATGTGATTTATATCATCTGTCCATATCGATAAAGACCCACTGCTTGGAGTACAAGTCCTCATGATGCTGAAGCTCAAGAAGAGAAGTGTCTCGTCCGGGCTCCAGGAAGGGGGAGATTTATGAAGTGTCTCTGCCAGCCCTGAGTAAGCACAGTAACTTGGGGTGATGCTGTGTCAGGAGTCCTGTAGAAATGTGCAGCTCCCTGAGGGTGTGGCTTAATCTAGGGATGGAGTGGCGAGCGATGTGATTCACAGTGAGAGCAAAAGGAGAAGGTTCACATGGCCAGAACTGGTCTGTGAGGATCTCTTAAATTGTCCAATATAGCAATTTTTCTCCTAATATTGAAACAGATTGCTGTTTCCTTAGAGGATTCATGGAATGAGGAAATTGGCTTGCATTTAGGTGCCATGTTGCACAAAAAAATTCTTATCTTCAAAGCTGTGTAATGATAGCCAGTTCAGGTGGTGCTCCTGGCATGAGAGCCATGTGGGAACTGAGATGCCCAGAAGGGACAGCCACAGGTTCTCTTCTCTGAGCAGGCACTCTCTGAGAAGAGTGCACTCTCTGGCATGTTCTCTGGCATGTTCTCTGTCTGTCTGTCTGTCTGTCTGTCTGTCTCCCTCTGTCATCCCTCCCCCCCGATCTGTGTAGTTGACTATATATAAGCTCAGAGCATGTGTTTCCCGCTTCTCTGTATCTAGAGAATGGATAGTATATTCGCCCCTCAGGCAATCCTTCGTGAATATTGTTTCTCGTAATTGTACTTTAGGTACATATTAGGTGACAGAGGACGCGGTTATAGTCTCTATCTAGAACATGAAATGCAGATCTTCTGTTTGGGTTCTAGGGCAAATCCATCAGTATAAACAGTCACCTTAAAGTGGGATTGGGTTGTCACAGGGACTGGAAGTACTAAAGCCAGACTGCTTCAGTTGGAACTGTGGCTCTGCCAGTTATTAGCTGAATGATAGAGGCAAGTTACTTAGACTTCTCTCTACTTCAGTTAGCTGTAAAGCAGAGGTGACAGTATTGGTTTCGTAAGGTTAAAGCAAGGATTAAATGAGATAATACACAAAAAGCTTGATAAGAACAGTGTCTGGCTAAGCCTCAATATATGTAGCTCCTTTATTTTGTGTTGTAAATTAAGGAGCTGCAACAGACAGGCCTAGCCCACCTCCCCACAGAAATAAGTTGAAGCAGTGTTCTGAACAGGACATTTGGAAATTAGATTCTTTTTTTCTGGTTTGTAACAATTCTATCCTTTTTCAGAGAAACAGCACCCAGGACTATCTTCCAAAGAGTTCTGGATATCCTAAAGAAATCTTCTCATGCTGTGGAGCTGGCCTGCAGAGATCCATCCCGAGTGGAACATCTGGCTTCCAGTCTGCAGTTAATAACAGAATGCTTCAGGTGTCTCCGAAATGCTTGTATAGAGTGTTCTGTGAACCAGAATTCAATCAGGTAGTGTTCTTTGCAGTTACATGCGTACCTTTGATGATATTTCTTTGTATGTGTGCATGGCTCTGTCATGTTAAGTTATCCATTAGCAATTGTTTGGGGATTATAGTGTCATCCATTGTTATTACAAGGCTATCTTTACGTCTCCAGGGGAGAAGTGCTCTGCAGCTCTTACCTCTGGGATTCTTTGACTAGTGTGTAATGGTATAACATGTTTAACATTAGGGGTTGGTTAGGTTTATCATTTGTATTTCTAGTATGTTTTGAGGTATTTGGTTTTCTTCATAGCACAGGGATTTGAACTTAATTTTGATTCTTTGCTCCTAGATTCTGCCTGCCTAAATGCACATGCAGATTTCGACCTCACTTTTCTTATAAATGTTTTGATTAGTTTTAGTGTGTTAGTTACCTTTGTGTTTACTTTGAACAAGGAGCGCATTTTGCAGATTTCTAAGAAGACCTTTTAGGATTTCGTTAAGGTTGTGTAAAGCTGCAGTCTCTGCTTCAGCTATTGTATAGCGTGCACGTTTTTGAAAGTCGTTAAAATGGTGAGCGAGAGAATCGCCAAGTACTGCTCTTGTTATTTCACACGTTGCTCTCTCCTCCCAGAACTGCGCGCCTTTCCTCTGATTTTATGGAATCTGCTTTCTATGGAAAATTTTTACTTGAGTTGAAATCAGAAGCCATGAAGAGCATGCTCACCTTTCTTTCCTGGACTTGAATGTAGACAGAGCCTCCAGGCCTCTCTGTCACTGCTGTGATGGGTGCAGTTGGGCTGGTCCAGAAGCCACTTGAGGGACTCCCTTTGCTGCCTAGACAGTTTTATACCTGAGGCTTTGCTATGATTAATGAGTTTTTTAAGATCAAAGGAAAGGGAGAAAAAACTAAAGTTTTTTCACTTCAATTTAAACCAAAGCTGTTAGCCATTTGCAGATAAATGAATAGAAACAATAATAATCTTGATAATAATAGTTAACATTTTAAAACTGTCATTGGTTATGTGCTAGAAGCAGTGGGCCAGAGGCTAGTTTATTTTGTCCCTTTCCGGGCAGGAGGCCCTCTAGTGTTATGGGGGAGGGCAAGGAGGGCCTTAGAACAGAAAGGTGGACTGTGGGCTGGCAAACTTATCTTTATGCTTTGCCAGACTCGTGGGGAAGGAAGCAAGCATTTGGTGAGCCCACCCTAAGCCCCAGGCTTTGTCCCAAGAGCTTGACTTGCAGTATCTTGTTTAATCCTTAGAACAAACCCAAGAAATAGTATGCTACTATTTTTCCATTTTACAAAAGAAAAACTGTGACTCAGAGAGGTTAAAGAACTTGTCCAAGAGTCACTCATTCAGTATGTGATAGAGCCTGGGAATGTTCTCTCCGACTCTGAACTGTCTGACTTGAAAGCTTGACTCAGAAGCAGTTGCCATAACTACCCCAAGACACACATTGACCTGTCATGTGCGACTGTTCCATCCTTTAAACAGCTACTTGACCCTGGACAAGGGCCTTCGCCTTTATGAGTACCAGTTTTCTTCTCTTACAACAGGGTGAGGGATATCTTCTGCACAGGACTGTTGAGTTTTAAATGAGATTACTTATGTAAAATGTGCACATGGTGTGCTCAGTAAATGTCAGATGTTTCTGCCCTTGCCTTGGGAATGACAGTATGATAGATGTTTATGATAATATTATTTTCTTTGAAAACAGTTTTTATTATTTTCTTCTTTGGGTGCAAAAGTAATAGATGTAAACTATAAAAATTCAAACATTACAAAGGTAAATAATATGGCAAATAAAATATCAGCTGTCTCCTGGCAGGGCCATCAAAGCAAGGGCTATACTTTGTGTGGTCATGCTATCTTTTTATTGCATGCAACTTATGGTTGGGTTAAAATGAAGATGAGCATTTAAGACTGTTAGTTTTTCTGTGTCTTACCTTCTAGGATTGTATTATTATTTACTGTTGATTTTAAGGGGAAATTCCAACCATTTAGGGTGTCAGCTCCTGGAAAAAACGTTTTCTAGTCAGAAATACAACAGAGATTCTGGTAAGGACTTTGGAGTCAACCTTAACTAAAGCCAGTATTTCTGAGCCTGTCAAGATTCAGATCACAACCTATATGTATTTTTCTGGTGTTTTATTTTAAGTTATTAAAGAGTTAATCAAAAAGTGTGATGCTATTAAGGCCTACATCCTTTTACATCTTTTGTCTAAACATTGCACTTTGTGTGGACTGGGATTATATTTTGCTAGTATTTATGGAACAGTGTAAAACAACGAAGCAAACAATCTGAGTCATACAAAATTTTAGGAAGTACTCAAAGAAAACTGTCCAGAGCAGTTAGCTCTGCATGTAAATATAACCTCTGTTGTTGGGGTCACTATACTTTTACTGTAAAGAGCCAGATAGATAGTTTAGGGTTTGTTATCTCTGTACAGTTTCTCAGTTCTCCCATTATAGTGTGAAAGCAGCCATAGGTAATATGTGAACGAATGTGCACGGCTTTGTACTAATAAAACTTCGTTTGTGAACACTGAAATTTGAATTTCCTAAAGTTTTCATGTCATGGAATTATATTTCTCTTTTGATCCCCCCCACCCCCCCAAAAAAATCTGTCCATAAAGAAATAGGCAGTGAGGGGGGCTGGCCCCGTGGCCGAGTGGTTAAGTTCGCGCGCTCCACTGCAGGCGGCCCAGTGTTTCGTTGGTTCGAATCCTGGGCGCGGACATGGCACTGCTCGTCAGACCACGCTGAGGCAGTGTCCCACATACCACAACTAGAAGAACCCACAACGAAGAATACACAACTATGTACCAGGGGGCTTTGGGGAGAAAAAGGAAAAAATAAAATCTTTAAAAAAAAAAAAAAAAAAGAAATAGGCAGTGGGCCCACTTCCCTGGTCGCCATTTGGATGTGTAGAGGCAAGAGCAGGACGAGAGGCAGAGCAGCCTCCTCTTTCTGGGAGGCAGGTGCTGAGCCACTTTTCTAGCCAGTCTTATGCCTGGGTAAAGAGAAAAGGATCAGTGGCTCTCTGAGCGCCTGGCCTTGTGGAAGGGAAAGAGGACCCTAGCTGTGTGCACACCAACCCTCATCTTCTTTAGGAGTGAATGTCTTGGCTTAATTCTGATTTGTGTTGAGGAGAAGTGAAGAAGTTAGGGAGCTGTATTAGTTTCCTTTGCTGCTGTAATAAATTAGTGCAAATTTAGTGGCTTAAAACAATGGAAATTTATTTTATTATTTATTTATTTTCAAAATCACAGTAGATAGTTATGTATCCTAGTTCTAAGTCCTTCTGGTTCTTCTCTGTGGGATGCTGCCACAGCATGGCTTGATGTGTGGTGTGTAGGTCCGCTCCCAGGATCTGAACTGGTGAACCCTGGTCTGCCAAAGCAGAGTGCAAGAACGTAAGTGCTATGCCACCAGGCCAGCCCCTATTTTTAATTTTTTTTGGTGAGGAAGATTGGCCCTGAGCTAACACCTGTTGCCAGCCTTCCTCTTTTTTACTTGAGGAAGAGTAGCCCTGAGCTAACATCTCTGCTTATCTTTCTCTATTTTGTATGTGGGGTGGTGGCCGCAGCATGGCCCCTCAGGTTTGGTAATTCAGTAGAACGGCTCACAGAACTCAGAGAAGGACTTTACATACTGTTACCAGATTACTGTAAAGGATACACCTCAGGGACAGCCAAATGGAAGAGATACAAAGGATCAGGGGTGGGAGGAGTGAAGAGCTTCTATGTCCTCTCTGGGTATGTGATCCTCCCAATACTTGGATGTGTTCACCAGCCTGTACAGAAACTTTCCAAACTCATCGTTTAGGAGTTTTTATGGAGATTCCATCACATAAGCATGATTGAAATTATTGACCATTGGTGATTGAACCCAGAGGTTGGAGGTTGGTTCTTTTGGCAACCAGCCCCCATCCTGAAGCTATATGGAGGCCCAGTAAGTGTTCCCTCCTAAGCATAAACTCAGGTATGGTTGAAAGGGGCTGCTTGTGAATAACAGAAGACACTCCTGTCACACAGGATATTTCAAAGGCTTTAGAAGCTCTGTGCCAGGAACTGGGGACAAAGACCTATTGTGTATGTCTTATTATACTACGTCTCTTTTGCCATATCAGGTAACATATTCACGGGTTCTGGAGTATAGGATATGGACATCTTTTGGGGACCATTATTTTGCCTACCACTGTCCACCCTTTGGCCCCTAAGTATACATGTCTATCCTATGTGCAAAATACATTAATCTCATTCCTAGTCTCTCACATTCTGGACCCGTTACAGCGTTAACTCAAGCCCACAATCTCATTTAAGTCTCATGAGCTAAAAAGTCCCAAATCTCATCATCTAAGTCATCTAAATTATGTATGGGTGAGACTCTGGGTATGGTTCCATCCTGGAGCAGAATTCTTCTTTATCTGTGGACATGTGAAACTAGAAAACAAGTTATCTGCTTCCAAAGTGCAGTGGTGGGACAGGCATGGGATAACAGTTTTAGACATTACCCTTTAAAAGAGGAGAAAGTTGAAGGAAAAAAGGAGTCACTGGTTCCAACCAATTTCAAAATCCAGTTGGGCAAACTCAGTTAGGTTTCGAGGCCTGGGAGTAATTCTCTGTGGCTTGAGGCTCTGCTCTTGGCCCTCCCCTCAGAGTCACCCTTCCTTTGTCTTGAAGGATAGCACATGTTTACAACTGAGTAGTTTTATCAGCTTATTTCCTGCGTGTAGAATTTTGGGAGCCTGACTGCCTTCTTTCATTTCATCCTTTCTCTGTGCATTTTGTCCGAGCTGGCAGAGTTTCTACTGATAGAACATTCTGAAAAAACGTTGTGGGTCTCACATATGTGTCATGGGGATTCACACCATTAGACCAGAGAGTCTCCCATAGAGCTTTCCTAGATAACTTCATCTCTACTTCGGGTTTCTACTGAGATGATTGAGGGCATCCATGAGCCACAGTCTCTTCAAAGAGCCCCTGTGTGAAGGAACACTCTGACCTTTTGATCCTTCTAAGGCACTAGCAAAAGGTGGTCCACAGCCTTGGCTTTCTGTCCAGAGCACACTTCCTGACAGTGAATCTCCTAGTTTTGGCATCTTTTGCAGTCTGGATAGGCTGATAATTTCCCAAATTATCAAGACCTGGTTCTCTATTGGTTCATTTATCTCTTCCGTCTTGAATTTTACTATAAGTGGCAAGAAGAAATCAGGCCTCACCTTCAACATGTGGCTTGGAAATCTGCTCAGTTAAATATCCAAGTTCATCGTTCCTAAGCGTTAGTTCAGCTCAGCTTTGACCACTATTTAAAAAGGATGGCCTTTCCTCCCGTTTCCAATGTGTTCCTCATTCTTTCTGAGCCTTTACCAGTAGTACCTTCAGTGTCCATATTTCTATCAACAGTCTGTTTTAGGCAATCTAGGCTTTTTCTTTTCATGCTCCTCAAAATTCTTTTGGCCTCTGCCACTTGCCACTTCCACATTTTTAGGAATTTGTTATAGCAGCACCCCACGTCTGCTACCCAAATTTATATGAGTTTCCTAGCGCTGCTGTGACAAATTAACAAAAACTTAGTGGCTTAAAACAACACAGATTTTATCTTATAATTCAGGAATTCAGAAGTCTAAAATGGGTGGACATGGCTGCATTCCTTTTGGAGGCTCTTGGGGAGAATCATTTTCCGTGCCTTTTCCAGCTCCTGGAGGCTGCCTGCATTCCTTGGCTCATGGCCTCCATCTGTGACCCTGACCCTCTTGTATTCCTCTTATAAAGACCCTTGTGGTTACATTGGGCCCGCCTGGATAATCCAGGACACTCTTCCCATCTCAAGTTCCTTAGTTTGCTCATGACCCCCTTTGCCGTGGAAGGTACCATATTCACAGATTTTGGGCATTATGATGTGGACATCTTTAGAGGGCCCTTACTCTGCCTACCACAGGAACTATAAACCAGTAGTCTCAGCACCGTTCGTTAGATCATCATTTGAAATGAAGGTTTAAGAAAAAGATTGTGTCTAACTTGTCTTTTTTAAAAATCTGACGCAGGAACTTGGATACAATTGGCGTTGCTGTTGATTTGATCCTTCTTTTTCGTGAGCTGCGAGTGGAACAGGAATCCCTGCTGACAGGTAACTTGCATCATGATTCGTGAGTTATTTATAACTTTGAAAAGAGTTTAAAAACCAGTCCTTGGAGTATTACATCATTCATTAAAGCAAATGTTCTGTATTTCATGATACAGAGAAACTTCATTAGTGATATTAAAGAATTTGCATAAAAGAAAGTTGCAGTGACCTGCTTCCCTCCCTGTACTGTGGGCTGAATCGTGTCCCTCTCAGATTCACGTGTTGAAGCCCTAAACCCTGGGGCCCCAGAACGGGACTGTGTTTGGAAATAGAGCCTTTAAAGAGAGAATTAAGGTAAAGGAGGTTAGATCAGTGGGACCCAACCCAGGATAGTGGGTGTCCTTATAAGAAGAGGATGTTAAGTCACAGGTACACGCAGAGGGATGACGTGTGCAGACACGGAGAGAAGGGGGCCATCTACAAGGAGAGAGGCCTCAGAAGACGCCAACCCTCCCAACACTTCGATCTTGGACTTGTAGCCTCCAAAACTGTGAGAAAATAAGTTTCTGTTGTTTAGGCCGCCGTTCTGCGGTCCTTTGTTATGACAGCCTGGCAGAGTAAGACAGGGTCTTTCAATATTTATGGATGCGACAGGCCCTGCTCTAGGGGTTGGATGTAATCCAACAGTGACCAGAGGAGACAGAAATCTCTGCCCTCAGGGAGCTTACCTTCCAGTGAGGGGAGCCTGATACTAAATTTGTTAAATAAATCAAATATGTAGTGTGACAGAAAGAGAAGTTCACTCGTTGTTAATGGCTATTGATGTGGGATGAAGAGTTAAACAAAGCTTCTTAATTTGAAGACCAAGAAGCTTTTCTAGAGTGTTCTGAATGTTTTTTTTTTTTAATGGAGATTGGTAGTATGACTGAACAGGAAGGGACTCTTTTTTTTTTCCCCCCAATTATTTTATTAAGGTCATAATGGTTTATAACATTGTATAATTTCACGTGTACGTTATTACTTAACAGTTTCTACCTAGACTACATCACCACCAATAGTCTTAATTTTTATGCGTCACCATATATATGTGCCCCTTTACCGCTTTCACATACCCTGCAATCCTTTGCCCCTCTGGTAACCACTAATCTGTTCTCTTTATCTGTGTGTCTGTTTATCTTCCACATATGAGTGAAATCATGTGGTGTTTGTCTTTCTCTGTCTGGTGTATTTCTCTTAATACCCTCAAGGTCCATCCATATTGTTGTAAATCGGGCAGTTTTGTCTTTTTCTTTATGGCGGAGTAGTATTCCATTGTCTATTTATACCACATCTTTATCCATTCATCCGGTGGGCATTTTGGTTGCTTCCACGTCTTGGCTGTTGTGAATAATGCTGCAGTGAACATAGTGGTGCATAAATTCCTTTGAATTGTTGATTTCAAGTTCTTTGGATAACTACCTGGTAGTGGGATAGCTGGATCATATGGTAGTTCTATTTTTAATTCTTTGAGAAAGCTCCATACTGTTTTCCATAGTGGCTGTACCGGGTTGCATTCCCACCAGCAGTGATGAGAGTTCCCTGGCGCCACCCCTCTCCCCCCACCCCCCCCCCCTCCTCTCCAATGTCTATTTTTTGTCTTGCTAATTATAGCCATTCTGAATGGGTGTAAGGTGTTATCTCGTTGTAGTTTTGCATTTCCCTAATGGTTAGTGATGTTGAACAAGTTTTCATGTGCTGGTTGGCCACCAGTATACCTTCTTTGGAAAAATGTCTGTTCATATCCTCTGCCAATGTTTTCATCAGATTGTTTGTTTTTTTGTTGTTGAGTTATATCAGTTCTTTATATATTTTGGAAATTACCTCTTGTTGGATATATGATTTGCGAATATTTTTTCCTAGTTGGTGGGTTGTCTTTTCTTATTATTCATGGTTTTTCCTTTGCGTTGCAGAAGCTCTTTAGTCTGATGCAGTCCCCCTTGTTTATATTTTCTTTTGTTTCCCTTACCTGAGTAGACATGGTATTCAAAAAGATGCTGCTAAGACCAACGTCAAAGAGTGTACTGCCTATGTTTTCTTCTGGGAGTTTTATGGTTTCAGGTCTTATATTCAAGTCTTCAATCCATTGAGTTAATTTTTGTGTTTGGTGTAAGATAATGGTCTACTTCCATTCTTTTGCATGTGGCCGTCCAGTTTTCCCAACACCATTTATTGAAAAGACTCCTTTCTCCATTGTATGTTCTTGGCTCCTTTGTCAAAGATTAGCTGTCTGTATATATGTGATTTTATTTCTGTGCTTTCAGTTGTGTTCCACTGATGTGTGTCTGTTTTGTGCCAGTACCATGCTGTTTTGATTACTATAGTTTTGTAGTATATTTTGAAGTCAGATTGTGATGCCTCCAGCTCTGTTCTTTCTTCTCAGGATTGCTTTAGCTATTTTGGGTTTTTGTTGTTCCATATAAATTTTAGGATTCTTTGTTTTAGTTCCATGAAGAATTTCATTAGGATTCTTTTCTTTTTCTTTTTTTTTTTTTTGAGGAAGATTAACTGAGCTAACATCCATGCCCATCTTCCTCTACTTTATACGTGGGACGCTTGCCACAGCATGGTGTGCCAAGCACTGTCATGTCCGCACCCAGGATCTGAACTGGCGAACCCCGGGCTGCTGAGAAGCAGAAAGTGCGCACTTAACCTCTGTGCCACCGGGCTGGCCCCTCATTAGGATTCTGATTGGGTTTGCATTGAATCTATAGATTGCTTTAGGTAATGTGGACATTTTAACTATGTTTATTTTTCCAGTCCATGTGCATGGAATATCTTTCCATTTCTTTATGTCATCTTCAATTTCTTTCAATAATATCTTGTAGTTTTCATTGTACAGGTTTTTCACCTCCTTGGTTAAATTTATTTCTAGGTATTCTTTCTGTTGTGATTGCAGGTGGGATGGTATTCTTGGGTTCTCTTTCTGCTAGTTCGTTATTAGTGTATAGAAATGCAACTGATGTTTTTAAGTTGATTTTGTACCCTGCAACTTTGCTGTAGTTGTTGATTATTTCTAATAGTGTTCTGGTGGATTCTTTAGGGTTTTCTATATAAAGGATCGTGTTGTCCACAAACAACAAGAGTTTCACTTCTTCCTTTCCAATTTGGATCCCTTTGGTTTCTTTTTCTTGCCTAATCGCTCTTGCCAAAACCTCCGGGAGTGTGTTGAATAGGAGTGGCAAGAGTGGGCACCCTTGTCTTGTTCCTATACTCAAAGGGTTGGCTTTCAGTTTTTCCCCATTGAGTATGATGTTGGCTGTGGGTTTGTCATATATGGTCTTTATTATGTTGAGGTACTTTCCTTCTACGCCCATTTTATTCCGAGTTTTTATCATAAATGGATGTTGGATCTTGTCAAATGCTTTCTCTGCGTCTGTTGAGATGATCATGTGATTTTTATTCCTCATTTTGTTGATGTGGTGTATCACGTTGATTGATTTGTGGATGTTGAACCATCACTGCATCCGTGGTATAAATCCCACTTGATCATGGTGTATGACCCTTTTAATGTATTTCTGTATTCAATTTGCCAATATTTTGTTGAGGATTTTTGCATCTATGTCCGTCAGCAGTATTGGTCTGTAATTTTCCTCCTTTGTGTTGTCTCTGTCTGGTTATGGTATCAGGGTGATGTTGGCCTTATAGAATGAGTTAGGCAGCCTTCTATCTTTTTCAGTTTTTTGGAATGGTTTGAGAAGGATTGGTATTAAATCTTCTTTCAGTGTTTGGTAGAATTTTCCAGAGAAGCCATCTGGTCCTGGACTTTTGTTTTATGGGAAGTTTTTGATTACTGTTTCAATCTCTTTACTTGTGATTGGTCTATTCAGATTCTCTGTTTCTTCTTGATTTGGTTTTGGGAGGTTGTATGAGTCTAAGAATTTATCCATTTCTTCTAGTTTATGCAATATAGTTTTTTTATAGTTTTCTCTTACAATCCTTTGTATTTCTGTGGTATCCATTGTAATTTCTTCTCTTTCATTTCTGATTTTTTAAATTTGATCCTTGTCTGTTTTTTTCTTAGTGAGTCTGGTGAAGAGTTTGTGAATTTTGTTAATCTTCTCAAAGACTCAGCTCTTAGTTTTGCTGATCCTTTCTCCTTTTTTTTTTTGGCGTCTATTTCATTTTTTTCTGCCATGATTTTTATTATTCCCTTTGTTCTGCTGACTTTGGCCTTTGTTTCTTCTTTTGTCCAGCTCTACTAGGTGTAGTTAAAGATTACTTGTTTGGGATTTTTCTTGTTTGTTGAGGTGGACCTATATTGCCATGAATTTCCCTCTTAGAACCGCTTTTGCTCATATCCTAAGAGTTGGTATGATGTATTTTCATTTTCATTTGTCTCCAGGTATTTTTTAATTTCTCCTTTGATTTCTTACTTGATCCATTGGTTGTTTAGTAGCATGTTGTTTATTCTCCACATATTTGTGACTTTTCCAGCTTTTTCTTGCAGTTGATTTCTAGTTTCATAGCATTGTGGTTGGAAAAGATGCTTGATATGATTTCATTCTTCTTAAATTTATTGAGACTTTCCTTGTTTCCCATCATATGGTCTGTCTTTGATAATGTTCCATGTGCGCTTGAGAAGAGTCTGTATTCTGCTGTTGTTAGATGAAATGTTCCATGTGTGTCTACTAAGTCCGTTTGGTCTGGTTTTTCATTTAAGTCCAGTATTTCAGTGTTGGCTTTCTATGTGAATCATCTGTCCATTGATTTAAGTGGGGTGTTGAGGTCCCCTACTATTGTTGTGTTGCTGTTAATTTCTCCTTTAGATGTGTTAATAGTTGCTTTATATACTTTGGTGCTCCTGCCTTGGGTGCATATATATTCATAAGTGTTATGTCCTCTTGGTGGAATATCCCTTTTATCATTATATACTGCCCCCTTTGTCTTTCATTGCTTTTTTATCTTGAAGTCTGCTTTGTCTGATATAACGTTGGCAACACCTGCTTTCTTTTGCTTGCCATTTGCTTGGAGTATTGCCTTCCATCCCTTCACTCTGAGCCTGTGTTTGTCTTTAGAGCTGAGATATGTTTCCTGGAGGCAGCCTATTGTTGGGTCTGGTTTTTTAATACATACAGCCACTCTGTCTTTTGATTGGAGCATTCAGTCCATTTATATTTAGAGTGATTATTGATACATGAGGGCTTAATACTGCCATTTTATCTCGTTTTCCAGTTGTTCTGTGTTTCCCTTGTTTCTCTTCCCTTATATTCTTGACTGCCATTTCACTTGCATGGTTTTCTGTGATGGTTTTCTCTTTATTTGTGATTTGTGTCTCTGAGCTTTTTGTTTAGTGGTTGTCATGAGGTTTGTGTAAGAGATCTTGTAGGTGAGGTAGTCCGTTTTCTGATAGCCTCTGATCTGCATTAGCCTAAGCAGGTTCCATCCCTTTTCTGTTCCCCTTCTAAGTTACTGTTGTCACAAATTATTCTGTTTTGTGTTGTGAGTTTGTGATTAAAATGAAGTGTTGATAGTTATTTTTGATGCTTTCCTTCCGTTTGTCTTTTATAAGTGTTTGCTAACCTGTTCTGATAGAGAGCTTCAATTTTCTGATTTTGTCTGTCTGTTTATCTCCTTGCTCAAGGTTTTGTGAACCTTTATCTTTTTTTTGGATATGAGGGCATCTTTTATCATTTCTTTTAAGGGAGCTCTAGGAGGGATGAGCTCCCTCAGCTTTTGTTTATCTGGGAAAGCTTTTATTTCTCCATTGTATCTGAAGGATAGTTTTGCTGGATAGAGTATTCTTGGCTGGAAGGTTTTGTCTTTCAGTATTTTGAATGTACCATTTCAGTCTCTCCTAGGCTGTAAGGTTTCTGCTGAGAAGTCTGCTGAAAGCCTATGGGGTTTCTTTTGTAGATTATTCTCTTCTTCCTTGCTGCCCTTAGTATTTTTTCTTTGTCATTGACTTTTGCCAGTTTTGCTATTATATGCCTTAGAGAGAGTCCTTTCACACTGATGTATTTAGGAGTTCTTTTGGCTTCATATAGTTGTAAGTCCAGTTCCTTGCCTAGGTTTGGGAAGATCTCAGCTATTACTTCTTTGAGCAAGCTCTCTGCTCCTTTCTCCCACTCTTCTCTCTCTGGGATACCTATAGTCCTTATGTTGCATTTCCTAATTGAGTTGGATATTCCCCTAAGAATCTCTTCATTTTTTAAGTCCTAGTTCTCTCTCCCTTCTCCACTTGAAGCATTTCTATATTTCCGTGCTCTAAATTACTAATTCTGTCCTCCATAACATCAGTGGTGTTTTCTAAGGTGTCTAGATTGCTTTTTCTTTCATGCGTTGTGTTCGTCATCTCCAGAATTCCTGTTTGGTCTTTTTTAGAGTTTCGTTCTCTTTGGTGAAGTATTCCTTCTGATCATTAATTTTATTCCTGAGTTCATTTAAGTGTCTGAGTTTTCTTGTAACTTACTGAGTTTCTTTATGACAAGTATTTTGAATTCTCTGTCATTTAGATTTTAAATTTCTGTGAGTTCAGGATCGGTTTCTGGAGACTTGTCGTTTTCCTTTTCCACTGCAGTTTTAATGTAGATCTTCATTGTGTTTGATGAAGTAGCCCTTTGCTGGTGCACAGTGGTAGTATCTGGATGCAGATTCCACTTTCTGGCTCTTGGGGGAGGACAGGAGCATGATTTCTGAACCTGCCATGTCTGCTGGAAGTTGTGCTGATAGGGCTCATCTGCATTTGCCTGCTGGCCGCAGCTGCTTGGCGAGTCACACTTGCATGTGCAGGTGCTCTGGTGCAGAACTGCTGCCTTGGCCAGGGACTGGCCAAACTGGTGCGCTAAGCAGAAGGGGAGGGGTACTTTCTTTCATGTGTGTGGGCCTGCTCTGCGCTCATGAGCAGTTTGCCTGGGCTGCTGTGCTTGGTGGGAGTGCCCACCTGGTGGCTGGGCTGCAACTCTGAAAATGAAAGCGGTCACATGCAGGCCTGCCTGCTCCCCCACCTCCTCTTACAGTTGTGTGCCGGCTGCTTTGTGAGGACCTACAACCTAGATAGCTGCCACTGGGGATGGGAGGAGATCCACCCACCTCCTTCCACTACTTCCTGGGGTTCCTCTACACCCACCTTCAGATGTATGGCTTCATGGTTCTCTCAGATGTCCTCTTGTGCTTTTAGGGAATCTGCTGTTGGTTAATGAATGTCTATTTGGTTGTAATTTAGGAGGGAGAGACTAAGGGAGCAGCTCACTCTGCCACAATGCTCTTTTTGGTTCTTGAACTGCTAGTATCAATACTTCTCATTTGGCCAAGGGTTTTTATCTAAACATTGTAATAAAAAAACATAGAATTTTAATATGTGATCTCTATGCAATACTTTATGAGTAATCCTAAGTCATTTAATAAGAAAATCTCAATGTAAATATCTAGTTTATAAGTAGATGTACAGATTGTAGGTTAAAAAATTCTTTTTGATAAAGAACTATTAAATTATAACATAATTCAATGAATACTTTTAAGTGAGAAGTCTCCTGCTGTATTTTAAATATGATTTGATTTATAAGTTGACTTATATACAGTTCTTAATGCCTGTACTTATTATATAAAAGTGAGGGATACTTATCTTAATATGCATGATGCTGTTGGAAGGTGGATAGAAAACTAGAGATGATAGTCTCTTTTTACGGGTGTAGAAACTGAGACTCAGAATTAAATAGGCTAAATTAGCTGTTAGGCGTTCTTGGTTTAATTCTCCTTCCATTCTGTGATTTTTTTTAGTGTTTTCATTTAAAATTCCTGCATGTTTCTGTTTCATTTAGAATTCTTCCTTTGGGAAATCATTGTTATCCCAAGAATTTGTAATTAAGTTATCTAAGAATTTACACACAAAGCATTTGCTCTAAGTTTTGAACATCAGTAATTTCTTGAGTATTCTAAAGAAATTGATAGTGTGTAGGATATAGTTGTAAAGTGTTTTTAAGGTGTTGTATGTTAAAGTTATTTTTGTAGCTCCATTTTATAATAAAACGAAAGCCTCAGTGCTCCAACTGGGGGATTAAAAATCAGCAAGAAGGTACAGATTCCACTCTGTTGCATGGAAAGAGCTGTTTCTGAAGTCTGTGTGTGGTATGGTTATTCAGAAAGAGAGTTCAGAATGTACTGTGTTTTGTAATTGCTGAAAAATCCTGATGTGGTGGATAGTGTGTCACTGGCAGAGCTGAAGAGCTGTGGTGGGCAGAAGCAGGTTTCTCTTGTAATGATGTATTTCTAAATGAGACGCCCAGAGGAAGCACCACACCAACGCTGTGATTAAATAACTATCAGAGCAAGCCAGCCCCTCCACTTGTTCATTGAATCCCATCCCCACCCGCCCACTCAGAAGTTCTTCTCCTGAAATTATCCCTTTTGTCTCTGGCTTCATCACTTTTTCTCTATTTACTCTATCATTTTATCAGCATTTAATATGTTCTCCTCCATCTTAAAAATATCTTCCCTTGACTCCATGTCCCCTTCAGTCCATTTTCCCTTTTCTCTGCTTTGTCCCACATCTGCTACATAAGATTTGTTATTTAGTGTTTACAATATATGGTAAAAGATTATTTCATTCTTTCTTCACAGGGTTAATTTTCTCTAAAGTGAAGCAGGTTGATAATCTAACAGAAAACTTGAAGGAGCAGATATCTAAAACTTTTTATGAACCAGTTTGCCATTGATGAATAAATTGGTTGTTTGGTTTGTGGTTTGGCTGTTTGTTGATATCCACCAGTGAGAGAAAGAAGATCTTTATAGACCTGTTTTATGATAGGTGTATTGCAGGGGAGGAAGACATTTCCTCTACCCACTGTGGATTCTTCTGGCTGGAGAACGAATTAAATTCACATGAGACAGAATAAGAGGAGAAAATTAAACAAAGCTTTATAACATGTATACATGGGAGAGGCTCAGGCAAACTGAGCAACTCGCCAAAATGGCTGAAGCCACCACCTTAAATATCATCTTCAGCTAAAGACAAAGGAGGATGTTGGGGGTTGGGGGAGTCAGTTATAGGAGGTTACCAGATTATGCAGATTTGCCTTCCACATGATTTATCAAGAGTTTCTAGAGATAAGGTCATCCCCTGTTCTTCCTGGTACAGAGAGGAAGACACCTTTACAGATGGAGATTTCCTTTACAATGCAATTGTTTCTTAATAAAGGATAAGTAAATTCCACTTTTCAGAGTCTCTTTCCTGTCTGCAGTTTTCAAAAGTAACCAGCCCAAAATAATCCTCATGCCAAAGAGACATATCTTGGGTGTCCAATTCCTGTCCCTCACAGTATTAAGAGTTGTTCACAATTTAGGTAGCTGCAGTTGTATTAGTTTAATTAATTAATATATTTTTTATTGACTTGAGATTCACATAAGATAACCACTTTAAAGTGAAAAATTAAGTGGCATTTAGTGCATTCACAATATTGTGCAATTACCACCTCTATCTAATTGCAAATATTTCATCACCCCAAAAGGACACCCTGTACCCGTTCAGCAGTTACTTTCCATTTCCCTCTCCCCTGAGCCCTTGGCAACCACTGTTCTAGGTTCTGTCTATGGATTTACCTATTCTGGAGTTTTCATACAAGTGGAATCATAGAATTATGTGACCTTTTGTGTCTGACTTCTTCCACGTAGCATAATGTTTTTTGAGGGTCATTTAGGTTGTGTCATCTATCACTACTTCATTTCTTTTTATGACTGAATAATATTCCACTGTATGAATATACCACATTGTTTATCTTTATTTGTTGATGGACTTTTGGGTTCTTTCCACCATTTGGCTAGTGAGCCACTATTTGGCTCTTTAGAATAGTGCTGCTGTGAATATGAGTGTACATATATTTATCTGAGTACCTGTTTTCAGTTCTTTTGGGTATATACTAAGAGTGGAATTGCTGGGTCAGTTTTATATTTAAATTTTTAAGGAACTGCCAAAATTTTCTATAGTAAGCTGAACGATTTTACCTTTTCACGAGCAACGTACAAGGTTCTAGTTTCTCCATATCCTTACTGACATGCATTTCCCTTTTTGGGGTGTAGTCATCTTGGTGAGTGTGAAATGGTATCTCACTGTGGTTTTTTTCTTTTTTTCTTTTTTAAAGATTGGCACCTGAGCCAGCAACTGTTGCCAATCTTTCTTTCTTTCTTTTTTTTTTTGCTTTTTCTCCCTGAATCCTCCCAGTACCTAGTTGTATATTTTAGTGTGGGTCCTAGTTGTGGCATGTGGGATGCCACCTCAGCATGGCCTGATGAGCAGTGCCATGTCTGCACCCAGGATCTGAACCAATGAAACCCTGGGCCGCTGAAGTGGAGCGCTCAAACTTAACCACTCCACCATGGGGCTGGCCCCCTCATTGTGGTTTTGATTTGTGTTTCCTTAATGACTAATGATGTTGAACATCTTCTCATGTGCTTATTGGCCATCTGTAAATCTTCTTTGGGGAAAGGTCTATTCAAGTCCTTTGCCCAGTTTTTCATTGGTCTGTCTTTTTGTTGTTGAGTTGTAAGAGTTATTTATATATTGTGGATACATGATTAGGAATTATGTTGAACCTATAGATCCATTTGAGGAGAATTGCCATCTTAATGATCTTGAGTCTTCAGTTCGTGGCTATGGAACATCTCTTCATTTATATAAGTGCCAGTTTTTTTCAGTTTATCAGTTTTAAGTAGTTGACTTGTGTTTATGGGCAGAGTTGGAAGGATATTAGTGAGGCAAGAATGGAAATACAAGTTAAGTGATATTTCTCACTACCTTATTGAAAAAGACAGCTAACGATATTACTGTATTTTATTTGGAACTTAGTAATGCACTTTGGATTCAACAATGAAACTTAAAAAACATTTATGGTATATTAGTTCAAACCTAATACAAATCTTTTAAAAAGTATTCTGGTTCCCAATAAAGTGCCTGTGCTATCTTTTGACTATTTCTCTGTGAGAACCTTATTCTTGGTAGGGTTTTAGCAGGGTTTCTGTGCCAGTTTTTTGTTACCACTCTTGAAGTAAGAACTGTAATTACATTGTCAAAATAATATTTAGAGTATTATTTTCAGAGAATAATTGCAGTGGTGTGAGAGTATATTATGCTCATCAAATTTTATGTAAACACAAGCATGAGTTATTTTAATTGAGTTATTGGTGTTGTTTTTGGCTTTTATTCTTTACTAATCTGTAAAAATAATGTTGGGATTTTTGATGGGCTTTGTAACATTTGCAATATTTACATAAAGATCAGTTGATAAGCTGTTTGGTAAAAGTAAACCATCATTTGTGCTTGTCTGGAGTTTTCTTTTCTTGTTTCTAGCACATCTTTAAACCTTTTCCTTCCCAGAATTGTGTTCTGATTCAGAGTGCTAATTTTTAGTTGCCTGGTCAGTTGTTGGGTCAGTTGTTGGGTCAGTTGGCTTTCAGACCAACTTTATTATGGTCTTTTTGTGTGTGTTATATTAAATTTTACAAGGTTTTGAGTATTCTAACATATTCAGTAGAAATAAAATTGTCATTTTAAACTATAACCTAAGATTAAAAATGAAGATTTTTAAATTATAAACCTTTTGCATAATTTCATTATAACTTTTAAAAACTCAGAAAAGTGGGAAAAATAATTATTACTGTATATGCAGACTATATTAAGCACAACTGTTTTTTGGGTCATTTTTCAGTATTTGTATGGATATGAATGGATACTTGAAATTTTGTATCCTGCTTCTTTATTTTAGAATATAATGTAGGACCCTCCTCAGCATGGATGCCTGGCATAGCTGGGGCATGGCCCTGGAGGGTTGAGGCTTGGTCAGTGGGGCCCTTGTTCCCTTCCTCCTTCTCTCCCTCCCTCTGTTCCTCTTTCCTTCCTTTTCTCCATCCACTCTGCCAGCTAGAGTACAACCAGGAAATGGAAACTGCACTGGAATTTGAACAGGCAGACTGTCATATAAAGAATTGTTCACTGTAACAAAGGCTTGAAATAACAAGATTGACTACTAAGTAATAAAGAGAATGCCAAAGAATACAGGAATTGCAGATATAATGAGTAGCCCAGGACCCCTAGGGCTGAGATGAGTGTCCATCTCATCTCGGCTCCCCTTCCTCTAAATCTGAGATCCAGGTGTTGTTGGAAAGGGCATGGTTGTGGCTCACTGGGTGGTAGTGAAGTCACTGAGGAGTGGTGTTGGTGGAACCATCCACAGGAAGGTACCATGACCCGGAACTTGCTTTGAAGCATCCTGAGGAAGTTTCTGCTTGCTGGACATTGCTGGTTGGTCATGCTCTGCAGGAGCTAATCACTGAAGAAGATGTTCACAGCGGGAGATGGATGCCAGAGAGACAGCGTGCTGTGGAAGCCTGGCCAGAGGAGAACCCCAGAACCGCGAAGAGAAAAACCTCCTCTCCCTCTGTTCTCGCAGTGCCCTTCCAGTGCCTCCTCTGACAAGGCTGAGTATGCCAGTTGGCAAAGGAGACATATTTGAAGGCCTCACCTCTGTTTTTATAGAGTGGGCAATGAAGGATTTATTTGGGGCTGAGAGGCAGTGATTGACTGATACCACTCAAAAATGTTTTAAGCGCAGTCTGTGTAATGGAGCTCATGGATGTGAATCTCTTGGATATAAAGGACTTTGGAGAACCTTTAGTTCCTGTTGTGTTACATCCTCACAATCACAGTGTTATTTTCTCACTAATTTTTACCAATCTGGTGGGTGTTTAGTAGAATCTTGTGGTTTTCCCATCAGGATGAGCACTTTTCCATATATATATAATTATTATTTTTTTGCCTTTTGGATATCTGTGCTTTTTAAAGATTTTTTTTTTTTGCTGCCCTTTTATCTATTGGATTGTTTTTTTAAATGATTTATAAGAGCTCCTTTAATGTATTCTGTGTATAAATCCTATGGCAGTTATGTGTTCCATATCTTTTCCTATTCTTTGGATAGTTTTAGGGTTTTTTTAACTCTTTTTATGGTGTCTTGAGAAAAAAATGTTCTTAATTTTAATCTAGTCTATTAATATTTTTCTTTATGGGTATTATTTTATGTCTTATTTAAAATAACCTTTGTTATTCTGCAGTGTTGTTTTCTATTTTTACTTTTTTACATTTAGATGTAGTACTTGGAATTGAATTTTCTGTGTTGTATGAGGAAGGAGTTGAATTTCCATTTTTCCATGCTGATACCCAGTTGTTCCAGTGTTATTTTTTTAATTTTAATTTTTTTGGTGCGGAAGGTTTGCCCTGAGCTAACATCTGTTGCCATCTTCCTCTTTTTGTATGTGAGCTGCCGCCACAGCATGGCCACTGACAGGCGAGTGGTATAGGTCCACCTGGGGACCAAACCTGAGCTGCTGAAGCAGAGCGCAGCAAATGTAACCACTGGGCCACTGGGGCTGTCCCCCAGTGATATTTTTTGAAAAGACCATCTTTTGCTCAGTGATTTGCTGTCATGTCTCTGTTATTAATCACATGTCAGTATGGATCGGAGTTTATTTCTTGTTCTGTTCTTTTCTTTCGGTCTGTCTGTTGCCCCAGTACCACACTGTTAGCTACAATTGATTACTGTCTTGTGAAGACGAGTCCTCTTACCTAGTTACTTTCAACAGCATCTCAGCTATTCTTGGCCCTTTGTATTTTGATGTACATTTTAGAATCATTTTGTCAAATTACACAGACACACGCAAGCATATACACATCTGATGTATAAAATTACACACACGCACACACTCAGTTGGGCTTCAGATTCACATTGCATTTAATCTCTAGATAAGAACTGAGTCGTCTGATCTGAATAAGGTGCAATTCTTCGCTTGTTCTACTTGAATGTCGCTCAGTCAAGTTTTAGAATTTTTTCCTTCGTGATATTGTACATCATTTTTAGTTACATTTTTGATGCTTTATAAATGGTCTCTTTTCTTGATATTTTTGCTTGTTCCCTTATATAGAAGTAATACTGATTTTTTATATTGACTTTCAATCCAGCAACTTCTGTGAACTCTCTTACTAATTTAAACAGTTTATACACTTAAAAAATATTTTCTATTTATATTAGAAATGACATTTCATCTGTGGGGGAAAAAGACAGTTTGGTTTCTTCTTTTCCAATCCTTAGGCCTTTTACTTCTTTTTCTTGCTGGCCAGATTTTCAATACAATGTTGATTAGAAATGGTGATAGCAGGTACCTCTGACTCATTCCCTTTCAAAAGGCACACTCTCTTTCTCTACACTTAGCCACTAATTATCGTGTGTGCTATAGATTTTTTGTTGATGCCCATTTTTAGGTTAAAGAAGTCCTCTTCTATTTGATGGCTGGGAGGTATTTTTTGGTTTGTTTTTTTAAAATTCTGAATGGGTGTTGAATTTTGTCAACTGCGTTTTTTGCAGTATTTGAGATGATCAGATGAGTTTTTCCTTTATTAGGTTAATGTGGTCAGTTATAAATTTTGATTTTCTAATGTTAAAGCAGCTCTCAACGCAGGTATAAATTCAACTTTGTCGTGTTATATATCACTAGACTCATTTTGTTAATATGTTTTTAGTATTTTTTACATGAGCGTTATTATTTTCCTTTCTCAAACTATTCTTGTTCTGACTTGGGTATCGTAGTTATGTTAGCCTCATAAAATTGGTTTGAGAGTCTACTCTCTTTTTTTCTCTTCTCTGGAAGATTTGTGTAAATTGGAATTATTTCTCCCTTGAATGTGAACTGGCCAGTGAATCCTTCTGGGTCTAGGATTTTCTTTGTGGGAAGATGTTTGACTCCTGATTCAGTTCCCTTAATAGTTATAGGACTCTTCACATGTTCCTTGAGTATTTTTCCAACTCAGTTTTCATTACTTGTATTCTAGGGTTTTGTTCATTTCATTTAAACTTTCAAACAGTTTGGCATAATGTTGTTTGTAATGTTTTCTGATTTTCTTTTCTGATGTCTGCGAGATCTGTGGAGTATCTTTTTTTTTTCATTTCTGAAAATTTAGTGTCTGTTATTTGTGCCTTTTCTCTTTTTGGATCAGTCTTTCCAAAGGTTGGTCAATATTGAACTTTCTGAAGAATCAAATTTTGTGTTTGTTGATATTCGCTATTTTATGATTGTTTTCAATTTTAATAATTTCTTGTTCTTAATTTTTCTTTTCTCCTTCATTTTTTTGGGTTATCTTGCTATTCTTTTTGTAATTTCTTGAAAAGAATGCCCAGCTCATTTATTTTTATCACTCTTCTCTCCCAACATATACATTTTATAAAGCTATAAATTTCACTCTACTGTTTTAGCTGCATCTCAAAAGTTTTGGTTTGTAGTGTTTTTGTTATCATTTGTCTTGAAATGTTTGATTTCCATTATTATTTCTTTTTTGTCTTCATGGGTTCTTTAGAAGTGTATCTTTTAGTTTTCAACATATGGGGATTTTCTAATTATTTTTGGATTTACTCCCCCCAAATAATTGCATATTTGCACTTATTCTCATAATTGCATATAAGCATAATTGCAGTGTGGTAAGTGAACATTATCTGTATATAAGTCCTTTAAAATTTGTTGAGTATTGTCTTTTGTTCCATTATGTGGTGAAATATTATTTTACAGTGTGCTGTATGTCCTTGAGAAGACTGCATATTTTTCAGTTAAAAAAAATTTTCCTTTTATCAGTCAACTTCATATGTAACTACCAGGTAGATATTCTGATAAACATGAGGTAATGCTCTTACCATATTGGGTTGATATAGTCACAGGGATGATTCCAGAATTGTGATGCTTTAGAATTGCCTAACTTTGGTGGAGTTACTTACAGCCTCTGTGGGTCTTGGTTTCCTGTGCTCTGTAATGAGGATAAAAGTACCTGTTTCAAGAATAAGATTCTTAGTCAGGATTCATACAGTAAGCACTGAGGTTTCCTTTTAGAGTCTCTGACCACAAGAGCAAACACTTGTTTTCATTTAACATTTGGAAATCTGACTTTTTAAACTAGCATTTGTCAGGTTTGTATTGTATGCTAGTAGAGAGCGGGGCAGGGGAGCATTGATTGCATCCCCTACTATGTGCTCAGCACTGTTGGTGAGCTCACATTTCATCCTTACAATACAATACAGAGCAGATATTATTATCCGCATTTTGTGGTGAGGAAATTGGATCTCAAAGGTTAAATAACTTGCTCAGGTTCCTACTAAGTTGGGAATTGAACTTACGTCTTTTTCTTTTTTGGTCACTACTAAACAGTTTTATTTTATTGTTATTCTTTTTTTGATAGACTTAATTTTTTAGAACAGTTTTAGATTCACAGCAATATTGAGAAGAAGATACAGAGATTTCTCATATATCTCTTGCCCCTACACCTACACAGCTTCCCCCACTTTCAACATCTGGCACCAAAATAGTACATTGGTTGTATCATTCTCACCCAAAGTGCAGTTTACATTAGAGTTCACTCTTGGTGTTGTACATCCTGTGGGTTTGGACAAATGTATAATGACGCGTATCCGCCATTGCAGTGTCACGCGGAATAGTTTCCCCGTCCTAGAAGTCCTCCGTGCCCCTCCTGCTCAGCCCCCTCCTCTGACCCTGGCAACCACTGATCTTTTTACTGTCTCCATAGTTTTGCCTTTTCTAGAATGTTATATAGCTGGAATCATACAGTATGGAGCCTTTTCAGATGAGCTTCTTTCACTTAGTAATATGTGTTTAAGTTTCCTCCATGTCTTTTCATGGCTTGATAGCTCATTTCTTTTAAGTGCTGAATAAAATTCCATTGTCTGGATGTACCACAGTTTATCTGTTCACCTACTAAAGGACATCTTGGTTGCTTCCAGGTTTTGGCACTTGTGCATAAAGCATAAACATCATGTGCAGGGTTTTGTGTGGACGTAGGTTTTTAATTACTTTGGGTAAATAACAAGGAATGTGATTGTTGGATTATGTGCTAAGAGTATGTTTAGTTTTGTAAGAAACCACCAAACTGTCTTCCAAAGTGGCTGTACCGTTCTGCATTCCCACCAGTTACTCCACATCCTTGCTGGCATTTGGTGTTGTCAGTGTTCTGAATTTTGTTCAATATTCTGCAGTTTTATTTGGTGAAATATTTGAAATATGTTAACTAGGTTTTATTAAATCTTATTCAAATCTTTTAAATATACTGATATTTTTGTCTGGTTGTTCTATAAGTTACTGAGAATAATATACTGAGAAAGATATATTACTATTGCTGAATTTAATTGTGCATTTTTCTTTCCTCTGTACTTTTGTCAGTTTTTCTTTTGTATGTATTTTTGAGGACATTATATTATTAGGTGATTCCAATTTAAAATTGTTCTATCTTTCTGGTGAATTAAGTCATTCCGAAATGACTTTTTAAAAAAATGTCCAATAATGCTTTTTGCCTTGAGGTTTATCGTGTCTGATTTTAAGTGGTATGTGACTTCCTTTTTAGGCTGGTATTTGCCTAGTCTATCTTTTTACCATTTTTTAACTTCCAATACTTCTATAGCCTTATGTTTTAGATGTCTGTTTTTAATAGCATGTAGTTGGATTTTTAAAAATCCAGTCTAACTGTCTTTTAATTGGAGCACGTATTCCAGTGATATTTCATGTGATTACAGGTATATTTGTGTTTACATTTACAATCCTTTTAAGAAGTTAGTTTTTTATAGAGTACATTGCTTTGGTAAGGCATTTTAATGTTAATGTCATGCCCAAAGTTTCATTGTGGCAAGAGATTTTATAGTTAAAAGAAGATAATAGAAACTTCCTGTTTAATAACATGTGGAATATTTCTTATTAAGATGTATTTATTCAGTATATCTTTTTTCCTTTTATGAATCCTTAGCTTTTCGTTGTGGTCTCCAGTTTTTAGGCAACGTTGCCTCACGGAACGAAGATTCCCAGTCTATTGTTTGGGTACATGCTTTCCCAGAACTCTTTCTGTAAGTGTATTGATACAAGATTTTCTAACTTCTGAAAAGGTTGTGGTTATATCATTCCATTTACGTAAAGTTCTTAAACAGGAAAAACTAACCTTTAGTAATAGAATTCGGGATAACGGTTGTGTTGGTGAGTGGTGGCGAGTTCAGTGCCGAGTGGGAGAGGGCACCAGGCAGTCTCCTGGGATTCCTAGAAGTGTTCTATATCTTGATCGGGGGGATAGTTACATAAGTATATACATATCTGATAATTTATTGGGCTGTGCACTTAAGATTTAAGCATTTTATTATATGTTTTACTTTAAGAAAATGAAAGTTTTGGTTAAAGTAAGAAATATTTAAATAAAGACATAAAGACACTGTAATTTATAAGAAAAAAGCATAAAACATTGAAGTATGGTCAATGAAGTAATCATTCATTTATTTATTGAGCACCTTGTACATGCTCAGCACAATGTTACATGTTTTGGTAGATATGGAGAACTGTACATATAGATAGCCAATCCGTTTATCTAAATTGGTTCATGGTACTTTTCCTGGTGATTTACACTTTGTTCTGTCCAGCTCTGTTAGATCCTAAGGAATTGAGCGTTGAGATAAAAGGTGAGCAGGTAATGGAGGCAGGATGGGTCATAGGAAAGGCACTGCCTGGGAGCAAGAGGCCTGGCTTCTAATCTGTTGCCAGTGAATGGGGTGTTTTTGGTGGTGGCAGCAATATAAGCAGCAGAGCAGCAGCTATTGTTTGAATTCCCTGAGCTGGGTATTTTCTGTAAGTTATTCCTGTCCTGTACAATAGCCCTGTGGGGCAAGTGGTACTGTCCCCATTTGGACAGATGAGGGAACTGTCGCTTGTTGAGTAAATGGCATAGCTGGAATATAAACCCTGTGCTGCTTTCTGAATTCCAAAGCCTATGAGTGTAGGCTTTTTGTTTTTTTTATTTTTAAATTTTTGAAATTTTTTGGTGAGGAAGATTGGCCCTGAGTTAACATCTGTGCGAATCTTCCTCCGTTTTTTTATGTGGGACACCACTACAGCATGCGGTCTAAGTGCGTGCCTGGGATCTGAACCTGTGAACCCTGGGCTGCCAAAGCAGAGCGTGAGAACCTAACCACTGTGCCACCGGGCTAGCCCCTAGTGTAGGCTTTCAAAATACCAGCTGCCTAAATTCTGTGCGGCCATCCTGGTTGTATAGATTTTCTGGGCTCATCTATAATGTATAGTGGTAGGATCAGATAAATTCTAATATTCTCTCTAGTTCCCTGAGTCTATAACTGGCTCTTAAATTCCTGCAAATAATCAGAGGTGAAAGCATAAAATCTATATAATATAATAATAATTGAGCTTAGGTGGAAGGGAAAAACTGTGGAGTTCAATCTACAGAAGTAGAAGTTACTCAGTTTTGAGAATTCATTTCTTTAAAACATTTTGAACACCTACTATTTGCCAGGTTGTGAGCTGGATAAATGGGATACGAGTAATTTAGATATATTCATTACTCCCAAAATGCCCATGCTGTGGTCCGTGAAAGAAGGGAATAGACAAGCACACTGCGTTGTAAGAACTAACATAACTCGGGTAAATCCAGGTGTTACAGGACACAGAGGAGAGGCTCTTGAACAGGTGTAGGCGGTCAGAGAAGTCCTAGCAGTTTACATCTGTTATCTCATCCTCACAGAAGCCCTGTGAGAGAGGCTGAGGTCTTGTTACTGTGTTCCATTTCTATATCAGAAAACAAAGTGAAAGAGCTTATGTGACTTCCTTCTGTATGTGTTTGTGAGACAAATATAAGCAAATTTGAATTCCAGCTTTGGCAAGTACTAGCTTTGTGCCCTTGAGCAAGTAAAGTCAACACATTGTTTATGTGTAATATAAGGATAATACCTCCTCCAGAAGAGTATTATGAAGTCTGAATGAAAAAAAAAATCCTGCCTTAGTGCACAACCCATAATATAATTGACAGTCAATAAATTAGTGACATTCCTAAGATCGCATAGCTGATAGATACATGAACCAGGACTTATATTGAGGCTCTTGACTTCAGATTCTGTTTCTTGCTGATATACCATCTTTGCCTTAAACATTCTATCCCTTGTAACTATTAAAGAATTTCTTGGGCCGGCCCGGTGGCGCTAGCAGTTAAGTGCGTATGTTCCGCTTTGGTGGCCCAGGGTTCGCCGGTTCGGTTCCCAGGTGTGGACATGGCACTGCTTGGCAAGCCATGCTGTGGTAGGTGTCCCACATATGAAAGTAGAGGAAGATGGGCATGGATGTTAGCTCAGGGTCAGCCTTCCTCAGCAAAAAAAAAAAGGAGGAGGATTGGCAGCAGTTAGCTCAGGGCTAATCTTCTTCCTCAAAAAAAAAAAAAATTTCTTTAGTCATTGAGGTATCAGTTTTTGCCTTTTAATTTTTCTTTCTAACAAGAATGAACATTTTAATGCTTTATAAATGTAATCATTTTATCTTTTTCTTTAATCAGCTGTTATTTGCTTTTTGCTTCTGAGTCATAAGTCAACTGCAACTTTAATATTGGGTACTTTGTGTTGTGACTATATTTTGCTATTTTTACAGTAAATAATGTACTTGTTTCAGAGTGTTGTAATTCTTCATTAAATCCATAAAAATTTGTGTGTACTGAATTTGTTAATGGGATTATTATTTATATGTTATATTTTATCATGTTGCTAAATTGGGCTAACACCCATTTCTTTATTTGGAAGGTCTTGCTTAAATCATCCAGACAAAAAAATTGTTGCCTACTCATCGATGATTTTGTTCACATCCCTTAATTCTGAAAGAATGAAAGAATTGGAAGAAAACCTCAATATTGCAATTGATGTCATAGAAGCCCACCAGAAGCACCCTGAATCAGAATGGCCGTAAGTATCTTCTTAGAAATTTGATTGCTTAAGAACATCCTGACAGATCTCTTTCCTTATAGTGGTTTTAAGTCAAAGTTTGAATTATAATAATTGATCAGTAAGTTAAAAATTAACGTATGTTGGCAAAATAAGAAAAGTTTCTTGGCAGAACCTGGAGGCCTTATGAAAGAGGTGGAGTGAGGTTTGAGTTGGAACTTGAAGGATAAGGAGAATTCTTTAAGGTGGTGAGGACAAGGAGGGCATTCCTAGTGCATGAAGCAACACATTGTGAATGTGTGTAGGCGCTTTTGGAGTACAGACATACCTTGGAGATTTTGCGGGTTTGGTTCCAGACCACTGCAGTAAAGTGAATATTGCAGTAAAGTCACATGAATGTTTTGTTTTCCAGTGCATATAAAAGTTATGTTTACACCATACTGTAGTCTATTAAGTGTATAATAGCACAATGTGTTAAAAAATAATGTGCGTACTTTAATTAAAAAATGCTTTATTGCTAAAAAATGCTAACCATCATCTGAGCCTTCAGCAAGTTGTAATCTTTTTGCTGGTGGGAGGGTCTTGTAGAAAACACAGCATCTGTGAAACATAATAAAGCGAAGTGCATAAAATCAGGTATGCTTGTATACAGATGAGACCATTTTGGCTGCAATAGATGGTTCATTAAATATTAGAGGTTGATAATGTGTCTTGTGGGCATCTGTTCAGAAGAAAAATTCACTGTCATTCAAATGTTTCCCCCCATGTATAATACATCATTTCTCTGTAGTTGCTTTTTAAGATTTCTCTTTGTCTTTTCAGAAGTTTATGATATCTTGGTATGGATTTCTTTGGGTTTATCTTATTTGGATTCCTTCAACTTCTTGAATCTGTATAGGTTTATGTCGTCAAATTTGGGAAGTTTTCAGCCATTATTTGTTTGAATACTTTTTCAGCCTCACATTCTTTCTCTTCTCCTCCTGGGCCTCCGTGTCAGGGCACTGTGAGGCCAAGGCTGAGGCTGACTGACCAGTAAAGACACAAAGGTCCACTTGTAGATTTAGACAGCTTGTTGCTTATGTGGACAGGAAAAGAATAAGCCATGATCCTTGTGATCCTTGTCCCACATGCCACAAAGGGGTTGGATGACTGGAATGAGAATTGTGAGATACCTCGTTGCTGAGGGGCCGCTTCCTGACTGCTTGAAGTGGTTTCATATTCTGAAGGGGCAGGGCAGCAAGCTTCATGCCCTGCCGGACAATACCTCATCAGACCCGTCTCATGACAGCCTCCCATGGGGCAAGGAGGAGACGGCCTCAGAAGCCTCAGGCCTCCCATCTTCCGTGTTCCGAGAGGGTAACAGGTATCAGGCTTTTGCCTGTGTGGCCGCTATGGATATGTACGAGGTCACCAGGGCACTGTGGTGGAGCAGTTCCCCTATACTCTGATGATAGGAAAGGCAGTCTTGCACTATTGTCCCACAGGTCCCTGAGGCTTGTTCAGTTTGTTTGTTTTTTTAAAGATTGGAACCTGAGCTAACAACTGTTGCCAATCTTCTTTTTTTTTTTTTCTGCTTTTTCTCCCCAAATCCCCCCAGTACCTAGTTATATATTTTAGTTGTGGGTCCTTTTAGTTGTTGTGGCATGTGGGATGCTGCCTCAGTGTGGCTTGATGAGCAGTGCCATGTCCGTGTTCAGGATCCGAACCAGTGAAACCCTGGGCCACCGAAGCAGAGCGCGTGAACTTAACCACGGGGCCGGCCCCAGTTTGTTTTTTGTTCGGTCTGTTTTCTCTGTTACACCAGTACCTCACTGTCTGGATTACTGTAGCTTTGTATAAGTTCTGAAATTGAGAACTTTGTCTTCCAGCTTTGTTCCTCTTTTTCAAGATTTTTTTGGGCTGTTCTGAATCCCTTGTGCTAACATACCCATTTTAGGATCAGTTGTGATTTTAGGATCTAATTAAGATCCAGTTTCAGTTTCTTCAGACAAGTAGCTGGAATTTGATAGGGATCGTGTGAATCCGTAGTTCAATTTGGGGAATATTGCTAGATGAAGTTTTCCAATCCATGAATAGGAGATACCTTTCCATTTGTTTAGGCCTTTAATTTCTTCAGTGATGATGTGTAGTTTTTTAGTGTATAAATCTTTCATGTCTTTAGTTAAACTTATTCTAAGTAATTTATTCTTTTTGATGCTATTACAAATGGAATTGTTTTCTTAATGTCATTTATGGATTGTTAATTGCTAGTATATAGAAATATAATTGATTTTTGTACATTGATTTTATATCCTGCAACCTTGCTGAACTCATTTATTAGTTCTAATAGGGTTTTTGTGATTTTTAGGATTTTCTATATACAGGATCATGTCATCTGCCAATTAGATATAGTTTTACTTTTCTCTTTCCAATTGAGTTGCCTTTTATTTCTTTTTCTTAGCTAATTGCTCTGACTAGAAATTCCAGTACAGTGTTGAGTAGAAGTGGGGAGAGCAGATATGTGTCTTATTCTTCATCTTAGGGGGAAAGCTTTCAGTCTCTCACCGTTGAGTATGATAATAGCTGTGGGGTTTTTGTAGATGCCCTTAGTCAGGAGGAGGAACTTTCCTTCTACTTACTCCTAGTTTGTTGAAGGTTTTTATCAAATGCTTTTTCTGCATCTATTGAGGTTTTTGTCCTTTATTTGATTACTATAGTGTATTGCAGTGATTAAAATTTTTTTTTTAAACCAACCTTTCATTCCTGGGATAAATCCCACTTGCCTATGGTATATAATCCTTTTTATACGTTGCTGGATTTGGTTTGCTCATATTTTGTCATGTATTTTTGTGTCTTTATTGATAATGTATATTGGTCTGTAGTTTTTTTTTTTCTTGTGATGTCTTTGTCTGGTTTTGGTATCAGGTTAATAGTGGCCTCACAGAAGGAGTTAGGAAGTGTTCTCTTCTGTTTTTGTTATTTTTAGAAAGAGTTTGTGAAGAATTGGTGTTAATTTTTCTTTAACTCTTTGGTAGAATTCACCAGTAAAGCCATCTGGTCTTGGGCTTTTCATTGTGGGAAATCTGTTAATTACTAATTCAATCTCTACTTGCTATAGATCTCTCCAGATTGTTTGCTTCGTCTTGGGTCAGTTTTGGTAGTTTGTCCCTTTCTAGGACTTTGCCCATTTGGCCTCGGCAGTCTAATGTGTTGGCCCACAGTTGTTCATAGTATTTCCTTAGAATCCTTTTTATTTATGTGAGGTTGGTGGGAATGTTCACTCTTCATTCCCAGTTTTAGTAATTTTAGTTTTCTCTCTAATTTTTGGTCATTGTTGCTTAAGATTTGTCAGGTTTTTTGATCTTTTCAGAGAAGCAACTTTTGGTTTCATTGATTTTTCTTTATTGATTTTCTGTTCTCTGTTTCATTTGTTTCTGCTATAACCCTTCCTTCTGCTTGCTTTGGGTTTAGTTTGCTCCTTTTCTAGTTTCTTAAGATAGAGGTTAGATTATTGATATGATGAAATCCTCCTTTGTTACACAGACATTTATATCTATAAATTTCCTTGTAAGAACTGCTTTAGTTGTATCTCATAAATTTTGGTATGTTGTGTTTTAATTTTCATTTGTATCAAATTATGCTCTAATTTTTCTGATGACTTTTTTTCTTTGACCCGTTGATTATTTAGGAGTTTGTTATTTAATTTCCACATATTTCTGTATTTCCTAAATTTCCTTTTGTTATTGATTTCTAATTTCATTCCATTGTGGTCAGAGAACACACTTTATAATATAATTTCACTCTTTTTAAATATATTGAGGCTTGTTTTATGGCCTAACATCTGGTCTGTCATGGAGAATGTTCTGTGTACACTTGGGAACACTGTGTATTCTGGCTTTGGTGGAATGTTCTGTAGGTGCCTCTAGGTCCACTTGGTGTCTGGTGTTGTTCAAGTCTCTTAATTCCTTGATGATCTTCTGTCTAGTTGTTCTCTTCATTATTGAAAGTGGATTATTTTCTGTTTCTCTCTTCAGTTCTGTCAGCTTTTACTTCCTTCTTTCTCCTACTCTATTGTTAGGTACATATATATGTTTGTAATTGCTATGCCTTCTTAAGGAATTGACCTTTTCATTATAATGAAATTCATCAGAAATTTTTGCTGTTTTTCTTTTAATAGACCTCTTCTCCTGTTTTCCTTAAAACTGCTTTTTATGTGTGTTTCCACATAGTGGTCAGTGTGTTTAGGGCACAGATTGTCTCTGGGTGGAGCCTCAAGCTGCCAGTAATCTCACTTGCATTTCAAAAGTAAGGTGTGAGCTTTCTCAGTTTTGACTTCTTTCAGTGTAAACTTTATTGTTCTGTTAAAATCATACCTAGTTTTGTTTTTTTTTTTAAAAGATTTTATTTTTCCCTTTTCTCCTCAAAGACCCCCGGTACCTAGTTATGTATTTTTAGTTGTGGGTCCTTCTAGCTGTGGTATGTGGGACGCCGCCTCAGCGTGGCTTGATGAGCAGTGTTATGTCCATGCCCAGGATTCGAACCAGCGAAACCCTGGGCCACTGAAGCGGAGCACACGAACTTAACCACTCAGCCACAGGACCGGCCTCCATACCTAATTTTTAAATGATTTATTTTTCTGAACATTTATTTGTATTTGAGTTGCCATTTGTACACAAACAGAAGTAGGTACGTGAAAGTATTGTGATATTGTGCTTGACCTAGAAAACCTCCCTCAGTGTGCAAGTATTTCATGAACATGGCGGATGAATCGTGAGAGTCACCTTATTTAGAGAAATTTTCTGTGGCTGAACTCTCTTTCATTTGTTAAGTATCTTGGATCTATATTTTAACCATCTGCAATTTTTAGCAGCATAGAATAAAGGGCAGAATGTCATAAAGAGCGGAATATAAAATCTGCTTCAGAATAGCTCAAGTTAAAGTTATCAAAAACCCTAAATGGAATTAGACAGGAAAAAGGATAGAAAGTAGTATTAGTAGTTAACTGATGTCTTCTCCAGTACAGACACTGAATACTTTGAGTTGTGTGAGAGGAACTCTGCATTTGGTAAATAAAAATGGGATCACAAAATATCCAGAGGCTTCCAACAAAATTGTTAACTTTTCCCTGTAGGGGGCCAGCCCAGTGGTGCAGTGGTTAAGTTTGTGTGCTCCGCCTCAGTGGCCCAGAGTTTGCCACTTTGGATCCCGGGCGTGGACATATGCACTGCTTGTCAAGCCATGCTGTGGCAGGCGTCCCCCTTATAAAGTGGAGGAGGATGGGCACAGATGTTAGCTCAGGGCCAGTCTTCCTCAGCAAAAAGAGGAGGATTCGTGGCGGATGTTAGCTCAGGGCTAATCTTCCTCCCCAAAAAAAGTTACTTCTCACTGTTAAATATGAACCCATGCCTGAAAATTAAAGAACACCTGCTTTTGCCCTCACACCCCCCCAACATTATGGGATAGCTGATGCAGAGTGCAAAACTACATGGTGTTAGGATTCATGGGTTTAGTATCTTTTCTTGGAAAGGGACAAATGTAAGGTTTCAATAACTTTGAGTCTTTTTATTTAGGTACACAAGAAACACAGGAAAGAGTAGGCGAGAAAGGCTTTGGCACTACTCAGTTTGAATTATTCGGATAATGTCCTTCTAAAAATGTTTGTTCCTTTTGTTTGTAGGTGTGAAAGATGTTTTCATGCTCTTGGATAACCCTAGATGAATCCAAGGGTTGAATTTTGGCATTTGAATTCATCTAAATCTGGCAGCCCAGTAAATGTGCCTTACAAATGCAATGTTCAGGAAATCCTAGCTACTATAATGTTTTTTCAGAGATAGTAACTCATTTGTTTTCTGGTAGAAGCTTCGCCACTGAATCAACAGACTGATGGTTTCCTGTCTTAATGTTACTCACATAAAAACTTACACATAATTGATAACCATTTAAATTACCATTTTCGAGTTGCAAGGAAAACATCTATCTCCCATTGGCATTCTGTCATCATTGCTTTATGTGTATAATATTATTTGCACTTAGTATTATATATTAAATGTTATGCCATAAGGTGGTGTAGCAAATAATTCCCGTTTGTATGGGTGTCCACACAGAACACTTTTTCCTGCCTGTATTTGTAAGTTGAATGTGAGTGACAATTGTTCTGATCCTCTGAATAGTTCTAAAGTTAAAGTAAAAATGTCACTATCTTTACTCACTGGTAGGTGTTTATTCTTTGTTGAATGAAAGAAAGAATGAATGAGTTTACCCTTAATCATTTTGAACTGAAAGCAACATGAAGAATGAGACTTCAGGTTTTTAAGTTCACCAGAACTCCTTTCCAGAGAGGCTGCTTGAGCAAATGGCAAGCTTGATACAGGGGAACATTCTAGGAGCAACCACAGAAGTCAGGAAACTGAGTGCTTATTTTGGCTTTAGATAACCAAGGGACCTCACCAAGACACTAAAAAACTTCGATGGGCCTCTCTTTCCTTATTTTTAAAATGAAGGAATTGATTTAGATTAGAAGTTTCCAGATTTTCGTATTTCATGTCCATAAAAACTTATGGACATGGTCTCACTCACTAGAGCGGGTGGTTGGGTGGCAGAGCCGCCTCTCTTGATGTCTGTCTCTGAGCCTTGCATGGCAGCACTGCTTCCACTCTCTTCTGCAGCGTCGTGGGAAGATGTCATCTTGCCCTTTGAGTACCTTGCCTTTTTAATTTATTTAATTAAAGTGAATGAGGCAGTAATCAGTTCTCTTGACTTTTAAAGCATATGGTTTTGCATTTGACTGGTTACCCAGTGAGTATGAGTGTGACATCATTCCACTCAGTGCTTATCTGAATAACTCAAAAGTGCAAAGGAATGCTTAGTAGGTTTACCTGAAAAATGGACAGTTCATCTGTGCCTCCGTGCATACTAGCAGAGTTTTTCCTACCAATTGGAGAGCTGCCCCTCCGTCCTCCCTGGTTTGGGGCCTGGCTTACACTGAGGAACGGTGCTGAAGCAGCTTTGCTTGGTCTTAATGTGGGCCTGCCATGAGGACACTGCTGAGAGTGCTGTCCACCATGTCATAGGAGAAGGGGCTGTGGTCTCCAGGCAGGGAATAATTGCCCTTTCCATGAGGCTCTGGTTTGCTTTTATCTTGGAGAACCTGTGGTTTAGAAACTGCTTCTACTCTATACAGGCTTTTAGGAAACTCAGAAAAGATTAAAGATGCTAACTTCAAACAAATAAATAAATTCAGTAATTATTGATTGAGTTTTTTAAGTGTGTCAGGTACTGTGCATGGCACTGGAGATCCAAAATTTAAGACACTACATTTTAATGAGAGAGACAGATAATGAACAAAAGACCCCCAATATATGACAAATGTTAGATAAATTCTTTGAAGAAAAATTTACAGCAATGTTTTGTGTGCTAAGCTGTCCCTTGGAGTGGTTCTTGGCTCATCATAAACACTATAAAGTATTAGCTTTTCATTAGTAGTAATTTAAATATGATTGATGGAGAGGACAGACAGTGAAAAAACATCAGGTCATGATTACATGCTCTAGTGAGGTGAGGTGATGAAGAGTGACTAGGTCCTTCTTTAACATTTGGAGATCAAGGAAACCTTTTCTGAGTTGGTGACATTTGAGCAGAGAACTAGATCGCCAACCATTTGAAGATCTGTGGGTAAATGTGGAGACAGGCTGGGAAGAACAGTCCAAGCAGTGAATGCACGGAGGGCAGAGAGCCCGCGGCAGAGGCCTCTGTAGCAGCACTAGGGAGTCCAGGGAGTCCAGCAGAATGGGTGAAGGGACGAGCAGTCCAGGAGGTCAGTGAGGCCCGTTACATAGGGCTTTGTAAGCCAGGAAAAGGTGATTGATTTCACTCTCTGTGCCATAGGAGGCGATTGGAGAGTTTTAAGCAGTGTGTGCAACGACCTGGTTTATGTTCTAAAAGATCTCTCTGGCTGCTGGACAAAAGTTGAGCTGTGGGAGGACAGGGAAGATTGGAGGCTGGGACACCCATTAGGAGGCAGTTGTAGTCATCCAGGTAAGAGGTGACAGTGGCTTAGATGAGGGTGGCAGCAGTGGGGATGAAGAGAAATGAATAGATTGAATATTCCATGCAGGGAGAGCCTTTGAGGCTTCTTGATGGATTCGTTTTGTCGGGTGGTGTGGGGAAAGGAAGGCAAGGAGAGGAGCGAGGTTTCTAGCTTGTTTGAGTGAGGTGAGCGGAACAGTTTGGGGGTGGGTTAGGGGAGATCAAGGGTTCTGTTCTGGCCATATGAAATTTAAGATGCCCACTGTGCATCTAAGTAGAGATGACCTCTATGCAACCAACATGAAAGTTTCAGAAGAGGAAGCTCAGGGTGCCATGGAGGCATGTGGCAGGAAGTTCACCTGGTCTGGGGGTGAGGGAGGTCTTCCAGAGAATGCCGGACATAAACTAAAAGTTGAAGGATGGCTTGGATAGGGAGAGGGGATGGTATTAGGATTGCAAAGAGAGAAGAGGCCAATTTGACAATGTTTATTTAGTCTGTGACATGATTTGTGTGTACAGTTACTCTTTGCAAGGAAGTGGTGAAGACCATATTTTAGTTATCATAATTCTACCTAGATTTTTAGATAACCTGAATTACTGTGTCATTGAGTTGCCATGATAGAGAGATGAAATTAAGTCATTTTTTGTTTTGGTTTCTCTTTATCTATTTGAGAAGAGATGTAGAGATTTCTTAAGTTATTTTGGAGAAGTGACTGAACTTTGCCTGCCCAGAAATAGCTACTGTTAAGATAAACTTGGGGCCGACCCTGTGGCCTAGTGGTTGAGTTTGGTGTGCTCCACTTTGGTGGCCCAGGTTAGGTTCCCAGGCATAGACCTACACCACTCATCAGTGGCCATGCCGTGGCGGTGACCCACATACAGAGTAGAGGAAGAGTGGCACATCCCATTTGACCCCATCCCCTAAGCAGATAAGCCATTCTTTCTTTCTTCTTAGCACACTTTTGGGCCTCTTGCTTTTTTCACTAGATAGTACATTTTTGAGATCTTTCCATATTCGTATGTAAAGAACTCCCTAATTCTTTAATCTTCCATTGTATAAATATACCATAATTTAATCATTCTCTTATTGGTGAACATTTAGGTTGTTTCCATCTTTTCGTAACTACAAATTGCTGCAGTGAATAACCTTGTTTGTACATGTCACATATGCATGTTGGAAAGTATGATTATAGGGAAATTCATAAGTCCAATTATTAAGTCAAACAGGGTGTAATTTTTATAAATTTTCTAATTTTGACGAACACTTCCAAATTGTCGTGCATAGATGTTGTACTAAGATACATTCCCTCTGACAGATTTTGAGAGTACCTGGTTTCCTACATTGTTGCTAACAGTATGCCATCAAAATTTTGGATTTGCCAATCCTGCTGAGGTTTAAGATGCTATCATTGTGTAGTTTTATTTTATTTTATTTTTTTGTTATGAGGTTGAGCATCTTTTTATAGGTTGAAGAGCCTATTTTTATTTTATGTGCATTCTCATTTTTTTTACCCATTTTTCTATTAGGATGTCAGTCTTTTCCTTATCTATATGTAGGAATATTTTCTAAATTAGGGATATTAGCCCTTTATATGAAATAAAATGCAGATTTTTTTTCTCACTTTTTTATCTTTTAACTTTGCTTGTGGCACTTTTCTTCATGTAAAAATCTTTGATTTTTCACTACATAAAATTGTCAGTCTTTTTTTTTATTTCTGGGTAATAGCTATAAAGACCCTTCTACTGAGTCTTTCTTCCAGTATTGTATCATTTCAATTTTGATCTTTAAGCATTTGACCTGCTTGGAATTCATCTTGGTATAAAGGTCAAAATATGAATCTGCTTTCATTTTTGCTCCAAATAATGCTGGTGGTCATGGCGACATGCACTGTAGTGGCTGTGAGCTGTCTTCCTTCTTCGTCCTTGCCCCGTCTGCACTCTCAATGCCCCTGCATGTGGAAAACCTGTTCAGTTCCAGTTCCCCGTCTTCAGCACACATTCCGACGTGTGGAACTGCCCTCCTTTCCTCAGTGTGTCTCAAGCTGCTAAGTAGGCCTGAAGGGTTTTATAAACAAATTGTTCAGATCACATTTATCATTAGGATATTTTGTTTGTTTAAGAAGAAATTCTCAGAAGTGCATTTTATTTCCACAATCTGATTGACTTGGGTCTGTTGTCCATTGTATGAATACTGTTGTTCCATATGTTTTGTCTGCTTTTATAATTATTTAAGGTAGGCGGGTAAATTGTTAGTTGGTAATGCTGGGAATTGGAAGTGATATTTGGAGATTTTAACACTTGCTTTGCAGCCATTGAGAGAAGAGGTAGACAGACATCAGCGGAGGTGCAGGTGATCTCAGTAGTACTGAGCTAGAGACCACCTTCCCTGAGTGATGCTTACAGAACATTACCTCAACACTGGCAAGATCCACTCCGCTTTCAACTACGTGTCTTATGTTCACCAAATGGACCATAGTCCAGGCTAGGAAAGAGTCTCAATAACTATCTGAAAAGGATTGAAAACATACAGAGTGTGTTCTCTGATCACAATGGGCTTAAACTAGAAAACCATAGCAAGGTACCTAGAAAAATTCCAAATTTTTGGAAATTATCACATCTAAATAATTGATTTGTCAAAGAAGAAATGACAAGGCAAATTAGAAAATTGTTTTGAACTGAAGGATAATGAAAGTACAAACTTTGAGGGCTGAAGCAAAAGAAGGGCCTGGAAGGACACTTACGGATTTAAATGTTGATATCAGAAAAGAAGAAGGGTCTGAAATCAGTGACTTAAGGTTCTACTTTATGAAAATAGAAAGAGAAGAGAATAGTAAATCCTGAGTAAGTAGAAAGAAGAAAATCATAAAAGATGAGGGCAGAGGTCAATGAAATAGAAAACAGAAAAACAGTAGAAAAAATTAACAAAGGCAAAGTTGGTTCTTTAAAAAGATTAACAAAATTGATCTAGAAAAAAGAAAAAGAAAAAGAACACTAATGATCACTGTCGGGAAGTAAGGCACAGTCTTCAGTCAGCTCCACCCTTGGTCGGGGGAGGTTTCTTCAGGGAGACCTTGTGAAGAAGGCTGCCGGCTGAGGGCCATTTGCCAGTAGCGCTCAAGGATGTAAGCTTTTGGTCCTGAACCCTTCTTTAAACCTTAATAGTATTTTGTTCCTTGTTAGTTCCCTGAGCACATTGCTCTTCTTTCCTTCATGCTGTTTTTCCAAGTCCTTTTTTGTCACCTCTGATTCCTTCAACTAAGGAATCATGGAGCACCTCCTTTAGCTTCCTTGATCTTTCTGCCCCCTCTATCGTCCCCTCTTCCCCAAGCCCTCTGGTTACATAATCATTCTTTCTCTAACCGGTGATGTGTGTGTGTGTGTTGCACTTAAGACATTTTTCTCTAATTAGCTGTCTATGTATGGGTCTTTCTCCACTGTTAGCGTGTGGAAATAGGGCTTGTGACCAAGCCCCTAGCACAGAACTTGGAACATTGTTTTTTTGAATGAATGTTCATGTGGGAAAATGTTTTGAACTCCAAATGGCTAAATTATGAATGAGCTTTAGGATGACAATTTTGTGTACCTGGCTTGAAATGCATGTTGACCTACCTAAATTGATATCAAAATTGCTTGAGGATTTTGAATATTATCCATTATTATTAGAAATATTTTACATCAGAGTATTGATCAGTTATTTTAAAGGTTGCAGAAGAAATAGAATATGTGTTCAGATTTGTTTTTATATGAAATAACAATGTTATAGTAGTTAATATATTTCATTTGGTTATCATATTGAAAGATACTCTTTTATTATATATTTGTTAAGAAGTGATTAAATGAGCTGTGTGTAAATATATTTAATGCTTTACAGTCACTCATTACTATAACTTTGGTTATAAACAGTGTATTCTTTAGTTCCTGCGTCTTCAGATGCCCTCTGGTAAATATGCTTCAGAATTAATTAATAATACTATTCAGTCATTTTAGTTGTCACAGTGGTACGTGGAAGAAATATGCTTATAATCTTTGCCTCAGGGTTTCCATAAGTTCACCTCTTAAGTTTAGGTGAGTGTATTGCTTGACAATGAGGATGTTTTCTTGGTAACTTGAGAGTTCTTTAAGAGTCGAGAGTCAAGCCAGCATTCATTACTGTGTTGGTGGCATATGTTTAAGTAAAAAGTGTGACGTGACTATTTCTCTGTTTAATTTTAGCACTAAGTTTCTGACTAAAACAATCAGTATGTTTTCTGTTTATACTGAACTTGTAGCTAAATTTCATTTTACTATTTAAACTACAGTGACATATTTTCCTTTCTCAACTTAGATAAAAGCTGTAGTGGCCCCTTTCCTCCAAGTTGAATACATTTGGATCATTTCAATAAATTTTTCAGAAGTAAAACTGGAGAAAAATATGTTGAGGTTTTTATTTTCTTTTAGCTCCTAATAGAAAAATAGTATGTCAATGTCTTAAAACATTTTAAGATTTCAGCTGATGAAAAATCCAGTCGAAAGTAGTGCTTTTACGTATAAGATATGCCTATAAAGTAGTAAAGGCCATGTCCGTATTACTATGTTTCTAGTAACCAAACTTTTTCCTCATTTTTTCTTAGGTTCTTGATCATTACAGACCATTTTCTAAAAAGCCCGGAATTGGTAAAAGCCATGTATGCCAAAATGAGCAATCAAGAAAGGTAACCCAAAAACCAGTGTGGTTTTGAGTATTTAGCATTCCATATAGAGTATCCTGTACATGACTGAAAAACTCTGTGGTTTCTTAGTTGGCACAAAATCTCTAAATACATGTTTCTGTGTCAGTAATGGTTTTAAATTGGTTGGTTAACGTTACAACTTAGCCACAACAGGCAGTGATTTACATAGGGTTGCAGAATCCAGGTTGGTGCCATTACTCAGTAAAGGCATATTAAAAAACATTAGGAGCAAAATGTTACGCTTGTCCCTTGAATTTATAATAGTCTTCACGCAACTGTCCATTACAGCTGCATATTTGAAATGTGCTCATTTGTTCACGTCACTGGTATAATGATTTGGAATATACTCTGCTCAGTTTGTAGTTTTCCGATAGATATTTCAGACTGAAAGAAAATCAGTAGCCTTCTGTGATCTCACAGCTGTTGTGGTAGGAGGAGCACTGCCCTCAGAGTGCAGGGACCTTGGCTCTGTGCCTTGTTGTGATAGTGCTTCTTTATCTGACCGTCCCCAGGTCTTTCACCTTGTTTGGATGTAGTTTCTTGACCTGTAAAGTTAGAGGATCACAGCACTCTTTCCATTCCAGTAGTATGTGTTTTTCCTAACCGTATTGGAAATGTGGCCTTAGGAAAATAAAACTGACTCAGAAATCACAGATCTGATGACCACAAACTTTAAAAAATGTTAATCTTTTGATTGTAATCACAATTTTTATAATTGCCATGGTTTTGAAATTCTTACTATATATTTGAGTTCCACTGATTAAGCTTATGCACTTCTTTCTAGTCTTAAGTAGTGTTTTTTCTTTAACATCTTTAACAAAAAGGAAAAGTTTGTGTTTTTAAAGTCATTTTAAGTACTATGTTTATAAATCTAATGCCCTGGAGGCCACCACCACCATATGCGTGCTTCTATTTCAGAGAAAGAATTATTCGTAGTTTTTTGACTTAAGTAACATGAAGAACAGTGTTGTAAATTAGTAAATTGCTTTGCAGTAAAGAACACCTAAATATAAGGAGAAGACACAGTTTAATTGTATTTTAATATTCAAGTTTTTGTCCATATTCCTATCAAATGATCTACTTTTAAACTGATCATTACCTAACCATTTGAGGATGACAGACTAAACATTTTCTGTTTTTATTTATCAAAAAGTTGTAGCTGCTGCTTCTCTTCATGCGAGTTTCTGCTTAAATGTCACCTCCTCCCCCTCCTTTATTTTTCTTGTAGGAGAAGTGCTTTCATTTCATCACATTATTTATTATACCATATATCATGTCCTATACCTGCTTGCTATCGTATGATGCTACCATTAGATTGTTAGCTCTGTGAGGGCAAGGATTTGATCTTTTTTATTCTGTTATGATTTCCCAGACAGTGCTTGGCACATAACAGGTTAAAAAAAAGTTGTTTGAATGAAAGCATGAGTAAATGAATGAATCTTCTTTCTCATGAACAGGTTTGTCTCGTATAGTGATTAATGTAAGATCATCATCTACTGGGTTGACAACTCAGAGTTATCCTCAACTCCTCCTCCACTTGCTAGTTCATGTTGATCAGGAAGCTTTGTTGAATATACTGTCTCAGCATCTTGTGAATTCACTCTCTTGTCACAGCTCTGGTTTACCCTTATGTCATCTTTGACTGGACTTTGGTTATAGCCTTTTAAAAAATTGTGATGAAGTACACATAATATAAAATTTACCATTTTAACCATTTTTAAGTGTACAGTTCAGTAATGTTAAGTATATTTACGTTATTGTGCACCAATCTCCAGAATTTTTTCATCTCGCAAAACTGAAACTATACCCATTAAACAGCTCCCATTTCCCCCTACCCCAGCCACTGGCAACCACCATTCTACTTTCTGTCTCTATGAATTTGACTACTCTGAGTACCTCATATAAGTGGAATCATACGGTATTTGTCTTTTTGTCACTGGTTTATTTCACTTAGCATAATGTCCTTAAGGTTCATCCATGTTATAGTATGTGTCAGAATTTTCTTTTTAAGGGTGAATCATATTCTGTTGTTTGTATATATCACATTTTGCTTGTCTGGTCACCCATCGCCAGACAGTTGGGTTGCTTCCACCTTTCAGCTAATGTGAATAAAATACTGCTGTGAACATGAGTGGGCAATAGCGCAAAGTTTGATTGTTCTAATTTTTATTTCCCTTCTCCTCTGTTATCTACTCTACTACCAACATAGATCTTATCCTGCCATTTTAGTGGCATGTATAGCCTGTTACAGAATGTAATTAAATTTTGTAATATGGCGTACGAGGCCCTTTATGACGTAGCTTCATTTCCAACTCCTCTCCATTCCCTCCCCAGTCACCACATTATAACCACACAGAACTTCTCCAATTCTCCAGACCTTGCTGTAATTTCATGCTTTTGCATATGTCCTTTTCTCTGCCTGAAGTGCCCTGACCACCGCCTCTCCTCCTGGTGAATATATATACTCATGCTTTATAGGCCCTGATCAGATATTACCTGCTCTCTGTTGGTTTTCCTAGCAAAATTCTTTGCATTCCTGTCTTCAGGTTTATCATAATTACTTGCTTTTCTGCTATAATATGTGTTCTTCAAGGACAAAGACTGAATCTTGTGAATTCTCTATCTTTAACACTCACCAGAATCAGTACTGGAACACTGCTGGAACAGAAGGCTCAACTAATATCAAACACTTAGTGAAACTTGTCTTCAGGATGCTATCTAAGTTGCTACTTTAGACAGCAGATGACTCAGTCAATCGAGAGCAGATGGCCTGGCCCAGCAGGGTTCTGGGGAAGGTTGCTGTGGGAACTCTTGAGTCAAGATACTTGTCTTTGGTCAGTGGCAGTGCTGAACCTGAGGACTGCCACTGCTTCTTAATTGTAATCATTAGCATGGCCATATCTAGCTCTGCTTCCTTGTTTCATTCATGTTCTAGGGGACAAGGTGTCAAATAGTGACATGGAAATCTCGGGGCTATTGATACCTTCGAGATGTGCCTAAAAGGAGCTGCCAGGGCAAGGGAGAGGGCAAGGGAGGATATGGGGGAGAGTCCCCCAGGACCGATCGTTTCACCTGCGTCTCTTCCGGTTCATGTAATGAGCAGATTGCTCAGCTGTGCTGCTGCCTCTTTCTTTAAGGCTCCATCCTTTATTTGATGACAGCTGTCATGGTTGCTCCACTAGTGGAGTAGTTTGCAGAGTGGGATGTGCAAGATGACCTGTTGAGTATGACAGGAATATATTAGAGCATCTGCTTATATTTACTTGTTATCTAAAAAAAATAAGCAACTAAGCTTTATTAATATTTATTATCTAGTTTGACAATTGTAGGTTATCTATAAATTACATATATTGGAGAAGCAATGAAAATTTTTTTATTGATCAGAAAAGCTTGGAGAATACTAAACTAAAGCATACTGTTGCTAGATACTTGTTCCTGTGGAGCCTCTTTCCTTAACTTTTAAGTGAACTTACATTCATTGAATTTCTGTGGTGTGCTAAATGCTGAGGACACCAAAGTTGCCTGATGTACTAGTATTCAAGACAGGGCTCCTGCTTTTTAGTAGCATTATTTTGTCACTTGGGTGATAGTAATATTGTCATTCTGGAGTAACTGCGTCAGTTAAAAAAACAATTTTACAGTCCCTGATATTTTGGGGGACAGCAGAGATATGCCTCTGTCCGTGCATTCCGTATGTGCATGGCCAAGAGCAGATCAGAACTCCAAGGGGGCACAGCAAGGCTTTCCAGGATGGAAGGTAGGAAAAGGGACTATTAGCCTTGGGGACCAAATATTAAGTTATAATCTTTCCAGATACAGTGAGATGTTAAGATGATATTCTAAAGTAAGACTGTGCTCTTTTCATAATGAAAATATGTAATAAGTCAGAAATTTAACGTTTAATTGACCACATCCTAAATCTAAAAAAATGTCACTTAAGAACCAGCTTCACCTCTGCTCTACATTTTATGCTATGGTAATTAGTTGCTTTTACTATGAATATGTTACCAGTGAAAACATGTAAAATGTTTTCTTTAACAGACATGTGCACAGCTTTTGTTATATGTCAGGCACTGTTCTAAGCACTTTACAAATAGTAAATCAGTCATCATATCAACCCTAGGAAATCCGTACTCTTATTGTCCCTACATTCTAGATCTGTAAACTGAGAAAGAGAGCTTAAGTAGCTTGCCCAAGGTCACAAAGCTAGGAGATGACAGAGCCAGGATGTAGTCCAGGCAGCCTGGCTCCAGAGTCACTGCTGATACCACTGCACTGTGCCACCTACAGCTGAAGGCCATTAGGGTGAGATAGCATTTGTATTATACGTAAAAAACTTGAAATACCCAACAGCAGGGGCATACCAATTGAATGCCTTTAAGAAGAGAAAGCGTTATTCTGTTTCATCTGGTTGTTTATTTCTCCTGAATGTCCGTTGACCGGTATATTTCTCTGATATTGATGTCATGTCAAGCATGGTGTTGTGGATGTCATGATCAGTCAACAAATGTTAGTTTAACGAATGAAGAAATGAATGATGATCTAAGCCCTCAGTTTCATTAGGAGACAGATTTTACTGGAGATCGGTCTTTGTAGTTCATGTTTCACCTGGTATTGGCCTCAGCCAGATTTCCAGTTGCAGCAAACTTTGTCTTCAAGAAATAACAACTGAAAATATTCTGGCTCAAGATTTATACTTTTGTTTCTTGTGCCCTCTAAATTGTACATGTACACACATGGAAGCAGTTATACCAGCACATTTTTTGATACGCTTGACCACTTAGGATTAAAGGAAATGGGGCCTAAATGCAGAAAGGCACAGTGCTCTACAGAGGGGAAAAGCAGAGGCAACAAACGCTTCTTACCCCTCTGTGGTTTGTTATAGCGGCATTTCTTTGTTTTGCTTCATTTCAGCGAGTAATTTTTTTTTTTTTTTTAAAGATTTTATTTTTTCCTTTTTCTCCCCAAAGCCCCCCGGTACATAGTTGTATATTCTTTGTTGTGGGTCCTTCTAGTTGTGGCATGTGGGACGCTGCCTCGGCGTGGTTTGATGAGCAGTGTCATGTCCGCGCCCAGGATTCGAACCAACGAAACACTGGGCCGCCTACAGCGGAGCGCGCGAACTTAACCGCTCGGCCACGGGGCCAGCCCCTCAGTGAGTAATTTTTGACACTTTGCTCTGAACAGGGCACAGTCCTATGTTCTCTAGGGGGATGCTGAGGTCAGTTAGACACAGTACCCTCTCGAGGATGCTGCAGCCTTTCTGTGAACTTCCCCAGAGAACCCCAGTAAGAAGAGGTAAAATAAGGGTATTAATGACTGTAACACAAAACACGTTTGGTAGATGTCACAGGAGACGAACAAATACAGAGCTTCTGGGACGTGGGGTGGGAGGGAAGAAGGAGCTATCACTTGTGGCCTTGGAGTAAGTAAAGACTTGATGGAAGAGGTAGCGTTTGATGAGCCTGCGGGGTAGGCAGGATTTTGCTAGCACATGTTAAGAAGAGAGTGTGGGCATTTTCTAGTTGAAAGAACAGCACTGGCAAGCACAGATTAAGGAATCTTTGGGTGTGTTTTGGAGAACATAGGGAAGTCCAGTTTGGCTGGAATAAGAGCAGTGAGAGAACACTGGCGGGAAGGCCAGGGTTAGGCTTTGTTTTGGTGACGAAAGTTTTTGGTTCATTCAGCAATTATGTATTGAGTGCCTTCTCAATACACTAGACAGAAATCCATGCCCTCAGAGAGCTTGTGTTCTGGTGGTGAGAGGGATACAAGACTAAGAAGTAAATAGAACCTCTGCCAGGTGGCGGTGCATGCTGAACTCACAGAGGCCTCTGGGATTGAGAGTCCTGCGGTTGAGGGATGACCTGGGAGCTCTGAGCTTTTTGTGTGACTGACCTGAACAGTTGGATGAAGGGCCTGATGAGTTAAAGTGCTGATGGTGTGTGTGCTGCCATGTGGTGAGGGGGGAAGGTGGGCGGAGGAGGGGACCTGGGTCTCAGCAGAAGAGCACAGAGTTCTGCAGTGAGGTAGAGGCTCTTGGGTTCCCTATGACTCCCTTTGGGCAATAATGGATAATTCTGTGTTCAGAGTTGTATGTTGCAGATTAATAGGATTGAAAAGATTAGAGTTTTTCTCAACAGGGGTATGTAATGAATTAACTTCTTTCCTGTGCATCTGGAATGGAGCTATGTGCTTTCCTTGTGAGAACTGAGAAGACAGTCGCTCAAAACGTTTTCTGTTCTATGGTTCAGATAAGGAACTTCACTGGAGAACTCTGGGGAGACACTTTGCTTCTCAGTTGGTAACACGCATCAGAATCACCCGTGGAATGCCTGGGCTATGGCCCCAACCACCTGAAATAGAATAACCAATTGGGTTGGGGGCAATTAGATTAAAAAATGTTTGAGGATCAGTCAGTAAAATAAATACTGTATTCATTAAGGACCTACTGGTGGTCCCTGGGGCATAACGGTGAACAGTGAGACCGCAGTCCCTGCTCTTAGTTGGGGTGGGGAAGGAGAGAAGGTGCTGTGTAAATTCTGAAGCTCTTTTCTTTCTTTGTGTGTGTGTGTGTGTGTGTGTGAGGAAGATTGGCCCTGAGCTAACATCTGTTGCCAATCTTTCTCTTTTTGTTTGAGGAACATCTTTGCTGAACTAACATTCATGCCAATCTTCCTTTATTTTATGTGGGATGCTACCACAGTGTGGCTTGATGAGTGGTGCTAGGTCCACGCCCAGGATCTGAACCTGCGAACCCCAGGCTGCCGAAGTGGAGCATGCAAACTTAACCACTATGCCGCTGGGCCAGCCCCTGAAGCTCTTTTCTTGTGCTAGTTCTTTCAATTGTCACAATTAATTGGCTCCTTCATCCTGGTAGTTTATTTGGGCAGATTACTTGGTGAGAAAATTTTGGATGCAGTCAAAATCAGTTCACATTGTATGGTTCAGCAGAAATGAGAGCCTGCATTTATACAATTTGCTGGTCTCCTTTCCCAGTGAATTGGATAATATTAAGTTAAACTAGCTGCTCTTGGAAAACAGCTTTCGTACTTTTCAGATTTATAATCTTTATAGCATAGTAATTAAAACCAGAGGCTAGTGTGCCACTCACTACTTTGGATAAGTTACCTAACCTTTTGAAACTGTTTCATCTGTAAAATTGGCAAAATAATAGTAGCCACCCCATGAAATTGTTGTGATAACTAATTGAAATGTATATAAAGCTCCCCATGCCTGGCATGTCATTATCACTCAGTAAATGTGATCTGCTGTTTCTGCTTCCATGCATCTGCTGCTATTACTGTTACTGCCACTCCTCTGATGACCTGGACTTTTTCCTCCAGGTAGCATCATTATTATGTATGAAAGGCAACATATAGCCATTGTCATTTAATTCTCAAGATCCTGTGAAATAGGTATTATTCTTGGCATTTTTCACATCGGGGATCTGAGGCTTTTTAGGTTAAGGTATTTTCTCTGGGTTACAAAGGTAGCTGGGGTGGTATTTGAACTCTGTCTGATGCCAAAATTGATGACCTTTTTCCCTCCAACATGCTAACTTCTTATATCTGTAATTTATTAAGGGGTGAATGAGATTAATTCAGCAACAACTGTTTGCCTATATCTTGGTTAGCTTGTTGTCCAGGTTAATAAAATTATTGGTCTTTGTAGCATGCCATTCAACAAATTATTCTACACGTGGAATAGTTCAAATGTAAATTCAAAATTTGTTGGAGATGTCAGTCCTTGAATTTGAATTACAGATATTTTATTTCCAGAATTACAGAGTATTATTTCCTGTCCTGGAATGCTCCTAAAACTGACTTGCTCGCTCTTTCCCCCCTCCTTCTTTGCCCCTAACTCAGTCCTCTCATTAAAAACTTAGCCATTTCGGGATGATGCAAGAATGACTTTTTAAAAAAAATTTTTCTTATTGAGATAATGTTGGTTTATAACATTATGTAAATTTCAGGTATACATCATTTTGTATTTCGATTTCAGTGTAGATTACATCATGTTCACCACCCAAAGACTAATTACCATCCATCACCACACACATGTGCCTAATCACCCCTTTTTGCTCTGCCTTCTCCCCTTCCCTTCTGGTAACCACCATCCAGTCTCTGTTTCTGTGTGTGTGTTTGTCGTTGTTTTTATCTTCTACTTATAAGTGAGATCATAATGATATTTTACTTTCTCCCTCTGATTTATTTCACTTAGCATAATACCCTCAAGATCCATCCATGTTGTCACAAATGGCTGCATTTATCATTTCTTATGGCTGAGTAGTATTCCATTGTGCATAAAAACCACAATTTCAAGAATGACTTTTAAAATTGTAGCCTGCATCAATTTAAGGATAACTTATAAATTGTGCTATAGAGTTTTCCCCTAAAATCCTTATGTACATTGCTGTCTGTTTTCTTAGGAAATAGGAATTATAATCTTGAGGACAGAGTATGTAACTGTTTAATCAGAAGTGAATTAGAAATAGAATGCAGATGACAGCCAGAAATTGAGAAAATATAGAAGCTTGACTCTGAATTGAGGAGTGTGTGTGTGAGCCTGAGGCAGCCCGAGTGATGATTTCTGGGTTAAAGGAAGCGAGACTTTTCACACTGATGTGTAATGATTTTAGACAGCTAGTCTCTGACCTCTTTGTCTGGGTCTTTCTTGCTTTTGCATCCTTCACCCCTGAGTGAATAAATCAATGACTGAATAGCATTTGTCAGACCGCTTGTATCCTGTTATGTTTTCAAGGAAGTATTTAGTGTGGTTCCCCCACAGTAGAAAGAAGTGAGACAGTCCACATTATATCCTAGTTTCTGTGACCACGTGGTACATTTCAGAATACGTATGTCTTTTGGCATAGAATGGGATAGCAAATGTAATGTACAATTAAAATAAATGATTTTGGAAAAAAAATTCCTACTTGAATTATGTGTCCTATGTGTGATTCCTTTATTTTATGGAAAGGGTAGTGTTTGATGGTGGCTAGAAGTAGAGGGAGTTGGAGAGTCAGGTGAGGACTCCGGCTGGGAGGGCCCCTTATACCAAACTAAAGAGTTTTGGGACCTACTCCTTAGCCATGGGAGCCATTAAAAGTTTTTATTGGTAGGTAATATAAGGATCATTTAATGAAGTGTAATTTATTCTCAGATAATATTTAAGCTTGGTTTGTATTTTTATACTTTAAAGATTCATTTCTGATTTTTTCGCTTTTTTCCTTCAAAGTCACTCACTATCCATCTCATTAGCTCTCCCGTCTTATAATCACATAAGAGTATAGAGGTGCATCCAGTGAGCCAGGGAGAAGTCTGAGGGGAGGACTGCCTCTGGGAGAATTTGTAAAGAAGGCAAAATCTGCTTTTACGTTACCTTTAGCTCCAGCTCCCAGGTTTCCCTCAGTTAATTTCCTCGGACCTCAGGGCTTCCCTGCTGCTGCTGGACAGCCTTGATTGCCGCTACCCTCTGGACTGTTTTCTGTCCTCACCCTCACATGACTCCTTCAGGATCTGCCCATCGTTCAAGACCTGTCCCCAGTGTTTGGTCCTTTCTCCAGTTAGGACCCACCTCGTTCCTCTTCATCCTGTTTTGAGTAATAGTCCACTAGGTACTGAATTCCGTAAAGCCAGGGATCATGGCTTATGCCAGTAATAACTGCCAGATTATGCTAATTTAGAAGGAATATTTTTAGAACAGACATTTGGGTTCCTTTTGAATCACACTTAATAGGTGACATCCTCCCTAGCATTCCCAGAAAGTCATCCTGCATGGGGAAAGTGGAAAGCCTGGCTTTATGGCCCGAGAGTACCCTACTCATCTTTAAAGATTGTATGTGAATAAGGGAACACAAAAAATCCTAATATTGAACTCTGTGGTTTTTAAATATGCTCAATTGAGGGGATTATTTGTTTGTTTTATTTTGGATTAATAATTGTTAGAAGAAATCTGAGGTTTTAGGAGTTTTGAAAATTGCTAAGATCTGTGGGTGATTTTTCCAGACTGATGAACTTTCCGATCATTTGGCCAAAATACAGGAAGAGTTAAGTATAGTTTTACTTTTTACCTGAAGCAGTAAACGATTCCTGTTTTTCTTTTGGTAACAAATGCTCATGCCTAATGTAAGTGTATTTTCCCCCATTTGGTGTAAGCAGTTTAGATATTCATACCTTTCTGGTATAGAAATAAATGAGAATTACACATATAATCCCAAGTGAAAATGTAATTTGAGAAATGTCCTACTTGCTCTGTGCTGGATAGATTGCCTTATGTATGATTCGTTTTTTTTGGGAGAAGGAAAGATGTTATGGAATAGAGGTATTTATGTGATAATTTAAATATTTATGTAGAAAATGGCATAGGTTTGGTCTTCAGATTTGTGTTTTTGTAAAGTAAAATAACAAAGTGCAAAAGCCAGCCTTCATAAGGAAGACAGTAAAATGAGTGGAAAGCACCTGGCCCGGGAGTCAGAGATTGAATCCTGTACTTGAATCCTGACGTGGCAGCTCAGTATGTGTGACACTGGGCAAGGAAATTAACCTCACTAAGCCCTGTTTACCCATCTTTAATGTGAGGCTAATGGCAGTGCCTGCCTGATGGAGTTTTGGCGTAGATTCAATGAGATAATGTGTGTAAAATGCTTAGCTCAGTTGTAAGTAGTGAATAAATGTGAGCCCACTTAACTTTGCTGTTGTTATTGTTGTGGATGTGTTGTAAAACGTAATCTGACTGCGTTTCTGAAACGTTGAATTATTTCCATGCTCGAAGTAATGGGTGTAAAAGGTGCTTGTTTCTGTAGCCAAGTCACATCTAAGAAATCAGAATTTTCAAAAGAAAGGTGATTGATGAAGATTAATTTTATTCACAAGAAATATGTTTTCCCTAGCTAGACATTAGAAAAGTAAGGAATAAAAGTAAAAATATTTTCTTAAAATGGTCTCTAAATATTTTTAGCATTGTACAATTTCAATATTAGATATTCATGTAAAAATCTTTTGTGTTTTACAGGGTTACATTGTTAGATCTTATAATAGCCAAAATAGTGGGGGATGAGCCATTGACCAAGGATGACGTCCCTGTGTTTCTGAGCCATGCTGAATTGATTGCAAGCACTTTTGTGGATCAGTGCAAGGTTGTGTTAAGATTGACCTCTGAGCAGCAAGCTGATGATGAGGTAAGAAGACAGATTCCATGTCTCCGGTGAGAGAGAGAACAAGGAGATTTTCTAACTCACCTAGGTCCTCTATGGGAATTCTCTTTTAAATGCTTTAAAAAATATTACATAAGTAACATATCTGTTACGGACTGAATGTTTGTGGCACCCCCTTTCCAAAATTTATATGTTGAAAACCTGATGCCCAAGGTGATAGTGTTAGGAGTTGGGTCCTTTGGGAAGTGATTAGGTCATGAGGGCAGAGCTCTCATGAATAGGATTAGCACACTTATAAAAGAGGCGCCAGAAAGATTCCTCTCACCTTCCACCATATGAGGACACAATCAATGAGAAGTCAGGCGTCTGCAACCTGGCAAAGGCCTTTCACTAGAACCCGCCATGCTGGTGCCCTGATCTTAGACTTCCAGCCTCCAGAAGTGTGAGAAATAAATGTTTGTTGTTTATAAGCCACTCAGTCTATATTTTGTTATAGCAGCCCGAATGGACAAAGACTGTGTCCTTATTTTAGAACAGTTAAAAATAAAGATAAGGGAAAACAATGCCCTTATTCTTACCATCCAGAGTTAATGATTTAAAGAAAAATTCTAGTTAGTATATTTTTCTAGGCAGATAATATCAAATATATGCATGTATACATACACACTTGCACAAATATGTATATTAAACATGACATCATTTTATGCTATCCATTTATAAGTTCCTGTTTTTTCTTCTCCTGAATGTAAGCTCTGTGAGGGCAGAAGTTTTGGCAGTTATGTTCTTAGTACTATGTACGTAGTAGGCACTTAGTGAATATTTGCTGAAGGAATAAACAAACAATACATTGTGAATGTCTTTTAAAAATGCCGTTGTAGAGGCCAGCCTGGTGGCGTAGTAGTTAAGTCTGTGCACTCTGCTTTGGTGGCCTGGGGTTCACAGGTTCAGATCCCAGGCATGGACCTACCACCGCTTGTCAAGCCATGCTGTGGCAATGTCCCACATTAAAAAAACGGAACAAGATTGGCACAGATGTTAGCTCAGGGCCAATCTTCCTCACCAAAAAAAATAAAGTAAAATAAAAATATGCCATTGTAGCATTCTAAGTAAACAATTTACCATAATTTATTTGTCACACTCTCGGTAGTTGGACATTTAGGTTGTTTTTATTTCTGTTTATTATAATTGGTGCTGTAGTATATGTCTTTGTAGTTACATCTTTGTACATTTCCATAGTTACTAACCCAGAATTTAGAAGTGAAATTGCTGAGTATAAGAGTATATCCAATTTGAAGGTTTTGGTACATATTTCTAAATTGCCTTCCAGAGAGTTTTTTTCTTCTGTCCTTACAGGAGATTCCCAATCATACACCATCCTGGTTAGCACCTTAAGTATTTTTTTTATTCCTCCAGCCTACTCTAAATCACTTAGGTCTTTTCTTTACTAAGGGGTTGAAAGCTAGCTTACATTCATTCTATTGCCCTCCTTCTCTTAAGAAATTCTCTTTATTTTTGTCTATTCCTTCTTCTGTCTTAAAGTTAGAATTCTTCTTTCTCTGGAATACTACTCAGCAGTAAAAAGGAATGCACATCTGATACAATGACAAAGATGAATCTTAAACGTACTGAGCGAAAGTAGCCAGACAGAACATACTGTATGATTCCATCTCTGTGAAATTGTATAGCAGGCAAAACTTATCAATAATAACAAAGTAGATCCGTTGTCACCTGGGGCTGGGGGTGGAGGGGTAGAATTGATTGCAGAGGGACATGAAGGAACATTTTGGGAAATAGAAATGTTACACATGGCTGTGTACATCGACACTCCTCTGTATCGTCCACTTAAGATGGGTGCATTTTATTGCATGTAAATTATACCTCAGTAAAGTTGATTTAAACATGTTCGAAAACATAATAGAGAAGTCGTCTCTATGCTGATAGGAATGATAAGTAGAGGGACTCTCTTTGGCAGATAGGTGGGAATAGGCGAGAGGAGTTGCCCTTTGACAGGACCGCCCGCCGTCTCCAGATGAGAAGGTGGGGAATGTGGACACTGATCTGTAGCGTTTGCTAGAGAGCTGTGTGTGATCCTGTGAACTTAGGTCGTTATGACTGTTCTACCATGAAAGTGTATTTCCTTCTTTGTGAATTTGCTTTTTTTTCAAGGTTACTCTGTTACTGATTTTCTGTGCTGTGTCATAAAGACTGCGTTAGGTCTCACTGATCAGGCCAGAATTTTAGTTTTTATTGCTGTGATAGAGGAGGGGAAGCTCTTCCCTCGCAGGCTCCTCTCCTTTCTGGAGATAGGTTTGCCTCTGTTTCCAGCAGGAGGAGCAGTGAGCTGTGCTTCAAAAAAGTTTTAAAAATGAATTGTCTAGGAGACAGAGAAAAGGAAGTAAAACTTAATACTTGTTAAATCACAACTTTAAACTTTTTCAAGGCACGTATATTTATAGTATAGATGATTTCAATATTGTATTAAGAAGTTATCTGATGTAACTTTTTATATTTAGGAAAATTTCTATTTTTCCTTCAAAAAGTTTTTTTTCTAAGGTGGGAGAAATTATTATATATCAATAGATGGAAAATTAGATGGTTTCTTTTGAAAAGCCCAAATAGTTCACTTTGTGAAAAGTCACTGATCTAGAAACTCATGACTTGTGCATATTAATATGTATGTGTTACCCTTGAAGTTAGGAAAAAAAACCTGCAGTAGTTTTTGAGAAAACCTCTTCGCTCAATATTTAACTATCCATGTGCCCGGCGATGGACTGGACCGGCCTGTCCCAGCTTCTGACAGTCAGTTGTGACCTATTCAGAAATCTGTGAGCTGCTTCTTAAACTCTTGGTAGCTTGAAATCAGCTCTGGTGGAAGTATTTATACCATGGAAATCAGCAAATGCTGCACACCAGGGCTTTTCACTCCTGTCTCCTCCTCCCTGCTCCCCACAGCCAGTTTATCAGCAAACCACTGCATTTACTCATTTGTGATATTTTTAGGACAAGATATCCAACACAGTTCTCATAAGGCTGTGACCAAAAAATCAGAATGAAAATAGTTGTTTTTGTAGCATCTATTTTTTAATTTCTATAATTGATTAACTTTAAAATCCTGAGATTTAATTCATGTGCTCCTTAATAGTCTCAGGTTCTTGTGTGGGCGTACATGTTTCTGTCTTTTGGGTTGTTTTTGAGTACTTCTTCCAGCTTTTGATAGATTTTTGTCGGTTCTAGTGTGCTGCTGTGTTAAGATTTGAGATTTCGTTCAGCTTTGAGCCTCAGTCTTGTCACTTGGGGTGAGCCTTGCCTTTCTTCTGAAAGTTAAGGAAGTTTGTTTGCTTTGTATTTTCTTGTATCCACATATTATGAGAATTGTCCACAGGTTGTGGGTTTTTTATTCTGTTTTCCTCCTTGCCTCTCTAACTTAAGTTGTATCTAGTATATAGTAGGTATTTAATAAATATTTGTGCAATAAGTTAAAGAGTATTCTTTTATTCCACATACTGATAAGGGATTAAATTTTTGTATTGTGCAAATAATATTTGCTTTGTTGTAAAAATAATACTTTAAGCCAAAGTAAATGAAACAAAAAGTTAGGAAGTCCTCTTTTTGCCCAGCCTCCATCTATTTTCTATCGATATATCAGCATATACTTTTTTCTTTTCCTTCCAAAGGTTTTTTTGTATATTTACACCTATACATTTTTGTTTCCTTTTTTGAAAAAAATACTATATACTCTATTCTTCAACTTCCTTTTCTCACTTACTCCGATGTATCTTGTACATCTTTCCACTTTAACACATGTATGTATAGTCATCTCATTCTTTTTAATAGCTGAACAGTGTTTCACTATGTAGATGCTTCAGAATTTTTTTCGTTTATTCTCTATAGATATACATAGCAGTTGCTTCCAGCTTTGGTTTCTTAAAAACATTCACAAATAATGCTACAGTGAATATCCTTGTACAGATATCTTTGCAATTTTGGACAATCAAGTCTGGTAGTATAAATTCCTCCAAGATAAATTGCTGAGTCAGAGTATGTTTATTTAAGACTTTTGGAGATACTTCTAAGTGACACACCAAGAGAGTATGGGTCTGCAACCCTCCACTAATCTGATTTAATTACTGTTTGTCTTTAACTTTTTTTAGTGGCCAGTATGTTAATTTGTTTTCCATATTAGATTACCTTTTAAAATACTCTATTAATGAGCATCTTCAGAAAATTAATCTTTTTGTCATATATATGGGAAAGTTTTTTTGCCATAGTTAATTTTTTGTTGAATTTATTCATAGTATTCTTAGCCTTTTAGAAATTTTTTGTCTGTTTTTAAGCTAGTTAAGCTTATCAATTTTATCCTTATGGCTTCTTAATTTTTTTAACATATTTAATAAAACCTCCACTTAGATTGTAGAAATATGCACCTGTATCTTCTACTTCTTTCTGTCCTTTGTCCACATTTTTGATTAACCTAGAATTTATTTTTGAGTAAGGAGTGAAGGTTAGATCCAAATGAATTATTTATGTCTTTTGACTATCCGAGATTATATAATCTTTGGAGGAAGACTGCTTGTGTTCGAATCTTGATTTCTTCTGTTAGTATATGATCTTGGAAAATTTGCTTACCCATTCTGTGCCCCCATTTCTTTACCTGTAAAATGAATTTATTTGTTTATTTCTTTTTGGTGAGGAAGATTGTCCCTGACCTAACATCTGCTGTCAATCTTCCTCTTTCTTTTGCTTGAGGAAGATTGTCCCTGAGCCAACGTCTGTGCCGGTCTGTCTCTGTTTTGTATGTGGGACACCGCCACAGCATGGCTTGATGAGCAGTGTGTAGGTTTGTGCCCAGTATCTGAACCCACCAACCCTGGGCCGCCAAAGTGGAGCACGCAAACTTAACTGCTACACTACTGGGCAGGCCCCTGAGTTGTATTTTAATACAAGCATTTAGTATACTGACTGGTACATAGCTTAATGTTCCCTAAATGTTAGCTGTTAATTATTGTATTAATATCATTTACTGAATAATCTCATCCTTTTCATTAACTTTAATGCTATGTATATCATATATTAAATTCTTATATATGTACTTTTATCAAGAGACACTTAATGTCTGGTTGTCTGGTTTTTTTGATGTTACCACTTGTTAATGGTTATTACCTAAATCCATTAATTCTTTAGGGATTGCAAAATGTTGGTATTTTGACTCTATCATTCATTTTTCATTTATTAGCTGGAATATTTTATAGAGAGAAACTTGTCCTAATCAACTATTAGGTTATACAAGGTACATTGTGATTAAGAAAAGCAGAATGAATGCTTGATCTCCCTCCCCCGCCATTACCAATCTTTAAAGTAATGACTCAGTTTTGTGATATCATCCGAAGATGATGAGTGAGTTGTTTTGTTTTGATTTAATCATCGTTATGAAGTTGCGACTTTAAAACCACTTGCTTTGCTTTCAGCCCCTTTTAGCTGTAGTTCTTCCTAAAGCTCTCGTGTTCCGTTGCTGGCCAGTGGGAGCCTCTTCAGGTTGCTTGATTCCTTCTGACGTGACCCTGGTAGTCTCTGATAGCTTCCTTCCTATCTCGTATGACAAGATGTCCAGGATCATCTTGTATGTGCCCTGCCTCAGACCTAGAACCAACCAGCCATTTCTTGAAGGAGAAATGGTATCCAGAGATGACAGTCTGGGCAACTACCCATTTAACAAAAGGAGGACGCTGAAGCCTTGCAAAGTTAATGGATTTGCTCAAGAGTCTTTTAGTCATGGTACTAATTTCAGACTCCTAATGTAGATATTTGCCCCTAACTTTTTAACTAGCAAGTGAAAACTATTAAATAAAATTAAAGATACAAGGCATTAAATGTATGTTGTTTCTTGCTGTTTATTCGAGATTTTAGAATGCTATGTTAAAATATTACCTTTAAGTCTTTTAATTAGATAACAATAAATGCACATCTAGAATTAACCAAAGAAAGTAATTTATCTTTCTTTTGAAGAATGTTATCCTTACGGCCTAAATTTATAGCATCTGCCACATTGTGTCAAATAATCTGTACTTTAAAAATGAGGTTCAAAATCTGTACAAAAATTGAATTTTAAAATTTTATTTAGATTACTTAATGCTGTGTAGTTTCTTGATCATGTAGTCTGTTTGATGGTAAATTATTTAGTAGTTATGTGAACTAACATTTTCAAATTAATATTATCTTTTCCAGCCTACCAAGATACTGCATGTAAGTTTGTATTTATCTGGAAATAATGCAAGTTCTTGCAGCCAGAGTTCTTTCAACCACAGCATTTTACAGGATTCCTGTGGACAAGAAATTAATGTAGTTCATGGGATATTTGTATCTTTAAAGTAGAACTTGCTTGCTGGGAAGGCTTTCAAAAGAAAGTATTTGCATAAATGTTATGTACGTAGCTAGTAATTTTGAACATTTATTCCACTGTTGGAAGGTATTTTTGCTTGAGTAAGAACTTTTCTGGCTCTTCACTCCAAGAAGACACATAATGACACGTAATCTTGCATTCTTGATGGCAGATGTCTGCTGTTAGTGAAAATGATTGTGCATGTGCATATTTAATACTTCTGTTTTTGTTCTTGATAGTTTCGTTCTCTCTTTAGATGTGTTAGAAGAACTGACTCTTTAGTATTTATGTTGTCTTTTCTTTTCAGGAGGCACTGGCTACAATTAGGCTTCTCGATGTCCTGTGTGAAATGACTGCTAATACAGATCTGCTTGGCTATCTACAGGTTTTTCCTGGCTTGCTGGAAAGGGTGATTGGTGAGTGAAATATAACATGTTATTATTTTTAATTAAGAAATCTTTGACTTGTACTGTAATATAAGTCTAACACACATCTTTAATTTTCGGTGTATTAAGATATTTTTTTGAATATTTTTTCTTGTCAGGAATCATGGTATTTTGGGAACAGCTCAAGCTTTTCCCACTTCTCTGCTGTTTAACTCAGGATGCCTGATGAGTAGATGAGAATGCTAATGCCTGTTACACAGAGTGTCCATAGTGGATGTTTCATCAATAGTGGTTGTGTTGGTGATGGGGGGCTTATGATGATGATAATGCTGATTTTTATGTTACTATAGTATTACCAAATTTGTTAGTAAATTTTTCCTAATTACGTTTATGGGGCATCAAGAATAATGCCTTACGCATAGTAATTATGGTTTCGAGTCTTACAAGAAAACTGTTTTAAACAAGAAGCCATTGTTTGAAACATTACCATCTTTGCTAAAAAGCTGTTTGCAAAATAATTCGAGTCGAACCCTTTGCTTGTGGCTAGCCATGCTCATGGTGTTGCTGCTCACTGTTGGCTATTTTTTCTTTAAAAAAGATTATATTTATTCTGGAGACCCATATGCTAAGAAAGATGGATTTGTATCTAGATGGGTAGATGAACGAGCTGTGCAAGATGTTTAGAATCTCATATCAGTGTTTTATTTTGAATGCAGTGCTTTTAGTGATAATTAAAATAAAACATCGCAATCCTGGGAAACTGAATCATTGTGCAAAAAAGCCTGCATTTGGAGCCAAGGCAGACATGGGTTGTCATCCCAACTGCCAAATTACTAACTTCTCTGAGCCTGGTTTATTCGAGACAAAATTGGGAAAGTGATATCTGCCCTTGATAGGTTTGTTGAGAGGGTTAAATGGGACAATGGGAAACATTTAAATACGACTTCTGGAAGATTGTCTGTTTTCATAGGCTGCCTGGAGGCATTTCATAGAGTATAACAACATTAAGTTGTTTCTTCTGAATGTAGCAAAAACAGATCTATGGAGAACACATGCTGCCTTCTGATCATCAAGACAATGAGAAAAAGTCAACATGCTTTTTGGTTTCTGTCGTATGGCTCATGACGGATAGGTGTTTATTTTAGACTTAGCTGACTATAGTCATCACATGAGTTCCTTCATAGAGAAGTTGGAATTGGAAACCTTTTTCTAAGAAAGATGGTGGAAAATTTTTAGCTAACTTTTCTTTGTGGGTAAATAGAAAGTCCATGTTGGGATAATCAATATGGCTTATCTCCCCAAAACCAGAATCATGAAAAATTTTAAAGAAAAAGCATAAGAGCCTTCTAATTATTATTTAAAGAAAACTTTCAGTATTCTACCTTTATTTTATTTTAATCCATTAAAATGAATTAGATTTGTTGGTGGAAAACTAGTACAAAATACTGAAAATTTTTGTATGGAATACGAAGTTTATTCTTGTTGTTATAGATCTTTTACGACTGATTCATGTAGCTGGCCGTGATACCACAAACATCTTTAGTACCTGTGGTTGCATAAAAGCAGAAGGTGATGTCTCAAATGTGGCCGAGGGGTTTAAGTCTCATCTCATTCGTCTGATTGGAAATCTGTGTTACAAGAATAAAGATAACCAGGACAAGGTAAGATTATTTCTTAGTATGTATCATACATATATAGCTTCATTTAGGATACAATATTTAGAATTTAGAATACATTTACTTTTTTGCAATCAAAGCTTGAGGTGCTTAGAAAGTAGCTTGAGATATATGTATATGTATATATTCCCACAGATAAACGTAATATGTAATATTTGTTTGTATTAAGGTTTGTATTTTTCTAATTTTGCTTTGTATTCGTCATTAGTGTGTTTGAGGCAGTCTCTCTTATAAATTATCAATACTTGTCCTAACCTGTGCTTTAAACATGCTCTTATATCATGTAAAGAACAGTCAGTCAATAAAAACAGATGTTTCAAGAGCCTAGAAATTTTCAAACAAATAGTAGACACTTAATAACGGTAATTATTATTGACCATTATCTTAAGAAAAAACAAACAAACCTTACATCTGTGCCCTACATTTATGGATGATAGCATCCTAAGTGTTTTCTTCTAGGTATCTTGAAATTTTTTTTTTTGGGGGGGGAAGATTAGCCCTGAGCTAACTACTGCCAATCCTCCTCTTTTATCTGAGGAAGGCTGGCCCTGAGGTAACATCCATGCCCATCTTCCTCTATTTTATATGTGGGACACCTACCACAGCATGGCGTGCCCTGCGGTGCCATGTTCGTACCCGGGATCCAAACTGGTGAACCCGGGGCCACCAAGAAGCGGAACGTTTGAACCTAACCACTGCACCACCAGGCTGGCCCCATTGAAATTTTGAAATGAATATTTAAGTATTAAATCTTTGGAAACTCAATAGACTGCCATTAGAAACCTCTTTTGTGCTGAATTAGCTTAGAGGTAATTATATTGATAATGTGGAAGGGCGATAAAAAGGATGGCAGGAGAATTGGACTACATAATTCACATTAAACTAGCCTGCCCCTATCTTCTTAGAGTTTTACTTTGGATGGCATTTGTTTTGCTTCATCAAATATTGAATATATGTGTGGCAGAATATAGTTTTCCAGGACGACTACAAAATATCTGTCATTCTGCATGTATTCCTGCAGTATGACTTTGCCAACCCCACCCCCATTATGGATTGGCATTTATCTCTCCGTCCTCTTGAATCTGGATGACTAAAGCCCTGTGACTGCTTTGAATTATAAAATATGGTGGGAGTGATCCTGTACCATTTTTGACAGAGCCCTTGACTGGTCTGGCAGATTCTATTTCTAGCCTCTTAGAAGCCAGTTGCCATGTAGAAGTGCAGGTGAGATCACCATGCCATGAATTGCCATGTTCACGTGAAGAAGCCTTGGAGGATGTGATGTGGTGAGGAGAGAGAGACTAGTTTAAGAAACCAAGGCACCAGATGTGAGCCAGAAGCCATTTTGGAAGTTCTTTAGATAGTTTCTCAGTTCCTTAGTTCTAAGCTCAGTTCCCTAGTTGCTCGGCTAATGCCACATGAATCAGGGACAGCCTGCCCTGCAAAGCCCTTTCTGAATTCATGACCCATAACATTGTAAGAAAGAGTAAAAAATTGGGAAAAAAAATAGGTTGTATAGGTTCTGCTTGTATTAATGGCTCTGTAAGCTATTTTTGGACTGATCTTCCTACAAATAATAATTATAAACTCTGAACAAAAGACAGCTATGTGAAGACACTCAAATTTGACACAAACAGGCAGATTTTGGAGTCGAATCAACACTTGGAAGAAGGGAATTGCACACTGTGTGCCATGCAGGACAGTTAACATTGATTGAAAATCTGCAGTCCTTTTAGCTTAAAGAATCAAAGAACAGTTTGGAGCAGCCACAGCTATTGGAAAGTGAGAGAGGGAATCCTGGAAAGGAGAAAGCAAGCCCCAAATTCTGTGTGCCACTTACCTAAATCCCTACTGATGCCCACATCACGCATGCAGGGGGCAGGCTTTGAACAGCTAAGTGATGGTTAAAATAATTGTACTGAGATTTGAGCTGCCACCCTAGAATTTACAGTTTAAGTTCAAGCAGTATAATTGCCTGCTAAAACAAAAATATCAACATTCTTTAGAGGAATATAACAGAATGCAGAGTTTCCACATCATAGCATTTACACTGTCCAGGATACAAGCCAAACTTACTTGAAACACAGGAAAATATGACCCATTCTCAAGAGAAAAAAGATAATCAACAGAGACTAACTGTGCAGTGACACACATGTTGAGTTTGGCAGACAAGGATTTTAAAGTAGTTATAATTATACTCAAGAATGTAAAGGAAAATATGCTTCTGATGAATGAAAAGATAGCATATCTCAGCAGAGAAATAGAAACTCTAAAAAAAGGAACCAAGTGGAAATGCTAGTACTGAAAGATACAATATCCAAAGTAAAATGCAAAAATTGTACTGAATGAGCTTAACTTAATAGAGATGACAGTGTAAAGAGTCAGTGTACTTGGAGAGAGGTTGATAACTGGAATAAATCCTGTGGGACGTGGCACAGAACAAATGCCAGATAACTTGCTCTTTTATTATTCATATATACCATTTCGACGACTCCTCATCTTCAGGCAGGTGTGAGTGGAAGATTACTAATCCCATCCTTGGAAAGTTACTGGGCTGATTTTTCTAAGAGAAAATTGATAGAGAAGAAAACACTTTACTTTTTTAATGACTAAGACTGCCTTTCTTGAGGGGCACAAAAGGTGGTTTTTCTTGTGTTTAACTATTCTTTTGTTGCTAATTTGGATTGGCCTCTTATAGGAACAAAATGTGGTAACCCCTAAAAGGCTTATGAAATAGCTCGCTGAAGTCAGGATCAGATTGCGTCCTAAGTAAATATCGAGTGTGCCCAAGTGCTGTGTGGAGAGGTCACTGGGGCTCACAGGATGTCGGTGGTGTGTCCTTCCCATGTGCAGTTGCTAACAGCAGTGCCGATTTCTGAGCAAACACTCTCGTAGGTATGAAGGAGTTCATTCTTTGAGTATAAGAATTCCTCTGTTTTTCCTATTTTCTTACCTATGCCAACAAAAGACCCTAACCTGAAAATGTTACCTCTGGAGTTTTTTCTCTTTCCAAAGAATCTCACACAACCTCACAATCTCGTCCTGGATGTACTGGAAACGTCCTTATTCTTGTAGCCAAATCCTGATCCAGGTGCGTGTTATAGACATTGGCCTTGTTGTTGCTTCAAGCAATAGAGTTCACTAGCACTCAGATGACTTTAGTTATAATTTTGGAGAAATGGCTGATGATTTGGCAGGTCTTTATCACCAGGCTTAATTCTCATTGTATTGTCTAGGTGAATTGTCTCACTTCTACCCAGATTAGGACCTAGTGGGAATATGGGTTCTGTCTGCTCTAAAATTAAGATCTGAGTTAGGGGATTTTGTATCACATAGCCTAATAGAGTTCATCCTTCACCAAGAGGGAACAAGGGACTGATGATTTCTTTAGTGTCTCCTATGTCCCAGCATTGTACCTAGTGACTTACAAGTTCTGTCAACTTTAATCTTTGCATCAGCCCTGCAAAACAGGTTCTGCTAACCACATTTAGGGAGAGGCCATCCAGTTAGTGAGTTGCAGAGTCCAGAGTGGAATTTAGATTTGTCTGACTGTGAACTCCTGGGCCTGTGCCTTCTCCCCTGTACCATGGTGCCTCTCATTTGGGAGCTTTCCAGTGGTTTGTAGGAAGAGGTTTAAAATAGACCGTGGGGGCCGGCCACGTGGCATAGTCGTTAATTCCGGTGCACTCCACTTCGGCAGCCTGAGTTCATGGGTTAGATCCCTGGTGCAGACCTACACCACTCATCAAGCCATGCTGTGGTGGCGACACATATACAAAATAGAGGAAGATTGGCACAGATGTTAGCTCAGAGCTAATGCTAATCTTCCTCAAGCAAAAAAAAAGAGCAAGATTTGCAACAGATGTTAGTTCAGATCTCATCTTCCTTACCAAAAAAATAAATAAATAAAAATAAAAAATAGACTTCCTGAAGGTCTTCAGACTGCAGCTGCTGGAGGCTGGTGATTCAGGATCTCCTTGGCTAGCCAGGCTCCGTCTTGGTTAAAGTCTGGCACTCTGGTGGTGCTCACATTTCTGTCTCTGATTCATCCATTCATCAAATGTGAATGTTCCCAGCCTTGGGGATGCTTTGATAGATACGACAGACAGACGTCTCCTCCTGTGAAGCTTCCACTCTAGGATCACCTAGGGGCCATCCTTGGCTCTTTGAACCCAAATCCCGAAATTATTGACACACTTTTTCCTAGAATATTTGTGTACTACATGATTGCTCTGAGGTTTGATCAGAGCAATTTAAGCCCATTTACACCCAACTGAGTGTCATTATCTGTGTGACTTCATTCTTTACAGTGAGTGTGGTGACCCCTGCTGGATAGCACCCCTTAGAGTTTTGTGGCCCTTTCCCTGTTGCAAAGTTGTTTTCATCTGTATTAGTTCATTGGAGCCTATGACAGCTCTGTGGAAAAGGCTGAAAAGATATCGTCATTTTGTAAATGAGGAAACCAAGGCTCAGAGAGACCAAGTGTGATTTAATTCAGCCAGCATTTATTGAATGAAAACTACTGTGTCTGCATGCTCTGGAGAAGTCAAAGTCGCCTTAGTAGGGGAGATCGCATGGGCTCTAGTACCTCTAACAAAAACCCTTGAGGTTAGGCCTGTTGCAGAGGAGCAGATGAGCGATGCGGTCCTCTGGGCTGGCTGTGCCAGGAGCAGTCCTCTCCAAGCAAGGACAGGAGCTGGACTGCACAATAGTAATAGGAAGGATGATAATCACCCTTTCCATTTGTGTCATTGGGCTGTATGTAAGAGATTCAAGGTGCCTGGCCCCTGATTGATAATCTGCTCAGAAATTTATTTACCTAGTCTTCCCATGAAGTCTTGAACTCTAAGTCTAAACACATGATGGATTGTAGTGTCTCCTGAATTGTAAAGGAATTGCTAGACTTCCCTTTCCCAAGTCATGATGGGGAGGTGCTCTTACCTTGTTTTTGTGCTCAGCTTACATAGTATTTCCTTGCTACATCTGTGGTGATTAGTTTACTTTTAAACCTTTGTGGACCTGAAATGGAGATTGTTTTGGTTTCTATTCTAAGAAGCACATGGGTATTAATGCTATAAACCTGAAGAAAGCATTCTTTGGCTTCTTCTTTGTTAGAATAAGGAATGTATGTTTACTTTTTTTCTTCCCCATTCTTCTTTTCTTCACTGTTGTCATAAATTCTTTAAGTGAATGCTTTATTAGAAGAAAACCAAACTTTTTTTCATAGAGCTAAATATATTTTTCAAAATGGATAGGCAAGTGATCTAATTTATCTGCGTTCATTTTCCTCCTGAAAAAATTTTGTTGACTAAGATGGGCCATTCAGTGTTCTGACTATTGAATCCATTCTGCCAAAGATTTGGTGGAAATGCTGTTCAGTTTCTTCTCTTCCTCCTCTTCCCTGATAGAAAACATTCCTCGCGTTCACACATATGGTTGATCCCATGTGTTCAAGCATATGCACATATAAAGCTGTCACTATAGGCATAACTTCATTTAAAAATGTACTGTATGGAAAAAGTCAACACGTAAAGACAATAAACTGTTTGGCCACTCCAATTCAGAATTATTATGAAGGGGGCTTCATTTATATACTTAAAAAAAATCTTTGTGATACATTTTTCATTAAAATGTTTTGCCCATTGTGTTATCCCCAATATCTGCATTGTACCTGCCGCATAGTAGGTATTCAGTATATTTTTCTTGAATGAGAATTTTTAAAATATTTGTTGAGTGTATACTACATACTGAGCACAGTGTTAGGTTCTGAAAATGTAAAGCAAGTAAGACATAACCCTCCTCTTCAAGGAATCTATATTTTATATTAATTATATTAATTATATTTTATTTATATAATTTATTTTATAAATAAATTATATAAATAAATTATTTAATAAAATAAAATATATTTTATTATATTAATTTATTTATATAATTAATATAATTATATTAATTATATTTTATAAAATTTCCTGACTGTATTTGCAAACAAAGACATGTAGGAAAAATAAAATAACTTTTTCAAATGAAAATTAATGTTCCTCTTAATTCTGGGTTCTGTAATTATTTTTGAACATCTTTTATGTTTAGGATATATTTGAATATATTCTAACTTAGCATAATTTGCCTTATTTTTATTTGAACTGTCTATATCTGTATTTTAGACTGTAAGAACATTTATATAGTGTAATATTTGCAAGTAATGAAAAAATATTTTTTTAATCTGAAGTTTAGTCTTTCTAGATCTGAGTGCACTTTTTAAAATTTAATCTTAAAGTTTTAGACCAAATTTACAACTGTTAAGCATTCGTAACGTGGTCATTTCTTAGCTGCTTTTTTTTTTTGGAGGAGGAGTGGTACCTTTGAGCTTTTCACATTCAGACAGGAGGAGTCATGAATGAGCAAACTATTGAATCTGTTGTTTATTATTTCTTTCTATTTAAAGTGTCCTCACGCAGCTTATTTGCCTATGAAACTTAAAAAACTTACTGCTATTTTGCAGTTATTTTATTTAGGTTGTTGCTGGTAGTGAGGGTTAATACTTTTTTTTGCACATCAGTCCTGGCTGACTTGTCAGTTACCGAGTAATCAATTGAGGGATTGTTCTGCAGAGACATGACCGCTTGACAGGTGTGTGCCAGTGTTGTCCTTTGTGCTGCTGTAAAATGGGCCGGGGTAGTGTGGCCCTTGGGGCTGCATCCTTACACAAGGCCAGCGTCTGCATTCTTGGCCTATGCTAGCACTGTGTGGACTTCCTAACCTGCATTCTTACCCGAGTGACCTTGACTTGGCCTTTAGAACTCAAGGTCACAAGGTGCCTGCTCTATGAAACTTTCTCAGGTCAGTGCAGAAAGACTTTCCACCCCACACGTCACTGCACCCTGTCTATCTACTCTTTATTCTTCTGCCTTATTCTCTACCTGTACCCTCAGTTTCTGCATGTAAATATATTATTGGTTGTTAATTGTATATTTCAGCATATGTATGCTGTTGGTTTTAGTTAAGGCTTTAGCATGATACACATACATAAACTGACCACTGGCAAAACCATAACACGCCAAATTTGATTTGAGTATCACTCAGTTTTACTAGCAAGCCCAGTTCCTTCCTGGTCATCCACCGCCACCACCGCTTTTTCCTTTCTTCTCCCTTGATGATTAGTCTTTCATGAAACCCGTCTCCCTAGGTCTTTCTGAATGATAATTAAGAGGGCTCAATCTGCCCTCTCTCCCAGATACATATTTTTCCATTGTTACAGGAAGCTTCAATACCGTAACTCTATGCCTGACTAATTGGGCAGTTCCAGGCAGGCTATTGAAAATGTCCTGGCAGTGGGTTCTCCTGTCACTGGCTCCTCTGTCTAGGCTTAGTTTGTCACCTTTGGATCCATATGATGTTCTCGGAGGAACCTTAGAGCAGTTAGAGAGCTTGGAATAGTACAGAGAATCCAGACAGGATTTGAGAGTTAGGTAAGCTCAGATTGGCCTCTTAGTTTTACCGTCTTTTAGCTGTGTAAATTTAACCTCTCTGAATCTCAGCCTTTTCCTGTGGAAAATGCAGACCGTCATACCTGCCTTATGGGGTTGGAGGGATTAAATGTCATCACGTTTATAAAAGATCTAATAGATTGTCTGGTGTCTCTTAGCACCTCTGTCCCTCTCCCCCGCCTTCCCCCACCAGTCTTGCTATAAATGAGTAGATCTGGTTCGTTTCTGTGTCTCCCATTGTATGTGTTCACGTAGAAATCTGCAGACAGTATTTCGTAGGTGTTATCAAAGTTCAAAGTAGTCCTCATCGTCCACGTTCTGTGTTCATTACTTTTCTAATAGGTGGGGCTTTTTGGAGGAAGTAGAGTGAAGCCAAAATGAGAACTTTCTTAAGGATGAGAATCTTTTTTTTTTTTGTCAGTTTGACCACAAATGCTCTCTCAGTTGAATTTCTCTTTTGTTATTATCTAGTAAAGAGCTGAAGTGTTTTCTACGAATATCAAAATCTGTTCTAGCTCAGTTCTGAGAGCATGTTAAGGAACTTTTAAATTACAGGTATATGGCCTGTCTAAGTTAAACTTGTGTTTTCCTCTGTCAGAAAAAAGTTGCACAGAATCCTAGCTTATTGATTTGAAGATTGAATGTATAGGCAAGATCTGGCTTGCTTAGAATTCCACTTCTTTGTAATGTAATCTCAGTTCAAGAAATATGTCAAAATTCATAAATCAAGCTGTCACCATTAGTTTCCTGAACTTACAGTTCCTGTTACAGTAAATGAAATTAAAATTCCTATCTAGAGGACTGCAGCTGTAAATATTTTCTTTTTAAAGACCCAGAAACCCCCTTCTGTGTCTTGTCGTAGAGTGATCAGCTTGTTCTTTTGCAGAAAAGGGGTAACATTATTCAAAAGGAAGAATCATACTAAATATATAAATCAAATAGAACAATTTCCTATCGTCTGTTACTGTTGCTGTTGCCTGAGGCCTAGGCTGCAGGCCCTGTGCAGGCGCTGCTGCGCTTCCTCACCTGATTCCTAGCCTTGCTCTCCTCCTCACGAGGCTGGAAGCTCCTTGGAGGTGGGACACAACGTGTCTGCTGTAATACGTGCCGTCTAATACTGCGTTATGCCACCTCATACCTGGTGTGTAGTGTGAGGAATTCATGGACAATGGGTGACACTGGTTAGTCAAAGCTTAAGAGTAGTTGAGTAACTTGCTTGGAGCAATAGCAGGCTGAGCCCTGACCAGACCCAGACTCCCCACTGTGCTCTCCTGCTTCCGCGCTCACGGGGAAGAGGCATTTGAGGCCTGTCCTTTGAAATCTTTGACCAGCTGTGTGTAAATCCTTACAGGTGGGCGCCTTTGGTAAAACAGCACGTATGAGACTGACTTTAGACGTGGTTCTTGACAGTGACCGCATTCCTTAGTTCTTGCTGCACTGTTTTCTTTGTGGTCTGAAGTGTTCTAGTGGTGTTGACTTCCTTGAGATTAGTGTAGAGAACTACATTTCAGGGACATGTATATTTCTGAGAAGCATAATTTACCCATATCCTAGATATCAAAAGGAAGACGTTGGGGAAGTAATTTGTTGTGGTGACTCAGCAGTTTGTAAAAGCCTGGAATCCAGTTTTCTTAACTGCTACTCATTTTCTTTACTTTGCCATATGATCAGTTTCTAGACAATAGGGATTTTAAATGGGTTTGTATTTAACAGTAAAAACAACTTTTTCACAGTATCCATAACAAGAAATATGTGAGACATAGGTGAGGGGAAAACCAGCCACATATGCTGAGAGATGTACCTTGTTCCCAGATGGAAATACAGAACATTGTAAAGAAATTAGTTATTTTAAAATTCATTATTTGTTTATTGCTAGGGTAATTAAAATCCCACTGAGGGAAAAAACCCCAGGATTTTGACAAAAGGTGAAAATAATTGGAGAATTGTCTTAACAATATTAAAATATAAAGCTAAAATAATCAACAGTGTACAGCAGTGTATAGGCTGGTGGAAGAGAGCGTGCACTTTAGAAACAGACCCCTGAGGAGTTGTAACAAGTCATCATGTGGCAACGATAGCAAAACCCAGAGAGAAAAGGAAGCCTTGTTTTAAAAGTGAACCGGGGGTCAGTGGTTAACTATTTGGAAAAAGCTAACTTCACTTGTAATAAACACCAACCAAATTTGGGATTGATTAAAGAGTGAAACATTAAAGATGGAACCATGGAGATCTCAAGTAGTATTTGATTGAATTTTCAGAACAACCAAGGAATTTTATGGATTCGAAACAATGAAGATTATCATCAATTTGACTATAAATAATTGAGGAACTTGGTCTTGGACCAGCTTAATAGGTTTAAACCTGGGTTCTGCTAAGTAATAGCTGGGGAGCTTGAACAAATTATTCAGTCTCTCTGTGACTCAGTTTACTCAGCCAGAAATGGAGTCAAATTAGTATTTATGGCAAAGGGTGGTTGTGAGGAGTGAATTAGATAATCCATGTAAGACATATGATAAGCACTCAGTCACAGTCAGCTATATTTACACTTAGGCTTATTTCAGCATTATTGATAATGTTAGAAACAATCTACTTTTCCATCAGTTGGAAATGTGGAAATAAATTATGGTAATATGCATCCAGTAAAGGTCATGTTTTCAGGGAGCGCTTACTGTATTCATACAGTCCTCATGATGTCATGGTCCATGGGAATTCAAAGCAGGATACAACACTGTATCTTGTAAAACCCCTACTTTTATGTATTTTATGTCTATGTTAAATGTATATTTAAGGTGCACAAATACGTATGTGCATGATACAATGACCCAACAGAAATATACTACAGTGTTAATAGCAGTTATCTCTGGCTGGTAAAAGTAAGGATTGGTTTCTTTTTTCCCATCTACTTTTTGTGGTCTTTACAGTGAATGCAAATTACTTTAATAATAATAAGATACTCTTGAAAAAGGAAAAGGACATCTATCTAGAATTCCTGTTTTTCTCTATGACGAGAAGAAAATATGCTTAGTTCATTAGTGACTGAAGTCGTTCTTTGCTTTACATGGTAGTGTACCAGCTTAACCCTTCCTTGGCTGAGATCTGGGGGCTGTAACAATTACAGTTTCAGTTATGTTTTTAATGGGAAGATTTTAAAAAGTAAAACATTAGCATAGGTTGTGGATAATTTTGCTAACAAAAAATTAATAGCTGAGATGGGGTGGTCTGTGGTGTGTGTGTGTGTGAAAGCGAGAGAGAGAGAGAAGGAGGAGAAAATATAGAGGTTATTCTTCTAATGTGTTAAACATTATTTTTTTCCCCTTCAAAGGAATAGGAATTTATTGTCAAGTGTTCTCATTTGGGTACAGTAGCTTTTGCTGAGTGCGTGAATGTTCGGGATTTCTATTATATATCTCAACCCGATGAAAATCTGAGTGCTTTTGACATTGTGAAACTTCTTTATATCTCCCCAGGCTTCATTTCTTTGGTTAAATGAGAAAAGTGCTCTTATTTCAAATGTTGGAGAGTTCTCTCCTTTTCTAAAAAAATAAAATGGGACTATCTGTCATACATCTAAAACAGTTTGATCTTTAGCATATTTAGTGGGTTTTTTTCCCTGTCAGCAACTGAAAATTAAGAGAATCAAAGTTGTGTTCTTATAAAAGACTTTTTTCATCAGCGCTTGAAGTCACTATCGCCACCCCCCCCCCCCCCCCCCCCGCCTATTGCTTTTCTTGTTCTGATAGAATTTAGCTTCATACCATCACATTCTAATGGACCAAGAGTGATATTTAGTCTCAAGCTGTGGATTTTCATTTGAATTCAGATATGCTGCTGTGTTGCAGTCAAGAGTAAAATCAGGAATAATTTTGACTCCAAATAGGAACGAACATACTATTTGGCTTAGTGGTAAGAGCTTTTAGTTCAGTTCAGCAAATATGTATGTGCCATATGCTGTGTACCACCCAGACTCTAGGCACTGGGAATGCAGAAATGGATTTGGCCCACTGCTACTCAGCGAATTCACAGTGTAAAGGGGGGGACAGGTGTAAAAATGAACCTCTTCAATAGAGTAGAGTAAGTGGTGTGTGTGTGACAAATATTCAGAGCAGTAGCAATGTTCTAAATGCCTGGTATAATATGGCTCACCTTGGAGCTTCAGGAAGAGCTCCTAGGATCTAGGCCTTAAAGGATGGATGAGAAAGAGTTAGGCAGCTCAAGAGAGTGTCCAGCTTGCAGGCAGAATAGTATCTGTGAGCAGGTGTTTGGGACCCCGTGCCGTGTGCTGGCCTTGCGTAGGACCTGAGGGGTGGGAAGTGGGGTGACAGGGTGCAGGCCAGGCTGGAGAGGAGGGCTGGCCAGCAGGGCCCTGTGGAGCTTTGTCTGCCATGCTGGTGGGCTCTGAACTCCGCTGAGGAGCGGGGAGTCTTGGGGCAGTTTCAGTCTCAGTAGATTCATTAAAATGTCTTCCCTTTCTGGACATGATCTTTGGCTCTTTTTCAGATCCACTTACTCTTTCATTGTGTTCTCTATATGTATTTTGTCTTGTCATACTTATTTTCTCTTTCAGATTGTTTTTATTATTTCTAGTCCTTGGGGTGTAATTTTTCTCATTTGATGTTCCCCCCATTCTCTCCCCTCCTTCTTCTCTCTCTGTGATTCTTTCTCCCAGTGATTTGTTGTTGTTACTGTTCTAATGCAACCTCATCTTCCGTGGGGATAATATTTTTTCTGTAGGAGTCCCATGGTCCCCAGGGATGTGGACTCCGTTTGCTTTTGCTTCCATCGCCTGTGGTCCTAGAGAATCCACGAATCTCACCTTTTACCAGTTTTTAGATTAATGTAATTTCTTGACCCAGGAATCTAGTACCACACTGACAGGGCAAATTTGGACCCGGTACCTACTTGTAGCAGTGGTCCCGCCATTGCCCCCCTTCGGATCTCTGGGCAAACTACATACAAGCCTTACTAAACGGGTGGACGCAGCTTTTCATGAAGTGGCAGCCTGTGGTGGGGCCTCATTCGAGACTGGTTTTTCATTCCTTGTGCCTTTTGGGGGCTGAAGGCTACCTGCCTTCTTGCATCCACCACAGTGGTCCTAAAACCCCAGCCTCTAGGGACTCTGTCCTGGTTGATCCCAAACACTGCCACACTACCACCTTGGCTTTTCATTTTTGGCATCTCAAGTAATGCAAAGGCTGCATAGTGACAGGATGACACCCAGGTCTCCTGAGCCCTACCAGGCTTAGGCTCAAAAGTGAGTCCTGGCAGCCAAGCAGAATTGCTGGAAGACAGCCCGAGGGCTGGGCCCTGGAGTTTACTGTGTGAGCCTCTCCCTGACCGCCTGCTTCTCACACCGTCACACTCTTGCGTCAGCGTAGTGTATGGAAAAATTCTGATTTCGGGGGAAAGAGAGTTTAAATTCCAGTTTGTTTACTTACTAACAAGGCAACCTTATATACGTTACTTGTCACTCTTCTTTTTTTTTTTTAAGATTTTATTTTTCACTTTTTCTCCCAAACCCCCTGGGACATAGTTGTGTATTTTTAGCTGGGGATCCCTCCAGTTGTGGCTTGTGGGACGCCGCCCCAGCATGGCCCGATGAGCAGTACCATGTCTGTGCCCAGGACTTGACCTGGCGAAATCCTGGGCCACCAAAGCAGAGCGCGCAAACTCAACCACTCGGCCGCAGGGCCGGCCCCAACTTCGCTGAGTCTTAATTTCTTCATCTGTAAAATGAGATAATATTACTGGCCCCATACATTTGTTGTGAGGATAAATTATGATGATGATAACGTTAATAACTGCCTTTTATGAGTGTCTCCTGTGTGTACTTGAGGGGGGTGTTTTATAGATACGTTTTATTTTATCCCATCCAACTCCAAAGCCCATGTTCCACTGTGTCATTCTGCCTAAGTTCAACGTCTAGGAAAGTCCTGGCTCACCGAACGGTAATCATTCTCAGTGGTCGTGGTGCCCTCCCTGTGGCTCTCAGAGCATGGCCTCAGCCTCTCTGAGACAGGCTCTTGAGCAAGCAGCACTCATGAATAGGAGCCAGGAGAGGGAGAAGGCTGGGGTCCATGCCAGTTCCTTTTCCGCCTGTGAGCTGCCAGATGGTTACCGCCCTCCCTCTACACAAGGGCTGGCTGGCTCTCTCTTGCAAGGCAACATCCTGGAGCTCAGGAATGCTGGGTACCAGAGCCGTAGAAATGAAAACCACATATTGTCCCCTGCCTTGCTGGCCATGTTAGCCCTCAAAACAGATAGCCGCCAAGGTTGCCTTCACTGCCTGTGCAGTGCTTAAGACATCTGTACAGAGCTGCCCTTCGAGTGAGCAAAGGGGGGGGGGGATGGCCTGATTCTCCACGATCCTTCCATCTCCCCTATGTTTTTCATCATGCTAAAAATTCCATTAATAATCTTGAGTTCAGATTTATGTTAAAATGCAACTGCACCTTGGAGGGGAAACATTTTAAGCCCTTATCAGTCTTTTACATATTTGTGTGGTGTATTTCTGTCTTTTTCATGAGAGCAAACTCACTGAGATGGTTAGAAGAGACAAAGACCCGTCCTCACCAGGCCTGAATTCTGTGGTCAGTCATTGGAGGCAGTTTCTTGCTTATACTCTTTATGCTACTAATAGTAATAATTTGTCTACATTTGAAAATTCCTACATTTTCTTTTGGAGAAAAGGCATTGGTTACCTTGGCCACTTACTTAGATTGGAAAGATAAAAATTTGAACCTTATTCAAGACCCTGAAAAAGTAAATTTCTCCTAAGGTGAATGATAACAACAGTCACCATGATAGAGGCAAACATTGTATAGTGCTTGTTGTGTGACAGACATCTAAGCCCTTTCCATATGCCAATGCATTTATCCTCACAATGTTTCCTAGAGTAGGTGATATTATTATCCCCATCTTATATATTTATAAACTCAGGCCCATCAGGGTTAAATAACTTGTCCAAGGTCACACACAGCCAGTCAGTGGTGGAGCCACATAAGAACCCAGGCGGCCTGACTCCAAACCCACACTCTTGACCAGGCTACGTGGCCTCTCAGCTGACTGCTCCTTTTCCCGTGTTTGGACCAGACTCACTGTTAGCCAGCTCTCTGCGATAGCTATCCACTGGGTGAACATCGTTAGCCAAAGACATGATTCTTCCAGTTTTCTGTTTACGATCACTGATTCGATTCCTATTTTGCAAGTAAATGCATGCAGAATACCCAGTATCAGTCTTTCAGGTGTAAGAGTGAAGATGATTTTTGTAAATTTAAGTTTAAAATAGGATTCTCTTTGCTTATCTAGACTATTTTTAAGTAATTAATATTCTGAGCACAACTTTGAAAGACTATTTCCAAAAAGATACCTTTATTAAAGAAAATTTGGTCTACTAATATATTCTATGTATACGCACACACATATCTATGCACATATACATCCAGAAGCAGAGAGAATACTATGTTCTTTAATCATTTCAAGAAAAATAAACTATTGGCATTGAAAGGAAATAGCTAAATAGCTATGATGAACTTTTTTTTTAAAGATTGGCACCTGAGCTAACAACTGTTGCCAATTTTCTTCTTCTTTTTTTCTTTTCCTGCTTTTTTCTCCCCAAATCCCCCGAGCACATAGTTGTGTATTTTTAGTTGTGGCTCCTTCTAGTTGTGGCACGTGGGACGCCACCTCAGCATGGCCTGATGAGTGGTACCATGTCCGCGCCCAGGATCTGAACCAGCGAAACCCTGGGCCGCGGGAAGTGGAGCCTGCAAACTTAACCACTCAGCCACAGGGCTGGCCCCATAGATGAACTTCTTAAAGGATATTTCCAGTTTTTTGTTTAACTGAAATTTTGTGAGGAGGCCCTTGGGCAGCGTTTGAGGCCCCTCTGCTGAGAATTGCCTGGAACCTCACTCCCTTTGCCAGCGAGCTGAGGTGGCCTAACAGAAGTTTACTGTGGGGGTGGAGGTGGGGGGGGAGGGGGCGTTGCAATTGTCCTTTTCAGGTGGAACTGTTTGTGTTGTTTGTATTATTGTACATCTTATGTTACAAATCCTTCCCCAAGCTGCACTTAGCTCATGTTACTCGCCGACATTTGAATAATTGGTTTAGCGTGAGACTGATTTCTGGGAATGATTCATTGCTATTTACTTGCTATGATTTAGTGACAATGTTGAATTTACCCACTGGAAAATTCCAACAGGAAACTTAAAGTCATTTCCATGGCAGAATTGGGGGCAAGAGGGGCATTGGAGTTGCATTCTCATCTTTTTAATCCCAAACAGTCAATGCATGAAATGAAACAAGAGGGAACCAATGTGAGGAACATAACTGAGATGAGAAATACAGTTTCAAATGTTTTCTGAAGCAGATCACGCCCTCCTCCTCTTTGTGGCAAGGAATCACTTTGGTCTGCACCTGCACCTCAAGAACGGACAGCCCGGGGGCTGGGGGTGCGGAGGAGGAGAGCTGGGGAAGTCTGAGCAGGGAGGTGGGTGGGGGGGTGTTGACAGGAGAAATCCAACTGGCAGGCCTCAGGCGCAGAGATGGGGAGGGCGTCTCCCTTGCCTGATGGAATTTCAACCCTGGCAACTTTCAACTACATCCTCTTCCCTCCCCCAACCAAAAACAAAACAAACCAAAAATATCACAGTGCTTCAGTGCAGAGAGGGGCAGTACCAGCTGATTTTTAAAATGCGGATGAGCAGTGGTACACCCTCCGCCCCCTGACTGAGGGCCTGCCTCGGTTTCTCGAAGTGCCAGGAAGCCCCCACAGGAGCGCTAGTAGAGGCCCAGGAATGCCTGAGGCTCCGAGTTGGGAGCCCTGGCCCGAGGCTGGTGCCCCGCCCTTAATTTAGTCAGATTTAGAGTTTTGCTGCTCCCCAGTGGGGGCCCCTGGGGAATGTGATCCAAAAGGGGCGAGTGGATGTCTCATTCACCATTTTCAGGGGAGAGAGAAATCGTTCCTATCTGTATTCTCTTTCAGATAGTTTTTAATCTTGAAAAATCATTTCTAGCAGTTTTAGAAGAAAGCATTAGTATAGCATTGGTAAATACGCATAAGATAGAAAACCTTTTTTTCCATGTACACATAGGATTCAAGGAATTTTTAGTATATTGACCTTATTAAGTCAAATTGTTTTGAAATTTTAAGTCAAAACTGTGATTAACATTTTCATGTAAATTAGTTGATATTTTATTCTCTTTTAAGTGTTACTCTCTTTTAGTAGTTTCTATAAACAGTTCAGCTTGACCTTATTAGAAAATCAAATGCTGATACACTTTCAGTCTTACTCATTTAAGCTACATTTATTAAATTGGGATTTGTTGGACTTCTGTGTACACTGTTTATTAATTTTATTTAAATTTGTAAAAGAGAAAAAACAGAAAGTTCGTCTTTTACGATGAGATGAATAAATTCAAACTAAGGTTGATGCTTCCATGTTTCTGCAGCGGAGACTGACGCAGCTGTTGGTCACTAGGAGAGTGGCCTCAGGAAGACCCTGAGCAGTGGCTCGGGGGGTGCTGCCTCTGCAACCCCGTCATCCTAAACTTCCGGTGCTCCTGCCTGACCTTTGCCTCAGAGTTGTCCACGCTGCTCACCTCCCTCATCTGCAAAGTGGGTCCCCGGTCTCCCCGGCGGGGCTGCTGGGAGAGTTACCCGACTGACTGCGTGTCAGGCCCAGGCACACACGGGCCGTCCATGTCCATGTGTAGTACCGCAGGCTCTCCAGGCCCAGGCACACACGGG
>NC_060285.1:4345610-4565492 GCF_021613505.1 Equus quagga | reverse complement strand
TCTCCAGGCCCAGGCACACACGGGCCGTCCGTGTCCATGTGTAGTACTGCAGGCTCTCTAGCCATTTCGAATTCGTGCAAAAGCCCAGAAACACCAGTTTTACTTTTATGAAATTACATGTTCATAGCTTGAGTTATACCCATGTTCGTGTTGTACATCATTATTTCTGATTCAAAACATTAGCTTCAAAGTACTGATCTTGAAAAACTGAAGTTTCCTGCAGAATATTATACTAATTTCAGGGTTGCTTTTGATGTGTTATTGTGCCAGTCCACAACCTTGGAAATTCTTGGTTAGTGCAATGTTTCATGCTCTGACAATTATCTTTAAGATGTTGTTTTTAGGTTGCCAGGTGTTAATTTAAACACACACTGGTCTGTGTGCTTGCGCGTGCACGCATGCCTACACACTCAAAACAGAGTGCCAGGAGCTGTAATTTAAAGTGGAATTGATAGAGCAGTATGTAATGTTTTATATTTAGGGCAAGCTCCTGATGTACAGCTTCATGTGACATCTCGTTTTTTAAAAGCCTAAGGCATCAGTAATCTTTATAGCAAGAATTCTGGTGCTGTGTTATGCATTCCAGGCTTACCTTCTATTCTGCCCGGTAAATATATGGCTTTTATGGACTTATAAATCATGACAGTAGGATTCATACATATCCAAAAAAGAAGAGATTTAAATCTTTACCGAGTTACCAAGATTTAATGTAATTTAGACATTATTCTTGCTTAGAAGTAACATTCTTATCTAAAGGCAGTATATTTCATATCTTTGAAGGTAACTTTAAAAACATATTGCCAGAGAAACAAATATTTATTAAGAGTGTACTGTATGCCAAGCATTATGCTAAGTGCTGGAGAGAAGGATGTGAAAGAGATGGTCCTGGCCCTTAAGTAACTCAAAGCCTAGGGAAAGATGCTAAAAAGTAATAGGTTAGGTGCTATTGGAAAGTTGTGATTTTATGATAGAGGTAGGAAGGAGTACTGTGTGGCGGGGGACGGAGTGGGGCAGGGCGAGAACTCCCCACTCTTCACATGGCTCTGAAACCTGAAGGAAAGGCTTCCAGAGGGGGTTGACGCTGCGCGAACTTTCAGGATGAGTAGTATTTAACAATGTCGTCAGCAGAGGCCAGGTTCACCTAACTGTCTATAAATTTGTCCTCCTCCTTTCCTCCCTTGCTTCCTAAAGCTCTAGTTTTGGGGGGAGCTGGGAGCTAAGGAAACCAAAAGAGTATACAGAACAGTTGGTGGTGTCCGTGGCTTGCTTCTCTTTCTCTCTCTCATTTACATACAGCAAAATGTGCAGATTTTTAATGAATGGTTCTATAACTTTTGACAAATGTATACACCTGTGTAACTGTCACCCCAGTCGAGATATATAGAACATTTTCATCACCTCAGAAAGTTCCAGCATGTTGAGGCTGGCTTTTTTCTGCCAGTGCAGCACTGTGCACGGGAATAATGGCCCTAAGTAAGGAATGAGGAGCCAGGTAGAATCTTGGATGGCCGCCTTTTCCTGTGGTGGAGACAGACATCCATAGTCCTTTGTTTAGACTTCCCTGGAACAGTCACCCATGTCCTGGTGGTCCTGGCTCATGCTGTGGCCTGGGTCAGGGTCCTTAAAGGAGTGAGTCTTTCCCGTCTACAGATGACATTCCTGAACCCTCATCATGTGCTTTTAGTCAGGTTTCCTGCAGGCCAGATGCCTCTGTGATGTCTTCATTGACATAGACTACTCTTGTGGTCTATCAAGCGTATGTGGGATTTATTCAGGTAACAGGGATTATTGTTCTACATTATTCCCTTTAGCTTACCGAGCATTTATTGAGTGTCCACCATGTGCCAGACTCTCTATTAAGCTCTGGGGTTCAAAACTTGAGTCAGATGCAATCCCTTATTCTCGAGTAGCTTCTGATCTACTGTGGGATGCGGGTGGTTAAGCAGAGAGCTACAGTGTGGTTGAGCAGAGCTGGGAAGGGGAGGAGGCACTAAGGCTTCTCTCTAGACTTAGGGTCTCAGCAGGAGCTTCCTGGGAACAACAGCAAGAATAGCTGTCACTTACTGAGCGCCTGCCAGGTGCTGGCGCGCCTCTAAGTGCTTGCCTGTTCACTCATTTAATCCTCTTAATGTTATTTTCCCCATTTTGTATATGAGGAAACTGAGCAGCAGAGAAGTTAAGTGCCCAAGACCATACAGCTGTTAAATGACACGAGCAAGGAATAAACTTTATTTTCAGCCACTTGGGGATTTCTTCCAAGTTGTTTGTTACTGCAGCGTAAACTAGCCTGTCCTAACTGATAAGGTCATCGGTGTGAGAGCGGTTGGAGAAGAGCCAGGTATATGCTGGCTACCCGAGTCTGGAGTGGGAGGAGGTAGAGGTCCGAGCAGCGGTGTGGTGATAAGACGAGAAGTAAGGGGACAGATTTGAGACAGAGAATCTGAGCAAGATAGGAACACACAAGAGGACATTTTTCTTTTGGGGGGCCTGTTATACCTGATTATTGTTATCCTTTTGGGAAAGAAGTTAGCCTTTCATTGTGCTTTATAATTTCAAGGACTACCTCTGTATTTTAGTGTATTTATATTGGGGATTTTGAGCAGAGATTAAAATACCATCTAAAATACTACGAGACTATAAACTCCATACTTTTTTGCTGCTAGCACAGTATATTGCCCAAGGGGAGTGCTCTGTGCATTTTTAGGGATGAACAAATGAATACTCTTAAATATAATTTTTTTTTACCGTTAAACTTCTCTAAGCTCTTATTTAATACTACGTGTGCTTATTTTTCATTTCCCTCTAATCTTTATAGGAAGACTAGGGGCAAAAATTATAATTGATAAAATTGTAATACAGTATAATAGATATAAATTCCCTTAAAAAGATGAAAATTAAACGTAATGTAGTTTTGTAATACATTTATGCTAGAAATTAACTATTTTCCTTTTTTTGAAACTTCTGAATCCAGTGAATAGAACATTTTATACAATCCTTTGCTCTTTATTTTTTTATCGTACACCTCTTCCCTGCTTTTGTCTAGTCATTATTAGTAATTACATAAAAATCTGTTTTAAGCTACACCCCAGGGAATAGCAAGAGTTAGTTGCTTGTCTAAATGGTCTTTAATTAAAGTCAAACAAAAATTAGGCTGTCGTGATGGAAATATTTTTAAAATGTTGGCTAAAACAGAAGAGGCTGATTTAAGTGCAATCAAGTTGAAACTATTTGTACTTAAATGGATTAAAGTATAATCTGGCTTTTTTAAAAAACCACATCTGTCTGGGATGTCGTAGGTGTGGTCCTAATTTTAAGCAGATGAATGGACCAGATAAGCCTTTAAGAGTCTTCTGACTTCCAGGTTTTTCTGATTTTTAAAAAACTTTTTATTTAAAAATATGTTTTGACTTCACTGTATGGTTTAAGTGAGCTGAACAACAAAAATTCATCATGAAAGATAATATTATACTCATAATAATTAAAAAGTGAAAGGCTTGAAATTCTAGGTAGAAAGTGAATCAGTCTTTTCCGTCTGTGCTGGCTCTCGTCCTGCTCTTTCTGAGGCTGCTTGGTAATTTTTCCTCCTTTCATGTCTCCCCCATGAATCCATCTTTCTCTCTTGCCGGGCGGGTACCTGAGCTTACTTTCCTCTGTGTGTGCATGGCCTAGCAGTGGGCTGACCCAGGGTAGACACTCAGATACTCGTGAATGCTTCCCCCTGCTAGAGGGAAGGGATGGCTGTTTCTTGTTCATCTTTGTAATAAGGAAAGATAACACATAAAGTAGATTATTTCGGTCAGAAGTAAATAACAGTAGAATTCTTTCGACTGTTGTATTTTCTTTGCTTAATATTGCTGATTATACAGACATAAACACATACACATATACACTTTGAATGTGACATCTTTGAATGTGTCTCTACAGCATACTTATTCTTTAAATAAAATAGTATTCTCACCCTGATTGGCTCAATTCTTATTAAATGTGCACTCTTGAACTTGTTGGGCCTTCCTAGATAAGCCTCAGACTTGGTCTGATCAAGACTCTTCCTTATAGTTGCTCTCAAGCTGGCTCAAGAAAAGCTGGGCCAGGTGTGTATTTTAAGGATACAGTGAGAACTTTTCTCCCCTCCACTGTTCCAGTGCCCAGAGCAGCACCAGTCATGGAGTAGGCTCTCCCTGCAAACTTACTGTGTGAGTAAGTGTTTGTAAGGAGTCTTGAAGGGCATGAGATATCCTTTACCACCTTTTCCTCCCCCAGTTCCAGGCTCCCCTTGCTTCTTAAATTCTTTTCTTTTCCTTTTTTTTTTGAGGAAGATTAGCCCTGAGCTAACTGCTGCCAATCCTCCTCTTTTTCGCTGAGGAGGACTGGCTCTGCGCTAACATCCATGCCCATCTTCCTCTACTTTATACATGGGATGCCTACAGCGTGGCTTGCCAAGCAGTGCCATGTCTGCACCCAGGATCCGAACCGGCGAACCCTGGGCCACCGAAGCGGAACGTGTGCACTTACCTGCGACTGGGCCAGCCCCTCCCCTTGCTTCTTTTCTCAGGCTAAGTGTTACTGGAGAAAGCGGCAATACCTGATTAATGAGTTCTATTCCAAGATTTTGCCAACCAGTTTTCCCTAGACCTTTCCAGCAGCCTTTTTACTTATCTCTAATCCTACAGTGCTTGTTGAAATCTTTTCCTCAAGTTCCACAACTGATCTGGATCACTCTCACTTTTCCAGAGCATCTACTCGAATACTGAAGCTAACTGAACTTACCTTCAGAAGCTTTCTTTCTAAATCTAAATTTTCTGCATTGTCATCTTCCCCTTTTCTGCATATGGGAGGAGTTCCTTCTCTTCAGGGCCAAATCCTCCCACTGTCCCCCTGACCCCCCACCCTCCCCGCCAGCGCTATTGCCCGTTGCTCTAAGACTGCTCATCATCTCCTCTCACTTCATGTTATCTTCCTACTCAGCTGGTCAATACAAAGTCGGGGTTTGTTTGGATGTGGTGGAAGGGTTTCTTTCGGCAAGATTTCTTTGATACAAAGTGCTTGCAGCTACTCTCCCTTCCCTCTTGTATCCTTCAGGCTTTGAGCCTGAACTCTTAGAAGACATCTACTTTGCTTCTGCTAAGCCAGGTTTGTTTTGCCTCCTCTCTTCCGACGTCACACTTTGACTCGCTGTTTATTATCCTTTGTCCTTTACAAAACCCTGGCAGTTTTGTTGACTTTTCCCCATCATCCTTTGTGATTTAAGCTAAGATAGGGTTTTCTTTTTTTTGGTATCAAACTCTTGCATGCTTTGGTGAAGAGGAGCTAAACAAGCTTTTAAGCAACCAAGGAATTTGTTCAAAATTGTGTTAAAATGAGACTTTCTGGATGGAACAAATAACAAAATTCCAAAACCACACATATATTTAGTAAGCTATTTGAAATTCACAGACATTTCTGCTCCTCACACATTCTCTTGAGTTCTCAGTGTCAGACAACTAGAATGTCAACCCCCTCTACTAGTATACTGGCGACCATAAAAATTCTTGTCCATTTTAAAGTCATTGGATTTGATTGTGAACAGCCTGACATCCTTTGTATGCACTGTTGATTGAGTTAATTTTCAACAACTGTTGTTTCCAGTAATCCTATTTTTTACAATGTAAATGATCATATGATAAATTTTCCATTTCGTAAATGATGAAAATCCCTTTCAGGAAATCTAAAGAGTCATGCTGATAGGAAAGCCATGTAAAGGAAAGTACGGGCTGTGGAAGAAACACCAAAGGGATCAGAGATCACCCTCCCAAACTGAGTTGGTCCTGGAACGCACTCCTTCCCAGAGTGGTGGCAAAAGGAAATGTTTGACGTAGTACAGGGAGATAAAAAGTAGTAGGTTGCTTCTGACCGTCAGAGTAATAGATAGAAATGCAGAGAGGAGGGAGACAGGTCTGAGCGCCCGCCAGCGGGAGGGAGGCTGAGAGAGCTGAGGAAGCCTGGCAGGCTTTTTAGTCAAGCCAAACTTTGTCAGCGGTTATGGAGAGAGGATAATTCCCCCGCGCACGAGTTATCTTTGAGGATTTGGGGAGCATTTAACTCCTCTAAATGCAATTGCTAATTGCGAGAAGCTGCTCTGGAGGGTCATCCTAGGACTGAGAGTTTGAGTGCTGCTGTTTTGCTCCCTACGTCCACTTGCACCTTGGCATTGACCAAGTGTACCCCTCTTGGTTACTCAGATCTTCTGTGCAAATGTTTCAGAAACGCCTTATGTCATAAATCACTCCTCAAACATAAATTATTTCCTAGCAAATTGCAAATCTTAATCTTGCTTTTCAAAATACTGGTTGTTCTCAGAGGGAAGCATCCTACATGAAAATTGTCCATGTGCATACCATTTGCTTGGGTAGGAAAACTCAGTTTCATATAGGTGACATTTCCCCTTACATTAAATTATAAATTTAATATGACTGCAACAATACTCTGAGGTTTTTTTCTGGAGCTAGATAAAGTGATTATAAGGTTTATTTAGATGAATAAATGAGCAATAACAGCCAGACAAATCCCCCCAAAAGGAAAATGATGGCTAGTTCTACCAGATAAGAAAACATACTATAAAGCTTCCACAATTAAAAACAGGATGGTATTGGCACATGAAGAGACAGGCTAATGAAACACAGTACAGATATCCAGAAATAGATAAAAGTGTTTGGATATTTAGTGTATGATAAAGATGGCATCTCAGATCATTAGGTGAAAAGAAGGGCTATCTAACAAATGGTGTATGGACAACTAGATATCCATTATCTTTTGATAAAATTGGATCCGTCTCTTACACCTTACATTGGTTTGGCTGAATTCCAAATGACAGAAATATAAATTTAAAAGCACCTGAAACCTACAAGTATCAGGGAAAAAAAATGAATGAATTCCTTTACCAACTGAGAATAGGGAAAACTTTCCTGTATAGTTCAATCTGAAAGCAGTCAGAGAAAAGCCTGATAAATTTATTTATTTACTTGTTTGTTTTTTGCTAAGAAAGATTCTCCCTGAGCTAACATCTGTTGCCAGTCTTCCTCTGGTTTTGTTTTTTTTCTGTTTGTTTGAGGAAGATTAGCCCTGAGCTAACAGCCGTGCCAGCCTTCCTCTACTCTGTATGTGGGTTGCTACCACAGCATGGCCGACAAGTGCTGTAGGTCTGCACCCAGGATCCGAACCTGAGAACCTGGACTGCCGAAGTGAAATGTGCCAGACTTAACCACAACACCGTGGGGCCTGCCCCAATTTTTCTTTTTTTCTTTTTTTTTTTTAGTGAGGAAGATTAGCCCTGAGCTAACATCCATTGCCAATCATACTCTTTTTGCTTGAGGAAGATTGTCACTGAGCTAACATCTGTGCCAATCTTCCCCTATTTTATATATGAGATGCTGCCACTGCATGGCTTGATGAGTGGTGTGCATGTCCATGCCCAGGATCTGAACCCACAAACCCCAGGCTGCTGAAGCAGAGCACACGAACTTAACCACTACACCACCGGGCCAGCCCTGATAAATTTAAACATGCTTTAAAAAAACACAAAAACCTTGCATAGCTCAAAACAAATGAGGAAAGTACAATGATAAATGACAAGATGGGGAAAAATATTTGCAACTTAAATCATAAATAGCTAATATTCATAATACATAGTTTCTAAAAATTAAGGAAAAGACCAATGGTCCTATGGAAAAATGAATAAAAGATAGGAACACTTTACAGAAAAGTAAATGCCAGAGGCCCTTGGACCAATGAAACAATACTCAGCCTTGCTCATAAAAAGACAGATGCACACTAAACTCTACGCTGAGATACTGTTTCTCACCTGTTCGACATAGGCATTCTCATATGTTGTGGTAGAAATGCAAAATGGAACAGTCCTTGTGGCTACAAATTTGATAGTGTCCAACAAAATTAATATGCATTTACTCTTTTAGGAAACCTTCCCAGAGACCAGCCCAAGACTGTTAATTGCAGCATTATTTATAATTCTAGGAAGTTAGAAACGACCCAGATGTCCCCAGCAGAAAGTTGTGGTGTATCCATACATGAAATACAATGCGCTATGAAAATAAATGAAGGAGTTCTCTGTGCATTCTGTGGAGGGGTTTGAGTGATGTATTATTGTATGAAAAGAGCAACCACAAACTTTTATAGTGTGCTGTCTTTTGTGTAATACAGGGGAGAACTATGAAAAAAAAATAGGTATATATAGACACATTTATTTTCATAAAGAGAAACCATGGAAGAATAAATTATAAACTAATTTTTAAAAACTGGTTAACTTTAAGAGGAAGGGACAACGTGAAATAGACAGGGATGGAAGCCAGAATTCTCTGAATGTACCTGTTTTATAGTATTTACTTCAAAATCCTGTGTATGTTTTACTTAATTAAAAAATTAAAAATAAAAATACAAATGCAATCTCTTGAACTAAAGAAACAAAAAAGGGAGAGAGGAAGGAAGGAAGGAATCTGACTATCACACAGAGGAAGTTGTTTGAAGTGATTGTGAAACATATTTTGCCTGTGAGCTCTGGTGGGACGTATCCTGGGAACAAAACAGCCCCAGAGAGATCGTAACTGCACTCTATTGTTAGGGACTGTATGGGCATTGTTATTCTGAACTATTCATATGTATGTATGTTTACACACTTAAGTATGTACATGCCACATACTGCACATCCAAGGTAAAGAAAATAAGCAATTATGTTTACACTATTAGATAGCAGGATTTTCAGCATAAAAGAGATACAAATATGAAACCAGAGAAGTTAAAAATTGTCAATGTAAAGTTTGAGTTGGAGATAGCAGTATGAATTCATGATTGGTAATTTTTCCTTCCAGAAAGTACATATTTCCTGGCTTTGTTCACTGAAAAAGACTAAAACACTGAGCCCTTGTAGCATCCAAATTGTGTTTTTTTAATACTAAAACCAGGGTTTTAAGGAAGCAGGGTTCTTTGGAGAAATGGCTGGTTCTAGGTGGGGCAGAAAATAGGGAGGATGAAGCGTGGACATATAGATGTGCACGAACATTGCCAAAGACTCCCAGGAGCCATGTCACAAGGACACATGTGCTGACTCGAAGGGTTGTCCACTGGCCAAGGAGGGGATGGTTTTAGGATGAAAAAGAAAAATGATTAAACGCATTAAATTCATAAAAGAGTCAGTTGATAGGGGAATCAAGGATGAAATGGTTAGACTTCTGCTCTGTGAGTAGGACATGAGTCCTGCAGTGGAGGGAAAGTAGAGATTGCCTAGAGAAGGAGACGCGTGGACTGGCCTTGAGGAAGGGTGGGTAACATTTAGTCATGTGGCAATGGAGGGAATATTCCAAAGGAATGAATTGTACCAGCAAAGGAACAGAGGAAGAAAAGTAGAGAGTGAGTACCAGTTTAACTGAAACCAGGGAGCATCTTAAATAGATTTGGTCAAGAAAAGTGGATGGAGGCCAGATTCCATAGGACCTGGAAACCAGCTGTGAGTACCTCCTGGCCAGGAGCCATGACTCTTCCGTTTTCTCTCCCTGAGTAGCCTGGTACAGTGCCTGCCCAGTTCAGAAAATATATGATGAATGAATTTACTCTGTACACATTAAGGGAGCCTGATATGAATAAAAACTCATTTAGTGTCAGGAAGTTTAAAAACTATGAAAAATTTTCTGCTGGAACACAAAGTATAGATATGTTGGTTGAATAAAAAGTAAACTTTGCCACAAGTACTTTGCCACTCTATAAATACATTTCTAAATAAGGATCCTGGGATGCAGTTTCACAGCGCAGGCTGTGTCCCAGATGGTAATACTAAGACTCGACTGAGTTGATTTTAGAGGTTTCTGGACTAATAATACTGCAACTTCTTGGGAGCCTACTATGTATCAGGCCCTGTGCTTCTTGCTTGTCTTTTACTTCTGAGAGGTGTTACCCCTGTTTTATGGATGAGGAACCAAAGCCATGAAAGTAATTTGCCCAAACCAGTTATAGCAAGGTATGACTGAAACATTGATCTGTTTGAATTCCATCTTAGGCAGTTTTTTTAAAATGTAGATTTCAACCCATTAATGGGGTACAAAACGAAATTAATTGTTCATAGCCAGAATTTTTTTTCTTTTTCTGAGGAGAATTGACCGTGAGCTACCATCTGTTGCCAATCTTTCTCTTTTTGCTTGAGGAAGATTGTTGCTGAGCCAACCTCTATGCCATCTTCCTCCATTTTATGCGGGATGCTGCCACAGTGTGGTTCAACAAGCAGTACTAGGTCCATGCTCAGGATCTGAACTTGTGAACCCCAGGCTACTAAAGCAGAGTGCGTGAACTTAACCACTATACCATCGAGCTGGCCCCCATGGCCAGAACCTTTTAAAAATGAGTTAGGATAAGATGGAATAGAAAATGTTTCATGGGGGCCGACCTCGTGGTCCAGTGGTTAAGTTCACACACTCCACTTTGGTGGCCCACAGTTTCACCGGTTGGGATCCTGGACATGGGCATGCTGCTGCTCATCAGGCCATGCTGAGGCAGTATCCCACATAGCACAACCAGAGGCACTCACAACTAGAATATACAGCTATATATGGGGAGCTTTGGGGAGAAGAAGAAGAAGAAAAAAAAAAAGATTGGCAACAGATGTTAGCTTAGGTGCTAATCTTTAAAAAAAGAAAAAAAGAAAATGTTTCATGTATCATATGAATATTTAGCAAGAACTGCACATATTGTAATAAATATTGTGGCCAATTGGGACAAATGATGTGAGAAACATAGGGGAGGGTACGTGATGAATACGTGCGTTGACTGGATATACCCACACATGCATGTTTCTGTATGAGTTTGTATATGTATATGTATGTTAAGTTCAGTATAAAATGATTTTTTTTTTTTTTAGATTGGAACCTGAGCTAAACAACTCTTGCCAATCTTCTTCTTCTTCTTTTTTCCTTCTTCTTCTTCTCTCCAAAGCCCCCCAGTACATAGTTGTATATTGTAGCTATAGGTCCTTCTGGTTGTGCTATGTGGGATGCCACCTCAGCATGGCTTGACAAGCAGTGCCACATCTGTGCCCAGGATCCGAACCGGCGCAACCCCAGGCTGCCGAAACAGAGTGCACAAACTTAACCACTTGGCCCTGGGGCCAGCCCCTAAAATGTATTTCTTACTGTGGGAAAGTTCAAAAAAATTTAACTAACATTACAGAGGGCTTTCTGAATGAGCTGGAGGGTGGCCAGACCGGGTTCTAAAGTGTCCTCTACTGGACCAGGTATAAGGGCTCTCCACGGAGCATGGTCCAGCCTGAGAGGGAGACACCTGATGAAGGTTGGCCTTCATGGGATGGCAGCTGTGTGAACATAAGAGCTCATTGCTGCCAGGCCCAGCCCCGGATTAGAGAGGGCTTTTTGAGGAGATGGAGGCTAAGGATCAGGATCCAGAACCTCACGCTCTCCATCCCTTGCCGTTACTCTTTAGCCAGTGAGTTGTTTCCCTTGATCACGTGGCCTGGGAAAGACTTCCCGCTCCCCTCACTGCTTCTTGAGCGGCCTTTGAGACAGTGTTCACTTGCAAAAAGAAGACAACAACCTACCCATACAGAAGAACTTTCGTCAGTCCTGGGAAAACAGTAGGTCAGCTGATTTGGCTCTCCAGGGCTACCCTTTTCCATTCATTCCCTGGTACAGAGTTTGATCACCTTTAGAGGACGTAGTCTCATAGGGCCTCTTCTCTTCAGGGCAGTCCTGGAAGCATCCTATCAGGGCTGTCACCATTTTCTACTTGGAGACTGGATCCCTGGAAAGCCCCCTATAGGCCATTCCAGCTGGTGTGGCAGCTCTCCCAAGAAGGGCTTCTGAATCCAGGAGACCACAGACATTTCTGTCTTCTCCAAAGTCTCCCATAGGGCTTCTTCCTTTTTCCCTCTTTGTTCACACCAGAATTAGAGAAGTTTCTAGAGTACAGAGATAGACTGGATGGTCTGCCTCTTTCTGTGTGATTGACACGATGGCCCTTCCAAGCAGGAAGGGCAGTGCAGGGGCTCTGCTATAGGGAGAGCACCCACTCAGGGAAAATTCCAGAAGACCTGGTGGTGACTTCCTCCTGCAGATGACCTCCCTCTGACTGTCCCAACTATCTGGCACACCTGCTGGCAACTAGCAGAGTAAGGCAAGCATAGAAGTCTTCTTCCTTCATCTCCTTAGAGCCCTGTATCTTCTAGGTCTCTTTCTTCTTAAATTGTCATACAGTAAAATTGACTTTTGGGGGAGAGTATACAGTTCTTTGAATTTTTCTCTATACATACAGATTCATGAATGTGACCTCCACTACCACAGTCAGGATACAGAACAGATCCATCACCCCAAAACTCTCCATTGTGTTCTCTCTTTATAGTTAACACCCTTTCCCTACCCATAACCCCTGGCAACCAGTGATCGCTTTTCTATGCCTATAGTTTTATCTTTTTGAAGTTTTCATAAAGTATGTAGCATTTTGGGACTGACTTCTCTCACTCGCACAGTATCTTTGAGAGTCATCCAAGTTATCAAAAATTAATTCCTTTTTGCTGCTGAGTATTATTCCATTGTATGGCTATACCACAGTTCGTTTATCCATTCATCCATTGAAGAACATTTTGGTTGTTTCCAGCTTTTGGCTATCGCAAATAAAGCTTCTGTGAACATTTCTATATAGGTTTAAGTTTTCTTTTCTCTGGGTTAAGTACCCAAGAGTAGGACTGCGGGATTGTACAGTAATATATGTTTAATTTTATAAGAAGCTGCCAACTATTTTCCAGAGTAGCTATACCATTACATTTCCACCAGCAATGTATTAGAATTCCAGTTGCTCCATGTCCTTGTTAGCACTTGGTATTATCACTATTTTTTATTTTAGCCATTCTCATAGGTGTGTAGTGGTATCTCATTTTGTCTGAATTTGTATTTCCCTGATGGCTAATGATATTGAACATTTTTTCATGTGCTTGATTTGTTATCCTTATGTCTTCTTTAGTGAAGTGTCTGCAGTGTTGCCCATTTTTAAATTGTGGTGTTTTATTGTTGAGTTTTGAGAGTTCTTTATGTATTCTGGATACAATTTCTGTGTTGGGTATGTGATTCACAATATTTTCTCTCAGTCTGTAGTTTGTCTTTTCATTTTCTTAACGATGTTTTTGGTAGAGCAAGAGTTTTATCATTTTGATGAAGTTCAGTTTATCAGTTCTCTCTTCTATGGATCACATCTTTTAGTATCATTCTAAGAACTCCTAATTGAAGAGGATGTTTTCTCCTAAAAGTTTTATAGTTTTATGTTTTATGTTTGGATCTCTTTTCTCTTGATCTCTGTGTCTTTCTCTTTACCAATACCATGTTGTCTTGGTTACTGTAGATTTATATTGTCTTAAAATCCAGTAGTGTGATTCTTCCAAGTTTGTTTTAGCAATTCTGCCTTCTTCGCCCTCCATGTAAATTTGAGAGCAGCTTCTCTGTAGCTGTGCAGACGCCTGCTGGGATTGTGACTGGAATTGCATTAAGTCTACAACTCACTTTGGGGGAGAACTGTTACATTGAGTCTTCCAATCCATGAGCAAGGAATGTCTTTCTCTTTATTTAGATCTCTCTTGATTCCTTTCTTCGATGTTTTCTGTTTTTCAGCATACAGATCCTGTATGTGCTTTGTTAGATTTGTATCTAAATAGTTCACTTTTTTTTTTTAAGGAAGATTAGCCCTGAGCTCACATCCACCACCAATCCTCCTCTTTTTGCTGAGAAGACTGGCCCTGAGCTAACATCTGTGCCCATTCTCCTCTATATTATATGTGGGATGCCTGCCATAGCATGGCTTGATAAGTAGTGTGTAGGTCTGCACCTGGGATCCAAACTGGCAAACCCTGGGCCACCAAGGCATGCGAACTTAACTCCTATGCCACTGGGCCGGCTCCCTAAATATTTTACCTTTTGAGGAGAGCTCAAACTCCCCTTTTTAGAAGATTTTTTAAAAAATCTTTTTTTAAAAAGATTCAGTTCCTAATTGTTCATTACTTGTGTCTGGAAATACGATTGATTTTTGTGTGTTGACCTTGTATCCTGTGGCCTTGCTAAACTCACTTATTCTAGAAGTTTTTAAAAATAGATTCCCTGAGATTTTGTATATAGATAATCATATCCTCTGTGAATAAGGATGAAGTTGTGTTTCTTCCTTTCCAATCTGTATGCCTTTTACTGCCATTTCTTGTCTTACTGTACTGCTAAGCCTTTTCTGATGATTCTGTGATGTCTGTCTATTCCCTCTTCTCCGGGGGTACTGAATCGGAACAGAAATCACTTTTTACTGGGAGGACAATTATTAAAACTGAAGAGAAAATAAAAAACAATCACAAGAAAAACCAAACCAAAAGAATATGGTCTAAGGTGTTTTGTTTTGTTTTGTTTTTTTAAATACCCAGCTATTGGAAGAACAAGAGAAAAATAGTTATATTTATACACAATCATATTTGTATGTAAAGATTTCCTAGTCTGGAGTTAGCTTTGGAAGAGTTCTTATTCTCCTCCTTTCTGAGTTGAGAAAATGGTCAGTAGAACTGAATTGTAAAGAAGTGCAAAACCGTAGCAATAGAGCATCTTCTGGTCTTTTGGACAGAAAGACTCATATTCTGTACCATGTCCTCCAGCTACCGCCATTGCAGTGTAGTGTGTGCTCACAAACACCCTGGGAAGCCTGTAGGGTGTGGGCCTGGCCCAAGGTAATGCCTTAGAAAGTGGTGAGTCACTGTCTCCTATTGCCGTTTCCCCCAGGGGAGTCTCTGGCCATGCAGCTGTTACTGTTTATCACGGCCATTTGTTTAGTGGAGAGAGAGCAGTTACTATGCCTGCCTATCTCTTCCAGTGATGACAGTTTGAGAGTTAAGATAGTCTAGAGACAGTGCGAGAGCAAGCCTCTCAGTAGAGAACTCTCAGGGTCTCCCACCCCTTCCTTGTGAAAGCCAAAGCTGCCTTGGAGGGAAGATCCAGTGCTTTGTTGAAGGAGGCCAGTACTGTCAGATTCCAGAGGTCCTGCTGACACATCTCTGCCTCCCCACATCCTGACCAGGGTTGTACAGCAAAGAATCCAACTCGAGGAATTCGTCAAAGTCAAGTTCCTGGAAAGGAAAAAAGAGCGTTAAATGGTTTTTACAAAATGGAAATGGAGGTGAGGAGTGGGTAACACTGCACTAAAGTACCTTTCCTGCTTTTTTTCCTTCCGTATCTCCCACTTCTGGTAACTATAAAACGTTAGTGTCGTGCACCAGAAGCACTTGACCATGCAGGTCTCAGGACCCCGCCATTTCCGGAGGGGGCCATCTTTGAGAAACACTGCCTTACCATCCTTAGAAAAGGAGAGGCGGGGCTGGCGGGAAGAAGATGCACAGGTGTGCAGGAAGAGTGTTGAAGTGTGTGACATGTCAGGATGCCTCTCTATGTTCCACTGGCAGCAAAACCCGCACTTCACTGGTTCTGAGATGGGACTCTGTCCCTGTGTCCCCCTGCCCCCTGCTCACATTCTGGACCTCAGCATAGGGACTGTTAGCCTAAGCGCTCCCTCTGTTAAGAGGCTTAGTTGAGATTTTATAAGAAATTAAGACTAAAGTTGGAAAACATAAACATTGTGAGGGTTTATAGAAGGGGCGTGCACTGGCTGAAAGTTTGTGTTTAGTCCATATTTAGCTGTCTTTATCCTGTTCAAACATTTACTTATTTGCTTGTTGAATCATATTCAGAAATAATTACTCTATAGTGTTTCAGTTTTCTTAAAATATGGTTAATATTGTAAAATATGGTTAGAATTAGGTGACTACCAAAGGTGGCTTTGGGCAGTTTTAGTCTGTGTAATAACAGCTTTTCTCCTTAGTGTGACTATTTATAATGCAAATACAACTTGGAGTACTGTTGTTGAGGGAAGTTCTGTGAAACGTAGCATCTGAGTAGTTTCCTTGCTTAAAGATTTTGTCCATTCTTGAGTGCCTTATGTGCTAAATGTGGATCTTCAACTTATTTAACATAATGGGTACTAACAATAAATGCTTACGTTATATCATGCAGCCCCTCACAGCAAGCCTGTGAGGTAAGATTAGTATCCCTTTATTGATGATTAGAAGCCTGGAGTTCAGGCAGTTAAGTGGAGCTGCCGTGGGCACTGACATCCAACCATTCCACAGCCCACTGGCTCCATCCCCAGCCTACACATCACCCGCCTGCTTGTGGATGGCCGGATCGAAGCCAAAATGGTTTCCAGTTAGTGGAACATTTTGCCATGGTGTTTATCTTGGGACTTGTAACTCAAGCCTGTATATTTGTATATTTCTCAAGGTGAAAGTGAGAGTGGACAGTTCCTGCCATTCTGGTGAAAGAGTTGAGAGCCTGTGGGGTTGGGTTATATCGTAGCACTTCTGTTTTTAACGGTCAAAGAAGAAAGGATAAATTACTGCTTTTTCAGAATTGCATAAACAGATGGGAGCAGTAGGTTTTTGAAAGGGCTCTACAAGACAATGATTATACTTTGTAGCTATGTTACATGATATGTGTTTTGTCTGACCATCCTTCATATTTTTCCCTTTTGAAAATTTTCCCATTCGGAAAAGTTCAGATACCATAGCCATACAAAGTTTTTCGTTCAGTTTGCAGAGGTCCGTGAACTCCCTGAGGCCTATTTTTGTACCTCACAGTCAGAACCCTGCTTTAAGGGAATTATACTATGATATGGAAGAAAAGTTTGGACCCGAAGGCCGGGCAGACCTGATTCTAATCCTGCAGGTGCTCAGGTGCTTATTAACTGTGTGATTGGGGGCAAGAATAATTGAACCCCAGTTTTCTCAATAGAGGAAAAAAATACATCCACTCTATCTTTCGGGGTTGCTGTAAGCACTAAAGATAGTGTATGTAAAGTGCATCAAGTGATGCTTGGTATATGACAGTCACCCAAACCTACGAACTGCTGCTGTTGCTGTTTCTTAAGCATTTATTTTCCAGTTAAATTAGTTTTTGTGCCAGTGAGTCTGAGACAAATGTGAGGTTTTTTTTAAGTTTCTTGATGGGAGGAGGGACTGTGCCTTTCTCAGCTTTTTATTTCCACATATCATTTTGCACATAATTTCTCAGTAAGTGTATTAAGTTGAACTTTTTGAGCCAAATAATATTTCTGTCAATCGAATAATGGACAGCATTGAACTTGAATGATTATATATATATATGTATATTTTAAATAAACCAAAAAGCTGCTTTTATATTTTGAAAAATAGTTGATTTAGATTTTGTATTTAAATTTCACTTTGTTACTCTTAAGTGATACCTTACTACTGAGAGCTACCAGCTTCGAAGAGAAGTTTGTCTTACTTTGTTACATACTGAATGTAGCCTGTAATTATCAAGATTATCCAGTTAGCATAAAGTGCAGTTTAGTTTTTGTTATGTAGTTGTTACCATAGCTGGAGTCAGGTGGGTGTTTAAACCTTTGTGAACTCAAAATTCTTTCATGATGATGGAATATTCATGTTTTAATACTCTTGGTACAGAGTATGTGTTCAAATATTTTACCAGGTATGTGTTTTTTACAGGTTCATATAATATATAAAATGTATTTCTGTTCCAAGAAAAATATAAGTGGTAAACAGTTGAGAGAGAGCTTGCATATTTTCCTTTATTATCCTGTCTGATGATTAATGCATTCAGCTATGTTCAGCCTCACGTTTAACCAGGTTAGTGTTTAGTTTTGGCTAGGCTGTTTTCCTTATGAGAACAGAAATGGCCAATCCTGTGCCCTACCTGTCTTCCAGATGGAGTGTTTGCATTGTTTCCAGATCACGGTGCTTAATGTAAGGTCAGATTTTCTTGTGAAAACAGATTTTGGATTAACTATGTCTGTGCACTTGCACACACCCCTCCACACCTGCCTTTGCACTTAAGCTCCAGCAATCTGCTGAGGTCATGGTTCTCATTTCAAGATGCAAAAGAGAGTTGAGGTTCTCTTTTGTAGCATAAAAGTGCAAAAGCAAATTCTGAGTGCACAGTGGATCTGCAAGTCTCCCTTTCATAGAGACCATCAGGTTGAATGGAATGAGCTTGAACTTTCAGATCCACTGTGTGACTTTGGATGAAGCCCTTAGTAGCTGAGTCTCTGGTTCTCATTAATCTGTCTTGCTTGATTATTGTGAGGATTTAACGTAGAGGCTGGCAAACCTGTTTTTGTAAATAAAGTTTTATTGAGACACGGCCATGTCCATTCCTGTAGTGTTGTTTATGGCTGTTTACATGCAGCACGAGCACAGTTGGGTAGTTGTGACAGAGACGATCATATGGCTTGCAAAGCCTAAACAATTTATTTTCTGGCCCTTTACAGAAAAAGTTTGCTGACTCCTGATATAATGCAATCAGAAAACAATAGTTTGAGTATCACCTCTGCCACTCAGTAACTGTGTGACTTTGATCCTGTTCTGGAATCTCTTCGTACCTTAGTTTTTCCTCTATAAATGTCATTTATCCATTCGTTTAATGAATTATTATGTGCTTGCCATGTGTCAAGGACTGTTCTAGGCTCAGGAAGTGCAGCAGTGAACAAAACAGACACAAATCCTTGCCTTCATGGAGCTTAAGTTCCAGTGAGACCTTCAATGAGGATAGTAGTAGTGCATGCCTCCAGGGAGGACTGGATGGATTAATACTTGTAAAAGCATGTTTAGAACATTCTTGGAATGGGCACTCAAAAGTAGAACACAAGCTCAATGATGTTAGCTATTATTACTGTGCTGAGTGTCAGGTTGTTAACGTGTGAAACAAAGTAGACCCGCACTTCAGGGTGGAGCCTTAGAATTCCACATTTCCTGTCCCTAAAGGTTTTATTGAAAGAATGACTAACTAGGAGGAGTGAGGAGCATGCCTGGTGCGATTACCCTCTATGATGGAGAGAGACTAGCTCTAGGAACCTACGTGTTATCTCCACTGATGAATAAAATAGTGTCACTGACGTCCCAGTTCAGAGCTACGTGAAGTGCACAGACCGTTCTTGGTACTGAGGACTGTTCCGATGGAGATGAGAGCAGGACAAGTAAACTATCTGGTATCTCCAATCTCTTAATATTTATTTATGGAACTTGGAGTTAGCTCCGGAAATTTTGTGCTCATTCCACAGTTTAAAATTTTCGTTAGACATTAGATTCCTTGGACTTCTAAGGTTCTTTGAATCCGTGTAAGAGTAGGAAGAAAAAGTACTCAGGAATGTAGGGACAACTTAGGTTAGTATTTTTTTAGGTGGTGATTATGTTTTAAGACTGAAGATTAATATTTGAAAATATGAAATCGATACTATTTTTATATGCACAACTGTACATAAAGAAATATTGATAATCTAATTAAATTGCTGTTGGTACACAAGATCCTAGGACCTGAATATCATACGTCTTGATGCCCGGCTGTGTGTCGGGGCAGGTTAGAGTTAATGGCAAGTGGAATGAATACATAGTGTCTGAGGACCCAGAAGGCCCTAATCGTATGACATGGGGAAAGTAGCTTAATTTTGCTAATTTTCTTATTTGTAAAGTAAGGAGATTGGACCAGGTTTGTCCAGGTCCTTTTCAGCTTGAATTATGTGATTTGTAAATTCCCTCTTTGATCAGATTCCCTAAAGTGGAAAGTGTTGTATTCTTTTTCTCTCCTCCTAGAAACGGCTACTTCTTCCTCCACATACGATGTGACGCTCTTGGTTCTTCATGTTTCTAAGTACAGAATGCGTAGTGTTGTAGTGTCAGGGCCCTGTCCTTCTTGAGAAGTTATCCGTTTCCTCGTCATCTTAATCAGGGCAATTCCCTTGCCTAATCCGCACGTGTAGGTGGGGGTGTAATTTTGACGGAGCACATAATCCCCTGAAGCGCTGTCCCGTTCTAAATGCTAGGATTCCAGAATAAAGCGCAGAAGACTGAAGATGGATGGAAGGAAGAGGGCTGGTTTCTCTGTTGTGTTTTGAGGTGGAAAAGAGGGGAAGCTCCGTAGCTGGGAGCTTGCAAAGACTAGACTTGCTGCTACAGTGAGTGGCTCTGACTGCTCATAGTGATTTCAGGTTCTCAGTAGGCATCTCTCCCGTTTTTCTGTGGTGTTTATGTAGTATCTTTTTTCCTATAAAGCTCTTCCCTTGGCAAATAACTCTGTAGGAAATGTTCAAACCTAAAAGTTTCTATGATGTGAAATGGCCAGTTCAAGAATCTCTGGTATAATTGTAGATAGGAAAACTAAGACTTGAAATCTCTAGTTTGTGGTTTGTAGTCCGGCAGAGATTGAATGCATATACAGTTTTTGCAAATACAAAGAAAAAAATCATTTATACTTTATTTGAAAACATGCCATTCTTCTGGAACTTTCATTTTTAGGATATTTAGTAATTAGTAATATGTTTTCGAAAAATCACTGGTTGATAGAGAAGTGGAAAAATGTACTCCAATGATTTTACCAATCCGGAGTCATTGCCCTTAAAAAGATCAGGTTATTTTTTTAAAAACTACAGTATTCCAAATTTATGAAATTCTAACTAAAAGGCTTATATATAGATAAAAGGGCAGGCTCTGTAATTTTAAGCTGCTGATTATTAGCCTATATTTACATTGTGTGTTTTGAAGAGTAAAGGCCCCTCACTGCCCACTTTAGAGTGTGGCTCGTGGTGAAAGGCGTTTACGTAGTATGGTGGTTAGGAGCTCTGATTCTAGAGTCAGACAGATCTAGGTGCAAACCCTAGCCCTGCTGTGGATCAGGGAGTGACCCTTTGTGAGCCTGTTTCCCCATCAGAAAAATGGGACAGAGGAAGTCCTACCTCAGAGGCTTCTTGAGAGGATGGGGACCGACAGTTCATGTGACATGAACAGTGCTGGGCAAAGGCTTAGTAAATATTAGCTGCAGCTGTTTTTGTTTGCACAAATGCACCCTGATCTCTCTTCTGAAATCTAAACTGGATCATCAGCTTCCTTCATCTCCTAATGAAGTCCTTTGGCACCTTAAAAACAACATGTTGGGAATTGGACTTCTGGTTCTGGATCAAGATGCTGTAGGTGCGCTTCTCCATATCTCTCCTGCTAAGTACAGTTAAAATCCCTGGACAGCACATGGAAAACAAACAGGAAGACTCTGAAAGGTGGAGAGAAGAAGGCAGCCTGCCTGGGGACCTTGGGACTCGAGGAACAGGCCCGATGGCGAGTTCCCTGGCTTTTCTTTTGCCTCATGTATCTCAGACTGTACGTTAGAGAAGCTGTCAATCCAGAAACACCAGTGGGCACAGACAAAAAAGCCTGCAAGATAAACTTGCTCTTTCTTGCCAAAGGACCAAGAAAGGGGCAACTTAGCAAGACAAACTTCTAGACAGTAACTGCCCTACTTCAGACAAACACTATGGAAAAAAGGTAGCCCCACTTTCATGAGCAAAGGCCAAGTGGGGAGCCTAGACCTAAACTTTGACCTGGATATGATGAGGTACCCCTGTCCCTTGCTGGGCGGTGTCAGAGAAGAATGGATGGGGAGCCAGGCCTTTCAGCCCTGCTCAGCAGTAACAAGACATCCTCCCTCCCCTGCCCTCTCTCCGCTCACACTGTTGGTGGAAGCCATGTGGGAAACGAGAACACCCGTCTATTCGAGAACGATAGGTGTAAAACTATAAAGCAGTAGGGAAGCACCTCCCGCCTCATGCCTTGGGTGTCAGAGGCAGCTGGGTGGGGGACCTGGACCTTCACTCCCACATGGCACTAGCAGGATGCTGCTCCCCCCCACACACACATACTGTCATGTTACTATACATGTCACACACGTGTCATGTTAGAGGAGGCCAGCTAAACCAGAAGATTTACTTAAGATCCACAGTCTTATTATACCAAAATGTTTAGAGTACAATTAAAAATCGTGCGTTATACCAGGAACCAGGAAAATTTCAACTTGAGTGAGAAAAGGCAATCAACAGATGCCAACACCTGGATGACACAGATGTTGGAATTATTTGACAAGAATTTTAAAGCAGTATCTATTAACATGCCTTATGAACACTTGAAGCAAATGAAGAAATAAAAAATCTCAGGAAAGAAATAAAAGATATAAAGAAAATTTAGGACTGAAAACTACAGTAACCCGAAATAAAATTTAAAACTCAGTGGGTGGGCTCAGTAGCACAATGGAGAGGACAGAGGGAAGAATCTGTGAACTTGAGGATGGACTACAGAGTAGCCAGTCTGAACCACAGGAAGAAAATAGAGCCCCAGGGAGATGGAGGACTCTGACACATGGTCTAACATTCTGTCATCAGAGTCCCAGAAGGAGAGAAGAAAGAGTGTGGGGCTGAAAAAGTGTTCAACAAAACGATTTCAAATTTGGCAGAAAACAAACCTATAGATTCAGGAGGGGTGAGACTGGGTCATGTTTCCTTGGTTTAGCTTATAGATAGTAAATGGCTCACCTCTGGAAATTTTTATGATCCCCTTAACCCATCCATCCCATTAAAACAAGAAAGGATCTTGTTTTCAGTCTTTTGTTCTTAATGACTAAGACCTGCATGCCTTATCTTAGTCCAGGTTACATCACTGAGCATTTTCAATAAAAGTATAACAAGGTAATCCTTTTGCTGAATATCTTACGTTTTCCTAAACCAACAATTACCTGGGTGTATACCCAGTAGAAACGAGTGCTTATATCCATCAAAAGTCATGCACACTAATGTTCATAGCAGCCTTATTCATAGTAACCAAAAACTTGAGACAACCCAAATGTCTATCACTAATACTATGGCTAGATACACCATACTATGTTCATATAGTGGAATAATACACAGCAATGAAAAGGGATGAGCTACCGTGTTATGCAGTAATACGTTTAGTGAAGGAAACCAGACATAGGAGAGGGCATACTGTATGACTCCATTTACCCAAAATTCCAGAAGAGGCAGAAGTAACCTAAGATGATAGAAGTTAGAGTACTAGTTACCATGAAGGGCTATCAACTGGTAGGGGACACAAGGGAGCCTCTCTCTGGGTGCTGGAATATTCTCTATCTATCTATCTGGGTGGTAGCTGTACATGTGCATACATATGTAAAACTTCTGTGAGCTGTACACTTAAGATTTGTGCACTTTAGTAAATTACATTTTAAAATAAAATGTGTGTATGTGTTCTGAAACACAAATCTCTATGTAAAATCTTTCTGTTGCCTTCAGGATAAAATTGAAATTTGTGAGCTTGGCCTTCAAGGCCACTTGTGATTGGCCCTGCCCTGGCCAGATTAGGTATGTGCCTCTTCTGTACTCCCATGGCACTTGGTGTTTTCCTCTAGCTCTGGATATTAATGATGTTTTTTGATTGTCTGTAGGGTTTTTCTCTTTCCCTTATCCCTACCCCCATCCTTACTTTGGTAAGAGCAGTAAATGTGTCAGACTCACCCTTTAGTCCCCAGTACAGGGTCTGTCACAAAGTAACTTTCTTTTAAATTTTTGTCAAATGAATAAATAGTTGTAGATTAAAAGACTTTCAAGTGTTCAGATGTTAGCAAAAAGAGAAATCAGTCATGGAGAAAGGACCTGAAAATGATGCTGTGATTTTCACATCCTGCTCATGGTGAGATTCCTGAGGGTACTGAAGAAATGGCCAGATCCTTTCCTGCTGGTCGGGGCTGGTAAGAGTGTGGCACTGGAGGCCTCATCCTGGGTCTGCTGAGGCTGGCGCTGCACCATCCCCATTGTTCCTGACAGCTTCCAGGGCGGGGGCTTGCCCTATCACAGTTCACATCTGTCTCGTTGGCCCCTTCCTTTCCCCTTCTCAATTCTGAGCACTCTCAACTGTATACTTTGAGGTTTTCCTGCACAGTTAATGTTATTTCAGCCATTATTTCTTTTCCGAAGACCAGAAATATCCTCTCGCAATTTGTATGCTGTGATTAAAGGAAAGCATGAGTTTTTTAATTTAATGTCCTGGGCTTTGCTACTCACTCAGCTCTGTGACTGTGAACAAATTGATTAACCCTTAAAAATCTCATTTTCTTCATCTCTCAGATGAGAACACTGATTCCTACCTCACAAAGCTGTTATGAGCACCAAATTTTTGCATGTAAGATATTGACATATAAGAAGATGCTTGGTATATGTTTCCTTCCCCTTTTCCATTTCTCATTTTCTGGCAGAGCTAACAACGCTTCTGACAACAAGGTGTGCTTTTGAAATGTGTCGTCTTTATTCATGGACATATTCCCCTCATTGTAATCTGCACCTGAAAGGTGACAGTGAGGCTTCCACGTGGCACCTTTCAGAGGCTGTGATGGGCTGTCAGCCAGCCAGTGAGACTCGTAGGTGTCAGGGGAGAGAAGGACAGGATGTTGGTCACCCCCCCGCCACCCCGTTCACCGGTCGGCTTCATTCCTCCCTGTGCCCAGAGGATGTACAGCTTAGAGCAGCGCCCAAATCGGGGCATGGCCCTCCTCTGTTCTCAGAGCTCTTCTTACACATTCAGGATATTCCTTCCAAGGGCCAATGTGTGACATGATTCCTTGTGCTGGCTGGAGACTCAAGCTCTCAGCAAGTCTTTTTTTAGCACTGTGGGCAAGTTGATAAACAGTTTCCAAGTATATTCATTAGTGGCCAGGAGCTCATTATAATACAATAAGCAGTTGAGATTCTGTCCACCGGTTAAAAATTAAAGATCGAATGTGTTCAGGACAGAATTCTGTTTGTTCAGGCGCTGAAGTGTGACATTGTAGATGATGCATTATGGGTGGGAATCACACCCCAAGTAGCAGAGGTGGAATGCGTACTTTTAAAAACTTGCTATATGGGTTGTTTTTGTTCTAAATGTAACTGTGCGTGTTAGTGCAGATGTGCGAAAACAACTTTTCTGAGCTGCTTTGTTTTCTCTGCCACTGACATAGTTTACTGATCCCTTTCTGGCATTACTGCGTTCTCCAGTCGTATCTTGTGGTGCTTTAAGGAGGCTGCTAAATGGAGTGGGGCTTTAAGTCATGTGCAGTCAAGTACATTAGAGAGAAATTCACTCCTTGATTCACGCTTTCCCCTGCGTCTGCTTAAAAACAGGTCTTTCATCTAGCTCTTCAAATATTTCACTGGTCAGCTTTTGACATTTTGCTTAAACTATCATAAAGAAATGACTGTAATGGAAAAATAACACTGTGCTCATACTTTTTTCTTATAATTCAGCCAGTTTAAAGTTCTTTACAAAGAATGCATCAAAAATGCCATAGGTAGGAGGATAAATAAAAAAGATTGTATTAATGTCTACCATTTTATTGAGCACTTTCTAGAAGCCAGGTATTTTGAAAGACAGTCTCTCTCTTCTCGCCATCTGCTTAAATGACACCCTCTGCGTAGCAGTTGAGCTTTTTCCTTGTTTCTCCTATGAGACCAGGGTGACTCATCTAAGTTCCCGTGGCGGAGAGGGTGGCGGTGCTGGGGCTCTACTCCAGCTTTCTTGCCAGCACCCTTTGTTATGTGGAAGTGCGAAGAAGTTGAGGGACTGTGAGTCAGGGACAGTGCTGTGCAAAGGGCAGGGCACCCTCCTGTAGGAGGGATCTGCCTGGCCGCCCCTGAGCCTCATTCTCCTGGAGCAAACACTTGGAGATGTTTTGCATTCCAGATCGACAGAAAATACCTTTCTGACACCCAGCCCTGAGGGTTCTGGCTGTTTTGTGATTGGTCAGTGTGGACGTGGGTAGATTTTGTAGCTGTGCAGGGGTTCAGCATTCATCACCAGATAATTTATTGACCTTATACCCAGTGTGAGCCATTTCCTTCTCACTGAAAAACAATTACGCTTTTTTTCAATCTTGTAAGCAGAGTATACTAAGCTTCTTTAAAACCAGCTAATTTTGTGAGTTATTTAAACAAAGATTTTATCTGCTGGGTGAAGAATTCATGAGAAAATTGCATTAAATTTGGATGCACATGTTTGTTAAAGAAAAGTTAGTAATCTTCCTGAAATTTGGTAATTGAACTTAAAAGTATTTTTATTAATCACATCGTTCTTTGTACTTCTGGGCACTTTAAGACTCTCCGTACTGCTGTTCTTGAAAAGCTTCTTTGTGTTTCCGTAAACACTCCTTTCCCCTGGTACGTTTTACTGTGGAATTGCGGGATCACTCTTCTTTCTGAACTCTCTTCTTTTCTGATTATGCCTGCTAAAATAGCTGTTACATGGTTGGCTTCGCGTGTGCTCTTCTTTCCTAGAGTGCTCAGCCTCACAGTGTCTTGGGCAAGGTGAGCTTATGAGATGCAGTCTCTGAACGACTCTGGGGCCGTTCCTGGCCCCACTTTGTCCCTGCCATTGACACTGTCGGCCCTTGGCTCATGTTGGCTCTGAGGCTCTGTGGCGTCTCAGTCTTCTGTGGAAACTGAGCGAAGGCTTTTGCCATGGGTTATCTTTCCTGCCAGCGCATTTGTTCACCCACTGCAAGAACTGCTGGTTCTTTCTTAGTCAGGTTTCAGAACCCACTCCAAATGCACTTGATGGCACATTTTAGCTGGTCAACAAAACTTCACTGTTAAAGGCTTTTATCTCCTAAAACCTTCACTTGCAAAACTTAGGCAGGTGGAAAAATGATCAACTTTTCTAATAATAATAATAAAAAGACAAAGTAAAGCCCCCAAATAACATTTTTTTATCTATTAAAAAAGCAATTTTAGGGGCCACCCAGTGACGTAGTGGTTAGGTTGGCACGTTCCACTTCGGTAGCCCAGGGTTCACCGGTTCGAATCCAGGGTGTGGATATGGCACTGTTTGTCAAGCCACGCTGTGGCAGGCATCCCACATATAAAGTAGAGGAAGATGAGCACGGATCTTAGCTCAGGACCAGTCTTCCTCGGCAAAAAGAGGAGGACTGGCGGTGGATGTTAGCTCAGGGCTAATCTTCCTCAAAAAAAAAAAAAAAAAAAAATTTTAGAAAAAGTTTCTACTGTCAGTAAGGATAAAGTGGAGTTGGCAGTTCTAAGGGTGGTATAAATTAGAAGAACCCTTTTGGGGAGCAATTTGACAACATGTATCATTTAAAGATGTTTATATCTTTTCATCCAGTAATTTTTCTTTTGGAAATTTCTCTAAAGGAAATAATAGTGATATAATAAAAATATTGTATATATGGATGTTTATTATATTCTTGGTAAAAATTTAGAAATGATTCAGGTGTCCTGAAAAGGGGAAGTTTAAATAAATTATAGGAGATTATAGTAATGGAATGGTATATACCATTTAAAAATCACATTTTCCAAGAATTTTTGTTATATGCAAAGATAGACAGTAGTGTATTGATAAAGATGATCTCCATTTTTAAAAATGTGTACGTATGTGTATAATATATATGGGTTAAAAAGAGACTGGAAATACATAAACATGTTCATGGATAGGATCTATCCCCATCTCAAGGTTGGGGCTTGGCCCCTAAAGAAAGGGGTCAGATCCTAGAGTGTCAGATTTTAGGGTGGTGATGCTCTAGCTGAAATGGACTCGAATTCTCGTTGGCTCTAAAACGAACCTTTTTCTGGTTCTACCTTGCTGCTTGACCCCTTGCTCTCAAGCATAGGGGGACAGAGGGACTCAGGAAATGCTGAGTCCACTAGTTATTTCACTCTCACTGCCCAGCCTCCAGTTCCCAAGACTGTCATCTTCTTCTTTTATTTATGTATTTATTTTTTATTGAGTTAATGATAGGTTACAATCTTATGTGACTTCAGTTGTACATTAATGTTTGTCATTCGTGTTGTAGGTGCACCACTTCACCCTTTCTGCCCACCCCCCACCCCACCTTTCCCCTGGTAGCCACTAATCCGTTCTCTTTGTCCACATTTTTAAATTCCTCATGTGAGTGGAGTCATACACAGATTATCCTTCTCTCACTGGCTTATTTCACTTAACATAATTCCCTCAAGGTCCATCCATGTTGTTGCAAATGGATTGATTTTGTTCTGTTTTACAGCTGAGTACTATTCCATTGTATATATGTACCACATCTTCTTTATCCATTCATCTGTTGATGGACACTTAGGTTGCTTCCCTGTCTTGGCTACTGTAAATAATGCTGCAGTGAACATTGGGGTACATAGGACTTTTGGAATTGCTGACTTCAAGCTCTTTGGATAAATACCCAGTAGTGGGACGGCTGGATCGTGTGGTAGTTCTATTTTTAATTTTTTGAGGAATCTCCATACTGTTTTCCATAGTGGCTGCACCAGTTTGCATTCCCACCAGCAGTGTATGAGGGTTCCATTCTCTCCACAACCTCTCCAACATTTGTTACTATTAGATTTAGATATTTTTGTCATTCTGATGGGTGTAAGGTGATATCTTAGTGTAGTTTTGATTTGCATTTCCCTGATGATCAGCGATGATGAGCATCTTTTCATGTGCCTATTGGCTATCCGTGTATCTTCTTTGGAGAAATGTCTGTTCATATCTCCAGCCCATTTTTTGATCGGGTTCTTTGATTTTTTTATTGTTGAGTTGTGAGAGTTCCTTATATATTATAGATATTAAGCCTTTGTCAGATACATGACTTGCAAATATTTTTTCCCAGTTAGTGGGTTACTTTTTGGTTCAATCTTGTTTTCATTTGCCATGGAGAAGCTCTTTAGTCTGATGAAGTCCCACTTGTTTATTCTTTCTATTGTTTCCCTTCTCTGAGAAGACATGGTGTCTGAAAAGGTCCTTTTAATACTGATGTCAAAGAGTGTACTGCCTACGTTTTCTTCCAGAAGCCTTATGGTTTCAGGTCTCACCTTTAGGTCTTTGATCCATTTTGAGTTTATTTTGGTGAATGGTGAAAAAGAATGGTCAATTTTCATTCTTTTACATATGGCTTTCCAGTTTTCCCAGCACCATTTGTTGAAAAGACTTTCTTTTCTCCATTGTATGCCCTCAGCTCCTTTGTCAAAGATAAGCTGTCCATAAATGTGTGGTTTTATTTCTGGGCTTTCGATTCTGTTCCATTGATCTGTGCACCTGTTTTTGTACCAGTACCATGCTGTTTTGATTACTGTAGCTTTGTAGTAAGTTTTGAAGTCAGGGATTGTAATGCTTCCCGTTTTGTTCTTTTCTCTCAGGATTGCTTTAGCAATTCGGGGTCTTTTGTTGCCCCATATAAATTTTAGGATTCTTTGTTCTAATTCTGTAAAGAATGTCATTGGGATTCTGATTGGGATAGCGCTGAATCTGTAGATTGCTTTAGGTAGAATGGACATTTTAACTTATGTTTATTCTTCCAATCCATGTACATGGAATGTCTTTCCATCTCCTTATGTTGTCATCCAATTCTCTCAGAAAGGCCTTATAATTTTCATTATATAGGTCCTTCACTTCCTTAGTTAAATTTACCCCGAGGTATTTTATTCTTTTTGTTGCTATTGTGAATGGTATTGTGTTCTTGAGTTCTTTTTCTGTTAGTTCATTGTTAGAATATAGAAATGCTACTGATTTATGCAAATTGATTTTATACCCTGCAACTTTGCTGTAGTTGTTGATTACTTCTAAGAGTTTTCCACTGAATTCTTTGGGGTTTTCTATATATAAGATCATGTCGCCTGCAAACAGTGAGAGTTTCACTTCTTCCCTCCCTATTTGGATTCCTTTTATTCCTTTTTCTTGCCTGATTGCTCTGGCCAGGACCTCCAGTACTATGTTAAATGAGAGTGGTGATAGAGGGCATCCTTGTCTCGTTCCTGTTTTCAGGGGGATGGCACTCAGTTTTTGCCCATTGAGTATGATGTTGGCTGTGGGCTTGTCATATATGGCCTTTATTATGTTGAGGTAGTTTCCTTCTATGCCCATTTTGTTCAGAGTTTTTATCATAAATGGCTGTTGGATCTTGTCAAATGCTTTCTCTGCATCTATTGAGATGATCATGTGGTTTTTATTCCTCAGTTTGTTGATGTGGTGTATCACGTTGATTGATTTGCGGATGTTGAACCATCCCTGTGTCCCTGCTATGAATCGCACTTGATCATGATGTATGATCCTTTTGATGAATTGCTGAATTCTGGTGGCCAAAATTTTGTTTAGAATTTTTGCATTTATGTTCATCAGTGATATTGGCCTGTAGTTCTCTTTTTCCGTGGTGTCCTTGTCTGGCTTTGGTATCAGCGTGATGTTGGCCTCATAGAATGTGTTAGGAAGTGTTCCATCCTCCCTAATTTTTTGTAATAGCTTGAAAAGGATAGATATTAAGTCCTCTCTGAAAGTTTGGTAGAATTCCCCAGGGAAGCCATCTGGTCCTGGGGTCGTCTTCTTTTGTTTTTGACTGAAGAAGAAGATAGGCCCTGAGCTAACATCCATTGCCAGTCTTCCTCTGTTTTGTATGTGGGTTGGTGCCACAGCATGGCCACCGCCTAGTGGTGTAGACCCATGCTGGGAACCAAACCCAGGCTGCTGAAGTGGAGCGTGCAGAACCCCATCGCTAGGCCGTGGGACTGGCCCAGCATCTTTTTACCTTGGGCAGTCATTAGACTGACGTCATGGGATGCTGCCCATCAGTCTTCTTGAAGTTGAACTTCTCGTCAGTCATCTTTGCTCTTCTCATGGTCTGGGTTGAGACAGAGTCAGTCGGAATTAAAATATTTTGTATTCAGTTTAGTAAGGTATGTATGTACATGTTATCTATGTTATTCCTATATGATTTTAACAAAACAAAGTAAAAAACTTGCATATTTCACAGCCTACAGTATAATTTGGTTTGGAAATAAGCTTCTAAAAGAAGTTACCTGGAAAAATGATCAGTGGACAAATAATGTGATAATCGCTATAACTTTTTTTTTGTTTTTGTAATTTTATTTGAGTATGACTTTTTTTTAATTACTGTAACGTTGGTTTATGGCATTATATAAATTTCAGATATACATCATTACGTTTTGATTCCTGTGTAGATTACATCGTGTTCACCACCCAAAGACTAATTACAATCCATGACCACACACACGTGCCTAATCACCCTTTTTGCCCTCCTCCTTCCCCGCTTCCCCTCTGGTAACCACCAATCCAGTCTCTGTCTCTGTGGGATTGTTTGTCATTGTCTTTATCTTCTACTTATGAGTGAGATCATGCAGTATTTCATTTTCTTCCTCTGACTTATTTCGCTTAGCATAATACCCTCAAGTTCCATCCATGTTGTCACAAATGGCCAGATTTCATCATTTCTTATGGCTGAGTAGTATTCCATTGTGTATATACACCACATCTTCTTTATCCATTCATCCCTTGATGGGCACCTAGGTTGCTTCCAAGACTTGGCTATTGTGAATAATGCTGCAGTGAACATAGGGGTGCATGAATCTTTACGTGTTCGTGTTTTCATGTCCTTTGGATAAATATCCACCAATGGAATAGCTGGATCATATGGTAGTTTTATTATTAATTTTTTGAGGAATCTCCATACTGTTTTCCATAGTGGCTGCCCCAGTTTGCACTCCCACCAGCAGTGTATGAGAGTTCCCTTCGCTCCACATCCTCTCCAACACTTGTTGTTTCCTGTCCTGTTAATTATAGCCACTTTGACTGGAGTGAGGTGATATCTCATTGTTTTGATTTGCATTTTTCTGATAGTTAATGATGTTGAACATCCTTTCATGTGCCCGTTGGCCATGTATCTATCAGCTTTGGAGAAATGTCTGTTCGGATCTGTTGCCTGTTTTTTAATTGGATTGTTAGTTTTTTTTATTGTTGAGATGTATGAGTTCTTTATATATTTTAGATATTAACCCCTAATCAGATACATAGTTGGCAAATATCTTCTCCCAATTGTTAGGTTGTCTTTTCGTTTTGTTGATGGTTTCCTTTGCTGTGCAGAAGCTTTTTAGTTTGATGTAGTCCCATTTGTATATTTTTTCTATTGTTTCCATTGCCCACTCAGACTTGGTACTTGAAAATATGCTGCTAAGACCGATGTCAAAGAGTGTGCTGCTTATATTTTCTTCTAGGAGTTTCATAGTTTCAGGTCTTACATTCAAGTCTTTAGTCCATTTTGAGTTAATTTTTGTGTGTGGTGTAAGATAATGGTCTACTTTTATTCTTTTGCATATGGCTGTCCAGTTTTCCCAACACCATTTATTGAAGTCACTATCCTTTTTCCATTGTATATTCTTGGCTCCCTTGTCAAAGATTAGCTGTCCATGGATGTGTGTGTTTATTTCTGGACCCTTGATTATGTTCCATTGATCTGTATGTCTGTTTTTGTGCCAGTACCATGCTGTTTTGATTACTATAGCTTTGTGGTATATTTTGAAATCAGGAAATGTGGTACCTCCAGCTTTTTTCTTTTTTCTCAAGATTCCTTTGGCTATTCAGGGTCTTTTGTTGTTCCATATAAATTTTAGGATTCTTGGTTTTATTTGTGTAAAAAATGTTGTTGGAACTTTGATAGGGATTGCGTTGAACCTGTAGATTGCTTTAGGAAGTATGGACATTTTAACTATGTTAATTCTTCCAATCCAAGAACCATGGAATAGCTTTCCATTTCTTTGTGTCATCTTCAATTTCTTTGCACGATGTTTTATAGTTTTCGGTGTACAGATCTTTCACTTCTTTGGTTAAGTTTTTCCCTAGGTATTTTGTTCTTTTTGTTGCAATTCTAAATGGGATTGTATTCTTAATTTCTCTTTCTGCTACTTCGTTGTTACTGTGTAGAAACACAAGTTTTGTATGTTGATTTCGTATCCTGCAACTTTACTGTATTCATTTGTTATTTCTGAAAATTTTTTGGTGGATTCTCTAGGGTTTTCTCTATATAAAATCATGTCATCTGCAAATAGTGAGAGTTTCACTTCTTCATTTCCGATCTAGATTGCTTTTATTTCTCTTTCTTGCCTGATTGCTCTGGCTAGGACTTCCAATACTATGTTAAATAAGAGTGGGAAAGTGGGCATCCTTGTCTGGTTCCTATTCTTAGAGGGATAGCTCTCTGTTTTTCTCGATTGAGAATGATATTAGCCATGGGTTTGTCATATATAACCTTGATTATGTTGAGGTACTTTCCTTCTATACCCATTTTATTCAGTGTTTTTGTCGTACATGGATGCTGTATCTTGTCAAATGCCTTCTCTGCGTCTATTGAGATAAGCATGTGATTTTTATTCTTCATTTTGTTAATGTGGTGTATCAGGTTGATTGATTTGCAGATGTTGAACCATCCCTGGAATCAATCCCACTTGATCATGGTGTATGTTCTTTTTAATGTATTCTTGTATTGATTTGCTAGTATTTTGTTGAGGATTTTTGCATCAATGTTCGTCAGTGATATTGGCCTTTAATTTTCTTTTTTTGTGTTGTCCTTCTCTGGTTTTTGTATCAGGGTAATGTTGGCTTCGTAGAATGACTTAGGATGCTTCCTCTCTTCTTCAACTTTTTAGAAGAGTTTTGAGAAGGATAGGTGTTAAATCTTCTTTGAATGTTTGGTAGAATTCACCAGGGAAGCCATCTGGTCCTGGATTTTTTTTTTCTTTTTTTAAAGATTGGAACCTGAGCTAATGACTGTTGCCAATCTTCTTTTTTTTTTTTTTTCCTGCTTTTTCTCCCCAAATCCCCCCATTACATAGTTGTATATTTTAGTTGTGGGTCCTTCTAGTTGTGGAACGTGGGATGGCGCCTCAGCGTGGCCTGATGAGCAGAGCCTTGTCCACGCCCAGGATCCGAACCAGTGAAGCCTTGGGCCTCCTCAGCAGAGCTCACAAACTTAACCACTCGGCCACGGGACCGGCCCCTTGGTAGATTTTTGATTAGTTTCGATCTCCTTACTGGTGATTGGTCTATTCAAATCCTCTATTTCTTCTGATTCAGTTTTGGAAGGTTGTATGATCCTAAGAATTTATCCATTTCTTCTAGGTTATCCAATTTGTTGACATATAGCTTTTCCTAGTATTCTCTTATAATCTTCTGTGTTTCTGAGGTGTCTGCTGTAATTTCTCCTCCTTCATTTCTGAATTTGTTTATTTGAGGCGTCTCTTTTTTTTGGTGAGTCTAGCTGTAGGTTTGTCAATTTTGTTTATCTTTTCAAAGAAACAGCTCTTGGTTTCATTGATTTTTTTCTGCTGTTTATTAGTCTCTATTTCACTTATTTCTGCTGTGGTTTTTATTTCTTCTTCCTTCTACTGATTTTTGGCTTTGATTGTTCCTCTTTTTCCGGTTCCTTTAGATGCACTGTTAGATTATTTGACATTTTTCTTGTTTGTTGAGGTAGGCCTGAATTGCTATAAAGTTCCCTCTTAGAACTGCTTTTGTTATATCCCATAAATTTTGGCATGTTCTATTTTCATTTTCATTTGTCTTCAGGCATTTTTTTATTTCTCCTTTGATCTCTTCTTTAACCCAATCATTGTTCAGTAGCATTTTGTTTATCTCCAGATATTTGTGGCTTTTCTGATTTTCTTCCTTTCTTGATTCCTAGTTTCATACCTTTGTGGTCAGAATAGATGCTTGGTGTTATTTCAGTCTTCTTAAATTTATCAAGACTTATTTTGTGGCCTAGTAAATGATCAATCCTGGACAATGTTCAGTGTGCATTTTACAAGAATGTATATTCTGCGGTTTTTGGATGGAATGTTCTATATATATCTGCTAAGTCCATCTGGTCTAATGTATCATTTAACGCGAATGTTTTCTTATTGATCTTTTGTTTGGATGATCTATCCATTGGTGTAAGTGGAGTGTTAAAGTCCCCTACAGTTATTGTGTTACTGCCTATTTCTCCTTTTATGTCTGTTAATAATTGTTTTATATATTTAGGTGCTCCTATGTTCAGTGCATAAATATTTACAAGTGTTATATTTTCTTGTTGGATTGTTCCCTTTATCATGTAGTGCCCTTGTTTGTCTCTTGTTACAGTTTTTGTTTTAAAGTCTATTTTGTCTGATGAAAGTATCACTACCCCAGCTTTCTTTTCATTGCCATTTGCATTCAGTATCTTTTTCCATCCCTTTACTTTCAATTTGTGAGTATTTTTATATCTGAAGTGTGTCTCTTGTATGCAGCTTTTTTAAAGATTTTATTTTTCCTTTTTCTCCCAAAGCCCCCCAGCACATAGTTGCATATTTTTAGCTGTGGGTCCTTCTAGTTGTGGCATGTGGGATGCTGTCTCAGCGTGGCCTGATGAGCAGCGCCATGTCCACACCCAGGATCTGAACTGGAAAAAACCTTGTTTTTCTTTATCTACTTGCCTTTTGGTTGAAGCATTTAGTCCATTGACATTTAAAGTAGCTATTAATAAGTATGTACTTATTACCATTTTGGTTTTTCTGGATGTTTTAGTAGTTATTCTCTGTTCCTTTCTTCTTCTCTTGCTCTCTGCCCTTGTGGTTTGATGGCTTTCTTTAGTATTATGTTTGGATTCCTTTCTCTTAATTTTTTATGTATTTATTATAGGTGTCCGGTTTGTGATTGCTATGAGGTTCATATATAACAACCTGTGTGTGTATACAGCAATCTATATTAAGTTGATGGTCTCTTTAGTTTGACCTCTTTCTAAAATCTCTCCTCTTTTACTTCCCTCCTCCCACATTTTATGTTTTTGATATCATATCTAACCTCTTTTTTCGTGTGTGTGTATCTGGTACTCTTTTATCATGGAAATAGGTAGTTTTAGTATTTCTGTCTTTTGACCTTCATATTATCTTCATAGGTGGTTAATCTGCTACCTTTCTTGTATTTTTGCCTTTACCAGTGATTTTATTGCCTTTTTTTTTTTTGATAATTTTCTTATTCCTATTTGTAGTCTTCTCTTTCTCACTTAAATAAGTCCCTTTAGCATTTTTTGTAAAACTGGTTTCTTGGTGATAAACTTCTTTAATTTTTGCTTGTCTGGGAAACTCTTTATCTCTCCTTCCATTCTGAATGCTAACCTTGCCAGTTAGAGTATTCTTGGCTGTAGGTTTTTTCCTTTCAGCACTTTAAATATATCATGCCACTCCCTTCTAGCCTGTACGGTTTCTGCTGAGAAGTGAGCTGATAGCCTTATGGGCTTTCCTTTTTATGTAACTTGTTCTCTTTCTCTTGCGGCTTTTAGGATTCACTCTCTGTCGTTAATTTTTGACATTTTAATTGTAATGTGTCTTGGTGTGAGTCTCTTTGGGTTTATCTTGTTTGATGCTCTCTGTGCTAACCGTACCTGGATGTGTGTTTCTTTCCTTAGGTTAGGAAAGTTTTCAGCTGTTATTTCTTCAAGTGGATTCTCTGCCCCTATGTCTCCCCTTCTCCTGGGACACCTGTAATACGAATGTTCGTATGCTTGATGTTATCCCAGAGGTCCCTTAGACTGCCCTTGTTCTTTTAAATTCTCTTTTCTTTTATCTGTTCAGCTCGGGTGATTTCCTCTAGTCTTTCGTCCAGCTCGCTGCTCCGTTCTTCTGCATCACCTACTCTGCTATCGAGTCCCTCTAGTGAGTTTTTCATTTCCAGTATTGTATTCTTCATTTCTGATTGGTCCTTTTTTATATTTTCCAGTTCTTTGTTGACGTTCTCACTGAGTTCATCCATTCTTCTCCCAAGACCAGTCAGCATCTTTATGAATTTTCGTATGAGCTCTTTGTCAGCTATATTATTTCTGTTTCGTTTAGTTCCTTTTTCTGGGGTTTTATCCTGTTCCCTTAAGTTGGAACATATTCCTTTGCCTCCTCATTTTGCTTCTTCCTCTGTGTTTATATCTATGTATTAGATGTCTCAGCTACGTCTTCTGATCCTAGAGAGGTGTCCTTATGTAAGAGATGCATTATGAGGCCCAGCAGTGTGCTTCCCTCTTGTCACCAGTCCCAAATGTTCCAGGAGTGACCCCTGTGTGGGCTACATGTGTCCTTCTGTTATGGCAGGGTTGCTTTTGCTGCAGGTGCCCAGGGAGACTAGCTGTCCCCCTGGCTGGCTGGTTGTAACGCTCAGTTGCGTGTGGCTGCTATGGACCCTTCAGTCACTTTAATTGGCATTGGGAGCCCCAGCACAGTTGGCTGCAAGGTCTAGTAGCACATTCCTGTTGCAGTTTTTCTGTTAACGGAGTATTTCTCCAGCATGGGTGGTTGCTAGGCTCAGGGTCTTACAACATCTATAGGCCTCCAGACTGCAAAGGTGTTGTCAGCTCTCTTAGGATTGTAGCTGAGTGGGGCTGGCCCCAGGCACAGGAGCACCCAGTTGTTTCAGACTTTGAAAGGTGGAGCTGATCTCCTGTATCGCTGTTTGAGAAACACCAGTCTTCTGAAGCTGACAAGTCCCACTGCCCACAGGACCACACACTGTCAACACAGTCTTGATTCATGCACACATCCCCGCCTCCTGAAGCAGACCCAGTTGCCCCACGGCAGAGGCCCCACACACTCCGCCCCCTCCTCGCGTACACTCTCCCCCACAGAGGCAGACCTAGTCACCCAGCTGCAGAGGATCCAGGTACCTATACAGGTCCACAAGTTCCCCAAGGGCTTGCTTTTGGGTAGGGCCAGTCCCTAGGGCATGCTGCCTGCCCTGGCTGAGCTGGATTAAATTGGTGCTCTGGTGGGTGGAGCAGACTGTGGACTAACAGGCCACAGGAAGAACTCCAACAGTGTCTGCCAGCGTCTGTGTCAGCATGCCTACACTAGGTCACAATAATGGCTGCCGCCAATGTCCCTGTCCGTGGAGAGGTCTCACTTCTCACTGAGATGCACTCAGTGCCTATCAGGTGAGTGTCTTTTCACCAAAGGACTGTGCACCTTTTTTTCTGGTGATTTTAGGTTGCTTTCCGAAACTGGTGAATTTGTGTGTGGGCCCTTTAAGAACAGAGGGGTTTTTCTGTTTTTTCCCCTTATGTCAGATAGCTTTTCTGTGGGGTATTTCCCATTGTTGTTAGTATCCATCAAAGCTAGATGTTATGAGACTCCTCTTGGTTTTGTTGAGTCCAAAGCATGCTTATTGTGTTAATGCTCCCCTACTCAGATCTCCTGCTGCTCCAGGGAGGGCTGCGTCCCTTTGAATTGCTCCAGCCTGACCATGAAGTGCCGTGTCTTGGGAAGGTGGCTTTTTTTCCCTCCAGAAAGGAGTTTCTGCCTCTTCCATCTCAGTCAAGACTGTCCCTTGTTGTGGGGGTTATTTCTATCCAGTTTTCAGTTCTCTCTCAGGGGTAGTTATTCCCACCATAGTTGTAAATTGGGCGTGTCTATGGGAGGAGGTGAGTTCAGAGTTAGCCTCTGCCACCCTCTTGACACCTCTCAATCAGTGTAACTTTTTTTTTTTAATCTTTTGAGGAAGATTAGCCCTGAGCTACCATCTGTCTCCAATCCTCCTCTTTTTGCTGAGGAAGACTGGCCCTGACCTCACATCCGTTCCCATCTTCCTCTACTTTATATGTGGGACGCCTACCACAGCATGGCCTGACAAGCGGTGCCATGTCCACACCCAGGATCTGAACTGGCGAACCCCAGGCTGCCAAAGAGAAACGTGCAAACTTAACCGCTGTGCCACTGGGCCAGCCTCTCAATCAGTATAACTTTTAAAGAAAATTTTGTCATTGTGCATTTTCTCAGAGGAAATTATCTCCGAGTTATTATCTCCAAGGAAAAAGAATATTCATGTTGCTTACAAATTAATCCATTGACAGTGAGTGCTTACGTTTGCCTACAGCATCTAGTGTTGGTTTACTCAAACCTCTTGATGCAATGATATTTGGTGATGGTGCCCAGGTTATAAAAGGAGAACAAAGATTTCTATCGAGACCTCGGAACGTTCAGTACCTCAGGACTTGGTCCTGAGCCGCTTGCTTTCTGCATCTACCCTCCTCCCCACAAAGACACCTGCAGTTCCTGGGCTTTGAAGCCCTTGTGTGTGCAAATGACCCACGGTGCCTCTCGGAGCCCAGACCTGTCCCCTGAGTTCTGCATTAGGATACACAACAGCTCCCATTCTCTGTGTATGAAATCGATATGATGTAACTGCTGATGTCCACTAGGGTGTCTCCAGGTACCTCACTCCTCACTTGTCCAGAATTGTGCTCTTGATTCCCCAGCTCCAGCCCACATCTTTTCTTCTCTGTCTCAGTAAATAATACCACTCCCCTCCAGCTCTCCACAAACTTAGAGTCTTCTCGTCTTCTTTTTCCCTTACTACCCACCATTCTAGAAAGCAATTCCTGTTGATCTCCTTCCAAATGTATCCCACTGCAGCCTGCTTCTTTTATCTCACTGCCACCTCAGTGGTCCTGGCCTGCATCAGCTCTCCATCCAGCCGCTGCAGTGTCTCCTAACAGACCTGCCTGCTGCCACGCTTGCTCTCTTCCACCCGGTTCTTTATATGGCTGGCAGTCAAGAGTCATCTTTTTAAAAATCCAAATTGGATTATTTCATTCACCTGCATAACATCTTTAATGACTCTTTTTACACTCTTTTACCTAAATTATTTCCCTGACCTTCAAGACTATATTCTACCCTGCTGAATCACCTAGGGAGCTTTTAAAATACATACGCACATATATGTATATGTGCCTGGATTATCACCCCCAAGATTCAGGTTAAGTTGACCTGTGGTGGGACCACAGCATTGCTGGTTTTAAAAGCTCCCCAAGTGATTCGGGTTCACAGTAAAGATTGAGAACCACTCCTCTGTAGTGATTCTTAAAATTTTGCATGCATCATAATTATCTGAAAGGCTTATTAAAACACTGTCTGGGGCTGGCCAATGTCATCGTGGTTAAATTTGCATGCTCTGCTTTGGTGGCCTGGGATTCGCTGATTTGGTTCCTGGGCATGAACCTACACACCGTTTATCAAGCCATGCTGTGGCAGGCGTCCCCTGTATAAAGTAGAGGAAGGTGGGCATGGATGTTAGCTCAGGGCCACTCTTCCTCAGCAAAAACAAAAAGAGAGACGCTTGCCAGCAGATGTTAGCTCAGGGCTAATCTTCCTCCAAAAAGACAACACTATCTGCTGGGCCCTAACCCCAGAGTTTCTGATTCAGTTGTTCTGGGTTAATGCCCAAGAATTTGCATTTCTAAATAACAACTTCCCAGGTGGTACTGATGCTACTGCTCCAGGGACCCTGTTTTGAGAACCACTACTCCATAAGCTCCTTCTTCTCCAAACTCATCTCCTACCAATTTACCCATGCTCCCTGTTTCCTTTCAGATATGCTCAACTCTTTTCACCTGAGAGTCTTTGTACTTCTGGTTCCCTCTACCTTAAATGATTTGGGTTCCCTCCAGACCTTTGATTGGCTGATCTGTTTTCATGACTCAGTGTTCAGTTCAAATGTTACCATTTTATAAAAAAGTCTTACCTGACCACTTTGTCTAAAACAGAGCCTCCCCTATCACTCTCTTCTTGGTCATCCTGTATATTTCCTTTATAGGAATTATCGTAATCTATAAATATGTTTTTTATTTCTTTACTTATTTCTCACTCGTGTGCTGTCTTCACTCTCTCTCTCTGCTAAGTTTCATGAGCACAGGGACCTTGTTGACCTGTATACTGGTGGATGTATGGAGGGGTTTTACCTCCTTTACCCACATGTATTTTTTTCAGCAAATAGTTATTGATATCTTAAGCGCTAGGCAAAGGATGCAAGAATGAATGAAACATGTGTTGTGCAACTCAAAACTCCAGAATCTAAAGAAAGAGTCTAGCAAACAAATAAATAGCTGCTATATATACTGTGGACTTCATACAGCCAGACTCACTAGTCTCATTGTCACTCCCGTGGGGAGGAACCATGAAGGACCTAGAGAAGTCAAGGAATACTATATTAATAAAGAGAGGAGAATAATCTTGTGTCACTCTCAGCATTCTTTTTGTTCTTGTTGTTCTGCTGATGTACAGGGCCAGGAGTGTGTCTCTTCATTGGAGAGAAGCTTAGTTTGTCAGGACAGTTCTGCTCCCACCTTGGTGAGGCTGCACTTGCCAAAGCTGCCTACACTCCTTTCTTTCTCCTGGACCACTGGTGGGGAGTGGAGAGTTTGCCCCCAGAAGACTCTTAAATTGGGTCAGACCAATATATGAATCAAATTAACTCCAAAATCACTTTGACCTCAAGGCAAAAAATTCATTCCATATTAAGATATTCCAGTGAAAGGCCTAAATTCACTGTAATAATAAAATGCCCACAAGAGATACTCTGTATTTGAATATTAATTGTATTTCATTATCAAATTCCCAGGGAGATATTAAAATTCAAAGATTACATTTCATCTTAAATTAAAGTCCAAAGACATTGAAGTCAAATTCTCTGCCCATATGAGTTAAAATTCAAAGAAATTGGGGTTCAGAATGTATCCTGTCCGATTTCTTATTCTACTTAATCCTAGTTGGAGAGGCTCTTAATGCCCGTGTGGGGTCAGGATTCTTTTAGCTGCTGCAGCCTCAGTTGGTGTCTTGCAGTTTCATGAACCCCAACACCAAATCTCTGATATGCCGCACTTCTTAAAATAAAAAAAAAGTTAACGCGACAGGTTTGTCAAAGCAGTGCGCCCCCCCAAAGTTAGTAAACAAGCCAATTCCCAGTCTTGTAATAGTCACCACAAGCAAAAGTGTGTCCCCAGAAGGCAGCACTGTGTACTTGTTGCCAAATAGCAGAAAGTCTTTGATGCCTGAGGGGAGGAAGGTCGATGTGGGAAGTCTTAGTTTCTGCTGTCAGCAGGATTTCAGTTTGTCTGTGACCGTTGGTGGCCGTGACGTCTGGGAGGGGTCTCCTCACTAACTTCCTGGACCCTGCTCTCCCTGGTTGGAGTAAATGCAGTGAGCTGGGGCCAGTTTCTCCTCCTCTCCTGGGCTTGGCAGGGCCCAGTCGGTTTCTCTTCTAAAACATCTGCTCCTCTTCTGAAGTTCACTTCACGGGCAGTTGGGCTGAAGCACATTTTCATTTCCCATTAGATCTTTTTCTCCTGACCTTCTAGATAATTGTTTTCCATTTTGTATCAGGTAATCTGTCCTCTAAGATTTCAACTTTTGCTCCTGAAAAAAAACCCCTCTTTCTTGATCCCAATCAGCCTGTTTGGCTCCTTTTGTTTTCTGTCTTCCACGGTTTCTATTTTGATAGTAGGACTGAAACACTTTTCACTTCCCTCTAACTCATTCTCTTTGATTTCCAGAGACAGAATGCACTGAACAAAGACCTTTTTAAATTGCAGTGTTTACTATTGTATATATACAAAATATTTACTATAGGTTTCTACCACATGTCTTTTTCATGTCAAAAAAATTGTCTAGTTTCCTAAGAATTAAAAAAATCATAAATAGATGCTAAACATTATCAGGTGCTTTTTCTGTGATATTGAGGTCATTATTAGTACATTAATGATGATAGTTACATTGTAGATTTTCTGACCTACATTAAGATCATGATGAGTTTTTGTAGCATGTTTAATTTAGTTAGTAGTATTTCTAGGATTTCCTTTTTTGGTGGAGGCAGGAAGAGGGTCTATGTTCACAAGTTAAATATGCCTGTAACTTTTATATACTCATCTGTCTTATCCTGGTTTTGGAATCAAGTTATAGTAGCCTCATAAAATGAGTTTCAGAGCTTTCTCTCTTTTTCTCTTGTTTTGAAACAACTTATATACATAATAGATTATCTGTTCCTAAGAGTTTGATGGTACTCACTTGAAGGGCTGTTCGGATTTTTGACTATTTTTTGTCAGTGAATCTTGGTCATTTTCATATCTTTAAATTATTTAAATTTAACTATTTAAATTATTGTTCTATTCAGGCTTTTTATTTGTTGTATCAATTTTCATGTGTTTTACTTGTCTCAGAAATACCCATTCCATCTAGATTTTCAATTTTTTTCATAAAGTTCATAATATTTTCTGTACCTGTTTCTCTCTTTTCATTCTGTTCTTTTTAAAGAGATCTCTTTCTTTTTTCCTTCATCAATATTTTTGGAATTTTTCCATTCTATTACTGTTTACAAAGAACCAGCTTTTTGTTTTGGTTAATCTTTTCTACTCTGTTCTTACTCTCTAATTCACTGACTTTTGCCTGTTGATCAAGAAGGAAAGATACGAGTGATAGCAGGCTTCTCTTCAGAAATAATGCAAAACAGGAATCAATGGAATAACATCTTTAAAATGCTAAAAATCTGTCAGTCTAGAATTATACAGACTGACATATAATTCTATATAATTCTATATATAGAATTATACGACTATCCAGCTAAAATATCCTTCAAAAAATAAAGGCAAAATGAAGACATTTCCAGACAAACAAAAGTTGAGAGAATTTGTCATCAACAGAACTGTGCTATAAGAAATGTTGAAGGAAGTTGTACAAAGTGAAGGAAAATGGTACCAAGTGGAAATCTGTTTCTATACAAAGAGATCAAAAACACTGGAACAGTTAAATATGTGGGTAAAAATAAAGTACTTTTACCCTCACTTTTTAATTTACTTAAAATACAGTGGACTCCGAAACAATCATAATAGCAATGTGTTTTACATGTAGAAGTAAAATGTATGAGAGCTGTTGCTCAAATGTCAAGTGGAGTGTGCAGTCGTAAGAGTCTTACATTGTATGTGAAATAGTATAATATTATTTGTAGATAGACTGCAACAAGTCAAAGATGCATTCTCTAAACCCTAGAGCAAACGTTTTAAAAAAGAAAAAGGCGAGAGAGGTAGTTAAATAAGCCAAAAGTGGAGAAAACAGTAGAATATTAAAAACATACTTGCCCTAAAAGAAGTCAGAAAAAGGGAAAAAAAGAACAGTTAGGACAAATAGAAAACAAATGGCAGAATGATAAACTCAAGCATATTGATAAGTTCTTTAAAAGTAAGTGGCTTAAATATTCCAATTAAAAGACAGAGACTGTTGGACTGGATAAAAAAAGCAAGACTCAATTGTATGATGTCTACAAGAAATACACTTTGAATGTGAAGATGAAGATAGATTAAAAATGAAAGAATGAAAATAACATACCATGCAAACCACTTATAAGAAAGCTGGAGTGGCTGTATTAATATCAGACAAAATAGACTTGAGAATAGGAATATTCCTGGGTGTACAGAGGGGTATTTCCTGATTAAGCGGTGAATTCATCAAGAAGACATAACTTAAACATATATTGCTAATAGCACAGCTTCAAATACATGAAGCAAAACCTGATAGAACTGAGAGGAGAAATAGATTTATAATCATAATTGGAGATTTCATCACTCTTACTAAATTCTGGAACAAGCAAAAAGAAACTTAGGAGGAATGTAGAAAACTTGAACACCATCAACCAACTAGACCAATTAAAATGTATAGAACACTGCACCAACAGTAGAATATACATTCTTTGCAGTACACATGGAACATTCACCAAGCCAGATCATATGCTGGGCGATAAAGCAAATCTCAATAAATTAAAAAAAAATTAAAATCAAACAGCATGTTTTTTGAACTAGAAATCACCAGCAATAAAACATCTTTAAAATCCTAAAAATATTTGACAATTAACACACTTCTAAAAATAGCCCATATGTCAAAGATGAAATCACAATGGAAATTAGAAAATATTTTGAACTGAAGGGAAATGAAAACACAACATCTAAATTTATGAGACAGAGATAAAGTAGTTTTGGGAGAATTATTGTTTCAAATAAATTAGAAAACAAAAAAGCTTTCAAGTCAGTGATCATAGTGTCTACCTTAAGAAGCTTTATAGTAAAACCAAGAGCAAATTAAACCTTTGTAACTAGAAGAAAAGAAATAATAAACAGGAATGGAAATCACTAAAGTAGAAAACAGACAGTATAGTAGAGAAAAACAGTACAGTCAAAAGCTGGATGTTTGAAAAGATCAATAAAGTTGATAAGTCTGTCAAGAAAAAAAGAAAATACAAATGACCTATATCAGGAATGAGAAGGGGGGACCATCACTACAGATACTACAGGCATTAGAAGACTAATAAGGGGATATTATAAACAACTTTATGCCAAAAGTTTTGACAAGTTAGATATTATGGAAAATTTCCTTTCAAGAGACAAAATACTAAAACTGAATCAAGAATAAACAAAATCTCCATAGCCTATACTTTAAAAAATGAATTTATAATTAAAAACTTCCCCATAATAAAATCTCCAGGCGCACATGGTTTCAATAGTGAATTTTATCAAGCACTTGAGAAAGAAAGAACACCTAGTCTTTCTCTTTCAGAAAATAAAGGAGGAGGGAACACTTTCCAATTTATTTTGTGAGGCCAACAATACTCTTGATATCAAATCCAGACAGAAGCCTTACAGGGGAAAAAACAGACTGCAGAAACACGAACGTGAACAGAATTGTGACCAGAAACAGAAAAATCCTTTCCAAAATAGTAGGAAGTGGAATCCTGTACCATAGAAAATGATAGTGCATCATGAACAATGATGGTTCATCTCAGCCATGCACTGTTGAGTTAACATTAGAAACCCAAACACTTTTAATTCCGTCATATTAACAGAATAAAAGGGGGAAAGAGTATGCTTATCTCAAGAGAGAAAGAAAAGCATTTGACAAAATTGAGCACTCCTTCCTAATAAAAATTTGCAGCAAACTAAGAGTAGAAAGGAGCTTCCACAACTTGGTAAAGGGGATCTATTTTTAAAACTTCAACAGCTAGGGGGCTGGCCTGGTGGCCTAGTGGTTGAGTTCATGCACTCTGCTTCAGTGGCCCCGGGTTCGCAGGTTCAGATCCCGGGCACGGACCTAGCACCACTCGTCATGCCTCACTGTGGCAGCATCCCACATAAAATAGAAGAAGATGGGCACAGATGTGAGCTCAGGGGCAGTTTTCCTCAGGCAAAAAGAGGAAGATTGGCAACAGATGTTAGCTCAGGGCCAGTCTTCCTCACACACACAAAAAGATTCAACAGCTAATTTCATACTTTATGATGAAAGAATGTTTGCTGTCGCCACTCTAGTTAACACAATACTGAAGGTCCTAAGTAATCCATTAAGTCAAGAAAAAGAAATGAGACATACATATTGAAAGGAAGAAGTAAAACATAAATGAGAAGATCATGTGTGTTAAGGTATTTACAAGAAAGTTATTGTGATAAGTGAATTTTGAATGGTCACCAGAGAGAGAGAGAGAGATATGTATACACACATACACAATTTAATTATATTATCTAAAACTAGTAAAGAGTAATTAGAGAAAGAATTTTAATACTACCTACAATAACTTCATAAAACCTGAAATATTTAGGAATAAATTTTAACAAAAGATGGGTAGACCTATATTCTGAATACCTTGCTAGGAGAAGTTAAACAAAGTCTACCATATTCACTTAACGGACAACTCAATATTGTTAAGATATCTGTTCTCCCCAAGTTGATCTATGGAGTAAGTGCTATACCAGTCAAAAATTCAGGAGGCTTTTTTGTAAAATTTGTCAAGCTGGTTTTAAACTTTATATGGAAATATGACAGACTTAGAATAGCTGTCTCGGGATTTGTGTTACCCCAAAATTCATGTGTTGAAGTGCTAACCTCTAGTACCTTGGAATGTGACCGCATTTGGAAATAGGGTTGCTGCAGATGTATTAGTTAAGATGAAGTCCTGCTGGAACAGGGTGGGCCCCAATCCGATATGACTGGTGTCCTTATGAAAAAGGGAGATTTGCACACAGGAGGAATGCCACGTGAAGATGAAGGCAGAGATCTGCAGGCTAAGGAACACCAAAGATTGTCAGCAAACCACCACAGTTCAGAGAGAGGCGTGGAACAGATTCTTTTTCACAGCCCTCAGAAGGAACCAATCCTGCCAAGATTTGATCTGAGTCTTCTAGCCTCCAGAAGTGTGAGAAAATAGATTTTGTTGTTTAAGCCACTCAGTTTGTGGTACTGTGTTATAGCAGCCCTAGCAAACTAAGACGATCTCCAAAGCAATTTTGAAAAAAAAAAAACAAAGTTGGAGCATTATACTTCTTATTTTGTGACTTACTGTAAGGCTAATTAAGACAGTTTGGTATTGGCATAAACACACATGTATGTACCCGTGGAACAGAATAGAGAGTCCAGAAGTAAACTGAGTGGGGAAAGGGTAGTCTTTTCAACAAATGGTACTGGAACAATTGTATATCCTTATGAGGAAAAAAGGAGAACCTCACCCTTATCTTAGACTAAACTCAAAAGTTGATTTAAAATGGAGACATAAAAGCTAGAACTATAAAACTCAAAAGAAGAAAACATAGTGGATATGTTGGGGTAAGCCATGATTTCTTAGGACACAGGAAGCACTAATCGTGAAAAAACATTGGTAAATTGTTCTTCATCTAAATTAAGAAGTTTTACTCTTTGAAACACACTATTAAGAAAATGAAAAGGCAAGCCACAGACTAGGAGAAAATATATGCAATACATATATCTGGCATAGGGCTCACTCATAAACAAATTATGTGAAGAACTCTTACTGCTCAGTAAGGCAGAACAACCCAATAAATAAAATGGGCAAAATAATTGAAGAACATTTCATAGAAGAAGATAGAAGAATGGCCCATAAGCACCTGAAAAGATGTTCTACATCATGAGTCATCAGGGAAATGCAAATAAAAATCACAGTGTGATGCCACCTAATAACTTTGACAATACGAAGTTTTGATAAGGATCTGGGGGTAACTCAGTTACATTGTTGGAGGGAATGTAAAATGGTGCGATCACATTGGAAAATAGTTTGGTTGTTCTTACAAAGTTGAATATACACTTAACACATGACCCAGCAGTTTCACTCTCAGGTATCAATCCAAGAGAAGTGAAAATTTGTGTCCACAAAAGGACATGACCACAAATGTCCATAGCACCTCTATTCTTTATAGATAAAACTGGAAACAGCTGAAATGTCCATCAGCATGCAAATGGATAAATAAATGGTGGTGTGCAGTCATGCGTCGCTTAACAATGGCAACACGTTCTGAGAAATGTGTCGTCAGGCAATTTCGTTGTTGTGTGAACATCGTGGAGTGAACTTACACAAACCTGGATGGTACAGCCTGCTCACACCTAGACTATACGGTACTAAGCCTCTGGGACCACCATCGAATATGTGGTCCGTCACTGACGGAAACGTCATTGTGCAGTGCATGATGGTGTTCAAAATCAGAAAGAAAAAGAAACAAACTGCTGATACATGTAACAACATGAATGAATCTCAAAATCATTAAAAAAGGCTTCTTTTAATATGGTCTCATTTGTGTTATGTTATAGAACAGACAAAATACAGAAAGCAGATCAGTGGTTGAGTAAGGCTGGAGGGTGAGCAGTAGTGATTGCACAGGTGCACAGGGAACTGTGGGGGGAGGGGGGTGTTCTGTATCTTGATTTGTCTGTGGTTACACAGGTGTAGTTGCTGTCTACTGCATGTAAATTATATCTCAACAAAGTTCGTTTTAGAGCTAAAGAAAACAAGTGCCAGAGTGGGGAAATGTGAAGGCAGTGTGTTATTTTACGAGTTTCTTTTAGGGTTTGGGGCAGTTCTCGAAAACTTTGGCTCAGTGGGTACTCTTGGACTTTGTGTAGGTCAGGAGTTCTCAACTCAGCTGCATATTGGAACCACCTAAAGAATTGGTCTAAGACACTGATGCCCAGCCTTGCTCCCAGAGATTCTGATTTATGTTTTCTGGGGTTGGGACCTCAGCATTGGTGCCTTTTGAAACCTCCCCAAGTGATTCTGATGTAGAGCCGAGGTGGTAAACGCCTGGCCTAGAGAGATTGTCTGCAAAACACAGGCCACGTGCTTTATTGTTGCTTCTTGAGTAACACTGTTAGTTGTTCCTCTGGCGTTGGGGACAGAAGCAGCAGCTCAGTCACGAAATGCCCAGTATCAAGCTGCACAAACACTGTGGAAATAAATGCAACATAGAGATAAATGATATTATATTTTTGTGAGACAGAATTGATTATGTGAGGCAAAATCCAGCAGAGGAGCACGGATGAAAATTAGTAACCCAAGGGTGCACTCAGCTCATGAGACAGTCAAGAAAAACATGGTACTAACTTAGAATAACCCACATCTACAAATTTCCAGTGATTGTAGAAGTAAGTCTTTATATATTGGAACTTTCTGAAGAACAGCTTGTGACTGGTGAAGGATTACTGTGTCCAGCACTTTTCAGGAGTGGGTGGTAAAGGAAACCCTTAGAATCTTGGAAGTGAAAATGATAGTACAAGTAGCTGCCATTTCTTATGTCCTTATTACTTGCTGGGTGCTGTGCTGAATGCTTTCTCATGTGATCTTCACTATAGCCCTCTGAGGTGGCTATGACCCTCTAGCTACACATAAGAAAATCTAGACTTCATGAAGCTCAAAAACCTCCTCAGGGTTACACAGCTAAAGAGGCTGAGCTGGAATTCTCTTGTAGGTCTGTCTGGCTCCAAGAGTATCCCTCTTCCCTCTGAGTGGTTGGGATGGTAATTGAGCCTCAACCCATGGGCGAGTGTTTCCACATCTCCTGCAAAGTGGTCCATTTCATCCAGCGTCCGCCTCTAGGCTTTGAGCCTTCTGAGTTGTCTGTCAGCACGTCTGCAGATGGCTTCATCCCTGGATGGAAACCTTGCTTGAGCATTGCCACGGCCACGTTGGCCATTGATTCACCTGAGCATGAGGACTCTGGTGATCTTTTTGTTTGTGTGTGTGTGAGTTTGCTTCAAGGAGCTCTGTTATGAACACGTTTTTACCAAGTGTCAGTTGGGCCTGATTCTCTCTATATTTAAATAGGAGATTCAGCCCTGTGTTAGTATTGTGCTCTTGCGTTTCTTCAGGTTTTTGGATTTTTGTATTTACCATTCAGTGTGAGAGCAGCCAGAATAATTGAGGCTCTGTTGTCTGTCAACCTAATATAATTTCCCAAAGGAGCTTAGATAGTATTAGGGTTGGGCCTGCACACTTTGCAAAGTACATTCTTTGAGATTATTGGCTAAGGTGGGAGAGAATAGTTAGCAAATCAATTAGTTGTCCTTCTCTTTACACTTTATTTCCAGAAGGTAAATGTTAGTTTGTTTAAGCCAGACTCATTGTCTTGTTAAGATGTGTTACCTCATGAAAGTGTTGACTGAGCTTGGCTCCTTGATGTGAACTACAACTTGTGACTCATTTTTTATGGGTCTAGAATCAATTCCCAACATGTTAGGTAAAAAAACAGCTTTCTTTTTTTATGAAGTCTGAACAGAGGAAAACTTGTTTAATTTGCTAGCTGTTCCCTCCTTCCCCCAGACGTCAGATCGGCCCATGTATGCAGTAGTAAACTCGAGCTTGGTAAAAACGGACTTGTATTGTCAGTCACTCCCCTTAGAGGTGTTGCATCCGCATATTCTTTTCCTAGTGCCCTTACCCTGTGTTCATTCTTAAGTGTAAAATTATGTATTTGTCATAAGGCCACTCTCATCCTTGTCTAGAATAGATCATTTGTGTATAAACGTTTAATGAATTCCTATAAGAATTTATCTTGTATCATTTTGTAATGCAACAGTGTGAATGAAAAATATTTATCTAGGAAAGCACACCTTCAATTTGGCCATGACTCTAGTGTAACCATGATTTTCAAGAACTCTTTAATTCACCCTTATTTCCTGCTTAAATTTCAGTTTTTAGTGTGTGGTTTCATTTATTTCAAAGAAAATCTTACCCATTTAGCATATCTGAGAATTTTGCCTTTCCCCTCAGGAAAAATGAGATATTTTTCTTGTATTGCATAATAGATCCTGACTAGTTTTATTTCTCACCCAAAAAAATTGTTTTTGAAAATAAATTTACGACTTTGCCTAATTCAGAGCAGAATTGTAAACTCGTCCATGCGGAAGTTACCCTCCTGTTTCCTTGTGCTTTCAGGAGCTTAACTCCTTGCTCTAGCCCACTGAACTTCCTCCAGTTACAGCACTTATGTTACCGACTATTGCCGTCACTCCCACTGCCCTTTATTGAGCGTTCACTCTGTACTGGCCATACGTAGCAGTCTATTCCATTCTCACAGTCACCCTTTGAAGTAGGCCCACTCATCTCCATTTTACAGGTGAGCAGACTAAGTCTTAGAGGTTAAGTGACTTGCCCAAAGCCATGCAACTCAGAAGTGCTGTAGAACTTTGACCCCAGCATGCTGGCTCTGCAGTCCTCGCTCTTAATCACTGCATCCTGATGCCTCCCAGTTCCTTGACCACTCCATGTTCCTTCTGATCTCCCTGCTTGTACACATGCTCTTCCCCCTGCCGAAAAGAATGTATATAGTCACCTTTATTTGTCCATTTAATTCCCATTCATTCTTCTCATCTCCAGCTAAATGTCACTTCTTCAGGGAGGCTCTCCCTGTGAGGCCTAGGCTATATCCTCTGGCTAAACCAAACCATGAAGGGGACTCCAAGCTCATTCTGGCATGGAGACACACCCGTGTTCCAGAAGAGTCTCAATTATATATTGGCAAAGAGCTGGTGAAGATCAGTTGACGTTCCTTCCTCTCTATGCCAGTCCCTAGGCCCTTGCGCCTTTTCTGGATCTCTCCTCTTCAGCCCAGGGCAAGTGCCTGTGGCAGCAGCTCTCCTTTCCCCTCTGGAGACTGTTGGAGACCTGTCCTGCTGATGGATGCATGGCAGCTTATTGGAAGCGAGTGGGCTGTGAGGGTTGCATTAGGAAGCTGAGTACAGACTCAGGTGGGGCCACTACCAATTTAGCCTTAAAATTTCCCTCTGTGATTCTCAAACACGTGATCCCTTACAGGTCCAACCCTCCATGCCAATGCTTCTCAAACTATCTGTGCTGAAGAACCAATTATCTTCCCCCCAAGCCATCCTAAACCAATATGTTTATAAAATACAAATAAGTTACTAGAAAAATAAATTTGTTAAAAAGACATAGAAGATTCAAGCCTAAATTTTAGTGTAAGATTCAGTAGACATAGCATAACTGTGTTAAACTGCTAGCACAGTTGCTCACTTGTCCCTCTCACTGACTGACAGTGGTCTCCAGACCTCACTGTGGATAGCACTTAGGCGTTAGTGACTGACCGCAGGGAGGGTACATAATTTGTGAGCCTTACTTCCCTTATCTATAAAAGGGAACCAAGAATACTTACCCTGGCATCGTCAGAATTAAATGAAATCATTAAATTCTCTATCATTGTCTAATAAATGCCAGATGTCTATTAAATAGTAGTTCCTTTCCCACCCTACCTCCAATGCCTAGAAAAAATTATAGAAATTAGATTTATTCTCTTCTTCCCTGCCTTTGTGAAAGAGAATGCTCAGTAACAGTGATTCTTCAGCAACTCTGTGCGTCCCGGTCACAGGGAGGTCTGCTTTCTTTCAGTGGGATATGGTATTTAGAAGAGTTCATCTTGTGCTGGGAATGCTCGTTGCTACTGGCTTCTCTTTGCTTCTAGGCCTTTTCAGTAAACAGCTAGGAAATAAGTATTTTTTAGGAAAAGAAAAATATATCATGAATTCATGCTAATATTTCTAATTTAAATGTAAAATTAACTTCTTTGATATGATACTTTTTTATGCTGAAAATCTTGGTTCCTAATGACATTAATTCCCATTTATTTTATTTTTTTAAATTAATTAATTTTTTTTTAAGATTTTTTTTTTCCTTTTTCTCCCCAAAACCCCCCAGTGCATAGCTGTATATTCTTCTTTGTGGGTCCTTCTAGTTGTGGCATGTGGGATGCTGCTTCAGCATGGTTTAGATGAGCAGTGTCATGTCCGCACCCAGGATTTGAACCAACGAAACACTGGGCCACCTGCAGCGGAGCACGCGAACTTAACCACTCAGCCGCGGGGCCAACCCCAATTCCCGTTTATTTTAAACTAAATATATAAAAGTTCAAAATAACAATACCAATATCATTATGCTGAGACAACTGAATGCAGTTTTAAGATTTCTGTGCAGTTGTCTGTGAGCTTAGGATACATCTCACTAGGGATGTAAAGTCAAAATACTGTTTTAATTCTGTGAAATATTTTTTCTTTGTTTTACATGTCATCAGATTAATTTGGTTCTGTTTTTATAACTTTATAAATTTAATTTTTATTGAGATATAACTGACATAGAACATTATGTTAGTTTCAGGAGTACAACATGACAACTTGATACTTATATATGTATTGTGAAATAATCACTGCAGTAAGCCTAGTTGGCATCTGGTATAAATTTAATTTTTAAAAATTATGTAAAATATATGCAGGATTCCAAAGTCAGAATACAACCAGGTACATTCACAGATCTCTGGCCTCCGTTCCTGTCTCTTCTGCCTCATTCTCTTCTTTGCCCTATAGAACCATTAGTTTTTTATTTAACCTTTCATTTGTTTTTGAAATATAAGAAAAAAATATATTTGTCCCCCTTTATTACACAAAATGTTCACATATCAGCCTGGTCTGTGCTTTGTGTTTTTCACTTAACATTACATCCTGATGTCCCTCCACAGCAATACACGAGCAAGCTTCTCCATTCATTTTCACAGCTACATAGAAGTCTTTTGTATTTGTGCCATAGTTTATTTGACTAGCCTGTGTTGGTGGACATTTGAGTTGTTTCCAGGATCTCTGTTGTTATAAATCATACTGCACTCAACATCTTTAGTCATAAGAGAAATGCAAATCAAAACCGCAATGACATACCATTTCACACTCACTAGGATGGCTAAAATAAAAGACAATAATAAGTGGTGACAAGAATGTAGAGAAATTGGAACCCTCATACATTGCTGGTGGAATGTAAAATGGTGCAGCCACTTTGAAAAACAGTCTGGCAGTTCTTTAAAATGTTAAATACAGAGTTACCATATGACCAAGCAGTTCCGCTTCTAGGTGTAAGGCCAAGAGAATGGAATACATAGATCCATTCAAAAACATGTATACAAATGGTTGTAACAGCATTGTCCTTACAGCCAAAAGGTTAAAACAGCTCAAATGTCTATCAGCGGATGAATCGATGGATAAAATGTGGTCTGTCCAGACAACAGAATATTGTTCAGCCATAAAAAGGAATGAAGTAGTGACACGTTTAAACATGGATGAACTTTGAAAACATGGTCAGTGAAAGAAGCCAGTCACAAAAGGCCACATATTGAATGATCCATTTATATGAAATGTCCAGAATAGGCAAATCCGTAGATAGGTAAAGTAGATTAGAAGTTGCTGAGGGCTGGAGAGAAGAAATGAGAATTGTTTCACAACTTTGTGAACATACTAAAATCCACTGAATTGTATACTTTAAAAAGGTTTTACGGTAAGTGAATTATATCTCCATAAAAACGTTTATAAAAATATAAACTGTCCTGCAATGAATAACCTTGTGCAAACACCGTTTCGTGTGACAGTGTATTTTTGATCTACAGTCCTAGAAACGAGATTACTTGGTCAAAGAGTAAGTGACACGTGATTTTGCTACATACTGCCCAGTTCCCCTCCCTAGGGGTTTTCCATCTACCATTCACTAGCAGTGTGTGAGGGCACTGCCTGCATATGTTGTCAAACTTGGTTATTTGCCATTCGGAGAGGTGAGAGATGGTATCTCAGTGTAATACTAATTTGCCTTTCTTTTATCGTGATCAAGATTGAGCATATTCTGATATCTCTATGGTCCATCTGTACTTCTTTTTTTTCTATGCCATTTCTGTTCATGTATTTCATTCATTTTTCTACTGGATTGTTGGTCTTTTCTCAATTTTTACAAGTTCTTTATATATTAAAATATTAACCCTTTGCCTGTGATAGCTTACAAGTAATTTTTCCAGTTTTCATTTACCTTTTTAAAAAATGTGAAAATTTAGAACCTTTTCCCTGTTGCTTCTGGATTTTGAATCATAGAAAAGCTTTTTCTACTCCTAGCTTAGAAAGAGACTTCACTTACTAGTACTAGTAAACTATATTAGACTCAGACCCACTTGGACTTTATCCTGGTGAACAGCATTAGGAAGAGATCCATTTTCACCCTTTTTTAGATGGCTACCCAGTTGCCCCAACATTTTTGAGGAAGGGTGAAAAGAAAAGTAATATATCTCTTTTTGTTTATATGACTGTTTCAAAATATTTCTGAGTCGATGTGTTTCAGATAGTTGCACAAACAGTGTTATAGCAGTGAGTACGGAAATAAAAAAGGAGAAATGAAGCATGTGTAATATCTGATGAATCATTTGTAGTAGCTGTTTTCAGTGTATAAATTTGTCTTCTCCATTCTCTCTAGGTAAATGAGCTGGATGGCATTCCATTGATCCTGGACAGCTGCAGCATTGATGACAGCAACCCCTGTATCCTTACATGTGAATCACTGAGCATTAGTTCACAGCTGGGGCCTTAGCATAACAAGTCCCTTTCCTGGTGATCCTTCCCTAACTGGCTGGCTTTCTTGTTTGCTTGAAGCTACGAACGCTCTCTCAAGGTTAGGGTGCAGGACCGTCACTCCTGCAGCCTATGCAGTGTAGTGAGCTCAGGCTTTCGAGGTGAACAGGACCGCACCTGCAGCACCGCCACATCGTGCGTTTCTCGCACCACTTTGAACTCTAAACCAGCTTTCTACTAAAACGTGCTTTAAAACTGGGGCAGAGAAAGCTCATCCATGGCCCCTGTGTGTGCTGCACCTCACTAATGTCACCTTTCCAAACTGTGTGTTCCTTGGAGTAAATTTGAGAAATTTGGCAGTTTCTTGCTATAAAGATTTTAAGTATCCAGTCCTCAGGAAGAACCATTTTTAACAATTGTTTAGTGATATAGAAGCATGGGGAGCACTCTGAGCCCCCAGGAGTAGGGAGAAACATTTCAGTGGCACCAAATTCTCGTTTTTGACGTGTTCTGTCCTGCGACCCTCTGTTACCAAAGCTGGGGGCTCTGGTTCTGGCCCTTACCTGAGTTGACCACCCTTGCTGGAGGGTATTCGGCAGGGAACTTACTTATTTCTTAGCATTTCACCCAGTAGTTGCCCTGTAGGATACGATCTTAGTAGAGTGACAGTAACCGGGGGTTGGATACAGCCTGTTGAGGTTTGAGAGAGAGTCCGTTTAATTTCAAGAACTTCCCTGGTGAGAGCCGAACTCAGCCCAGTCCCTGGCCCTGGCCGCTGCATGGCCTTAAGGTAATTGCGTGTGTGAGGGGTGTGAGGAAGGACTTGGGGAGCGTAACCCCGTGGCACACAGTGAGGAGCCCAGCCTAGGACCGAGGAGACAGGACGAGGGCGTTTTGAAAATGAAATTCCCCTCACCGTGGTTTCTGTCAAGAAGAGAAAAGGAGCTGATGAAAATCATGTGTTTCAAAGTAAATAGATTGAGAAATGCTTATTATTTGTGCTCAAGATACTGTCATTTGTCTGATTAGCAATAGAAGAGAGTCTCTTATTTTTAAGAGCACAGTAGCTCACAGGCTCAGTCAGGGAAAGACAAATGCACAGCCTCAGGGGACTCCTCTTCCAGGTGAGACGGCTCGGTTCACTGTGCCACATCCTAATCAGGCACTGCAGGCTGTGCTTGTTGTGAGTAGAGTTTTGAAATTTTTTAGCCCCAAAAAAGGAAAAAGGAGAAAAGAAAGATTTCCATCACAGGAATGCAGTAAAAGAACATTTAGGTGCAATTGCAGATCTTGCATTTCCTGATGAAAAAGATGATTTATTGTGAAAGATGAAATTCACCCACAGTTTTACTTTTATATTCCCTCAGTTGACCTTTTAGTGAAAAAAGGTTTTTGTCATTAGTCTTTGGCTTCTAGCAAAGACCAAAAAATTACAAGACTGTTGCACACAGTACGTGATAGCTCCGCAGATACATTGTGTGTGACTCGTGCTTACTAAGTCTTGACTTTAGCATCCTCCTCGCCACATATTCATTTGTTCATTTCACTTCTCCTTTCAGGAAACATTTATTGAATCCTTACTATGTGTTTACATACATTACCTTGTTTAATCCTAATAACTCCGTGAAGCAGACACTGTTGTCACTAGCACCCCCATTTTGTAGATGAGGAAATAAACTGAGTGAGTCTCAGTGACTTGTCCTAAAAGTCAGACCCAGCATTTAAACTTGGTGTGTGCCTGATTCTCAGCCACTTTCCTAAACAGCCTCCTTACGGGTCGCTGAGGGGGACAGAACACATACGGAGAAACCACAGTAACATATTTGGATAACAGAGAAGTCATTCAGAAGTATAAATTGAAAAAGTTTATGTGGATAATCTATAAAGATAACTGGTTTTTATAAAGATAATTATTGAAGCATTGCAAGATCCCAGAATCTCCTCTAAATGTCAAGAAAAGGGAAATATTACATGTTTAGAGTTATGTACATTCAGTAATTCTTCGGAGTTTTATTTATTAAGGCCTGCCATATTTTAAAGGCATATAAAATATGCATAATTAATATTAATACTAACCATAAAGGAAATTTTATATTTTATCTAATAATAGATATGAGATACATACTAAAATATCAAAGCAAAGAGAAAATAATGGTTGAATGGTCAGAAATGAAGAAACATTATAGCCTAGGGATTTAATTTTTAATTTGAGCCATGAATTAAAACTTGGCCTTCCAAGTAGCCAGAGCAACTAGGGGCATAACAGATTACAAAGTGAAACCACACCATGCTCCTTCATGCTGTTTCTCTGCACCTGCTCACAGGCAAGTTTTCTGAAGAATTACCTAATTACCCTGGCCTTGCCCCCTCACCTCTCTTTTTCTCTCCTTACCCTCCACATTCTTATGTTTTTTTCTTTCCTATATTTTTCATTCATCAAAATTTTAAATGCTTAAAGGTGTTGAATGGGAGAACAAGATCTCTGTCTTCACCCTCCATGCTTTTCAATTCATTTTTCTTAGCTCTTTCTTCTAATAGTTGCTTTGGTATATCTAAATAATATGCTTTGCTGCTGTTTCTTAATGTATCAAATTTTGATGTTCTGTATTTTCTTTGTTATGACATGAGGATTTAGCTCTTGTACACCACCTCCTCTCCTCCCTCCCTCATGCTTCCACTGTGGTTAAGACTACAGATGCCATTTATTACTGCCTGCATGGCTGACGAGGCCAAGCATCTTCTAAATGTTGATTTGCCATTTGGATTACTTGTGTGTGTGTGTGTGTGTATACATAAAATGTGTTTGACCAAACATTTTGCCCATTTTTTCATTGGGTTATCTCTTTATAATTTATTTGTAATAGATCTTTGTATGTTCTAGATAGAAGCTCTTTGTCAGCTACGTGTGTTGCTAAATGTTTTTCTCCCATTCTGTGACTTATCTTGTCATTCTCTTTAAAATTTCTTCTGATCAACAGAAGTTCTTAACTTTTAGTCAAATTTATCACTTTCCCTTTATGGTTAGTTTTTTGAGTGTGTATCTTGTTAAATATTTTCCTACCTTCAGATCATGATGATAATCTTTATTACCTTCTGAATACTTTATGATTTCACCTTTTATGTATGTAGGTCCGTAATTCATTTGGAGTTGATTTTTGTCTATGGTGTGAGTTAGGGGTCTATTTCTATATTTTCATATGGACACACAATCGTCCCTTCCACTTATTGAAAAAAACATGCAATTGCCCACTATAGTGCTACCTTTATCATAAGTCAGGTATTCATTATATGTGGGTCTGTATTTGGACTCTGTTTTCTTTTCCACTCATCTCTTTGTCTATCCCTGCACCAATACCACAGTCTTAAGTACTATTACTTTGTAATGTTTCTTGATATCAGTTGAGTAATTCCTTCCAACTTGTCTCTTCTTATTCAAGAATGTTATGGCTATTTTGGGTCATCTGTATTTTTGCATAAAAGTTTTAGAACCAATCTGTCAAGTTCAACACATTCATGCTTGTGTGCTTATACGTACACATGTAGATACACACACTTGTGCGCACACACGAAATCACCAACAAAAACAATTTAAAATCCCCATATATTGAATTATTCATTGAAATTGCATTGACTAAAATCAATCTGGTGAGAATTGACATCTAAACAATACTGAGTCTTCCAACCTATGAACATGGTATATCTGTCCATTTATTTAGGATTATTAATTTTCAACTTTTTCCGTGTATTTTGATAGCTCCATCGCATGGATTTTGTCATGTATTTTTGTTACCATGCATTTAGTGTTTTCTGATTTCTTTTTGACCCATGGATTATTTAGAAATACGTTTCTTAATTTCTAAACAAATAGGAATTTTCTAGTTATCTTTTGGAGGTCGATTTCTAGCATAAATGCATTATGATTAGAGAGCACATACTTGATGTTCTCTGTCCTGTGAAATTTAGTAAGATTTGCCTTGTGACCTGGTGTATGGTCAGTTTTTGCAAATGTTCTGTGTGTGCTTGAAAAGCACGTCTAATTCCAGTAGTGGGGTGCTGTATTTTATACACGTACTCTAGGTCAAGTGTGTAAAATTTTTATATTTTTACTGATATTTTTGTCTACTTTGGTTTTTCAGTTACAGAGAGAAATGTTTTAAAATAGCCTATGATTATAGATTTGTCTGTTTCTCCTTTTAGTTATATAAATTTTCCTTTATATGTTTGGAGTCGATGTTATTAGATACAGGTATGTAATAGGTCCTGAGAAATGTGCCTGTTATCATTATACAGTGACCCTCTTTATCCCTAAAAATGCTTTTTGCCTAATATGATTATAGCTACTCTAGCTCATTTTTGGTTGGTATTTACGTAGGATAACTTTTCCACCGCTTTTATTTTCAGCCTTTCCGCATCAGGTGTTTCTGTTAAACTGCATAGAGTTGGTGTTTTTCTTAATCCGGATTGACAGCCTTTGCCTTGCGTTTAGCTGTTTGTCTTTCCTATTTTACTTCCTTGTTCTCTCTTTCTTGCTTTCGCTTCGATTGATTGTATAGTTCAATTTTTGTCTTTTTCTAGTTTAAGATTTCTTTAGTCTTTTTTCTATTCTGTTAACTAGTTCCCTGGGAAGTTACAGTATTCGTCCTTTCCTAAGGAGAGTCTGTTTCTCAAACCTTTACCCCTTCCCAGATAACACAGGCCATTTAGCACCCCCAGCTTACATGACCTTCATGTTGGATATTGTCATTCTAGTTTTCCAAGCCCATAAAATATGATTACTGTTGTTCTGTAAGGTCGCTGTCCATTAGATCTGTCCACGTATTTGCTGCTTCCCCTGCCCTTCACCCCTTCTTATCTCTCTGTTTGTCCATCTGGGATTATTTTCTTTCTGCCTAAAGCCTTTCTTTTAGAATTTCCTTTAAAGTGGGTCCATTGGTGGGGAACTATAATTGGGTTTGTTTGAAAATAAATTCCTGATACCAGCGTTTTGCTGTGATAGCTACAGGATCTCAACATTTTAATACATATACTTTCACTTGATTTCACTATTTCCAGCATGGTGTCTGCACCCTCAACTGTTTTTGCTATCCTCCATACCAGAGTGTCTCTCTTTTACCCTTTCATTGAATTGATGAATCTTCCAATCTTCTGTTGAGGTAGAGGAGGGGAACTGGGGGTCCACCTACTTTTTAAATTTGCAGACAACCCTTCTATTTTCACTTTTACATTTGCCTCCCAATAAAGAGAGACGCGGGGTCACCAGCGCCTGAGCTTTGGGGGACTTGGCAGGGCAAACTGAATTGTTTCTTTGTTTTTCCCGTTGCCAGCTTAGGATCAGCTTTCTTAGGTTTGCTGAATTAGTTGCTGGAGCCCCTTATACAGCCATAAGGCATAGTCCTGTTAACTTCTTGTCTGCCTGCCTTTTAGTTTCTGAAATTCTTTTTGTCCTTGTGGGTTTGTGCCTTTTAAAAAGATCCACTGGGGCTTCAAAAGGGAGTGTGGATAGATGAATGTGTTCATAAGCTTCATTATTTGCCTCTTGTCACCAGTCACCAGTGAATTGCCAAAATCAGTGGATACTTTGAAGTTCTCATCGTATTAAAACTCAGTTCAGGGGCTGGCCCCATGGCCGAGTGGTTAAGTTCATGCACTCCGCTTCGGTGGCCTAGGGTTTCAACAGTTCGGATCCTGGGTGCAGACATAGCACCACTCATCAGGCCACGCTGAGGCAGTGTCCCACATGCCACAACTAGAGGCACTCACAACTAGAATATACAACTATGTACTGGGGGTGCTTTGAGGAGAAGAAGAAGGAAAAAAAAGAAGATTGGCAACAGATGTTAGCTCAGGTGCCAATATTAAAAAAAAAAAGCTCTGACAGTTGTTAAAAAAAACCTTCAGTTAACAGAATGAATCACTTCCTCCTTAGCATACTGCTTTTTTCTTGGCTTTCATGATAGTACCTTCTCTTGGTTTGGTTTTCTTCATTTCTCTGGCTCCTCTTCCTCATTTCCTTTGTTCTTCCTCTTCTACACAACTTTTATATGTTGGGTGACTCCTGGACATACTAGAGCCCCGGAGCTCTCTTCTCACTCTACGGGTTTCTCCCAAGGAATCCCACCCATTTATTCCTTTGTTCATTCAGTGTTTATTGAACACCTTGGTCATCCCGAACACTCTTCTGGGCCCGTAGAATGACAAGGTATCCTGTAAGGAGGCTCTTGCAATCATCCAGGCAAGAGATGACAGTGGCTTTGGCCAGGCTGGTAACCAGGGAGATAGTGAGATGGGGTTGTATTCTGGGTATTCCCATGGCTTTAAATCTCGTCTGTTCACCTGTGGCTCCCAAACTTAATCTCTAGACAAACCTCTCTTCTGAGTCTCAGACTTATATCTCTAATTCCCTGCTTAACATTTTGCTTGTATGTCTTACAGACATTCCAAATCTAGCATGTCCAGAGTTAAGCTGTTAATCTCTCTCCACAGACTGCTCCCTCTCCTTCTCAGTAAATGGGGGAATATCTCCATCCATCCATCCACCTGCTCAGGTAGAAACCTGGAAGTCAGTCATAATGCTGTTTCTTTTTCATTCTCCTGCCTCTAGAGTGTCAACAGGTCTTGTTGATTCTCTCTTCAGAATATGTCCCAATTCCACCCACTTCCCTCCGTCTCCAGTGCCACCGTCTAGTCCACACTGTCATCCCCTCTGGCCTGGGTATCAGCAGGGGCTTCCTCTCTCAGTTTCTGCTCTTGTTGTGTCCGGATGGTTTGCAATTCCTTCCATTCAGTGTGAGCTTTGAAAACCAAAGTTGGATCACCCTTCTCTGCCTCTTGACTCCCCCTGCCCCAACGCCATCTCTAATAAGCATGCTCTCATTTATGAAACCTCCAAGACTGGTCATTGTACTTCAAATAAATCCAGAATCTCCAGCACATCCTAAAAGGTCCTTTCTGATCTTGCCCCTGCCTGCCTCTCATTTTTCCAGAGCCATTCTCCCACTTAGTTAGCATTTCCCAGACATGCTTTCCTTTTTGTTTCTGAAATATATCTGATTTCCCACCTCAAGGCCATCATCCATGCTGATCTCTTTGCCTGAACTGCTCCCCCCTGGCCAAGTCCTTCTCACTCTTCAGATCCAACTTCCTTCATCTCTTCCTCCCTGAAGCTTCCCCAGAGCACCAGTCGAGGTTAGGTTTCCCGTCAGCCCCTCCTAGAACCTGCTCTGTTCCTTCAGCTGATTATAGTCTGTAATTAAATATTTGTGCATTTACATCTTAATTACCCCCTAGACCAAGTTCCATGAGGGAAGGGACCATTTTTTCTGTTTTTCATCTCAATATAATATGGCACTGTCTGGCACATAGTAAATGTCCAGTAAATATTTCTTAGATGGACAGACGAATGAGTAAAACAGTGAACAGATAGCAGCCTGGTGAAGCGTGTGTGTGTTTGTGTATTTATTTGGGGGGAGAGGAGTTCTAAGCACAAGAGAAATTTCTCCCATGGGTTCTGTGATTCCTTTGTGAATTATGTAAGCTTGGTTTGGCAGTGATATTATTTCAGATTTATTTGGTTGTTAACCCCTTTTTCTAATAATTAACACCAGCCAAGCTTTTCTTGAACTTTAATTTCAATATTTTGTGTTATGTTAAAAAGCAGTAGATATTTTGAATCTACTTAGACTGGGAATTGGTGCTGGTGTTAAATATGAGTTAATAAGCATACTTCCTTTCTCTGATCACTCTGAATTGGGATGGACTTGTGATCTATTTGGGTAGCAGGGAGCCAAAGGGCAATCTGTGGTTAGGACCCTGTGAAAGACTTCCACTTTCGCGGCCACCCTTCGGGATTAGGAACTTCAGGCTGGCATGTCAGAGCAAACGGGAGCTGAAAACTCCTGCAGGCCAGGAAGGAGGCTGGTAGGCTTACTGTCCCATTTCTTGGAGGGAGCTGATAGAGGCCAACAGGGATTTCCAGTTCCAGGGAAAAGACAACATCTCAAAGGGGTGCTTAACTTGGAAGGACTGCCCTTGGCTGCTGCTGCTTAAGGGACACAAGCCCAGCCAGCGCCCAGCTGTTCACTCACCCCGCTCACTTGTGGATCACCCACAGTAATGACATAGTAGCAGATGCCATCGGAAAATTCCAGCTCCGCTACCACAGAGTCAGTTTCTTATTTGTCAGTTTATTGTGGCAAGTGGGATTTTTGTTGTTGTTGTTTCCAAATAGAAACAGCTGAGCTTTATTTGAAATGTTTTTCTTTTATTCTTTTTTGATCTATGTTTTGATCAGTTGTCCTTGATGTGGGCTTTTTTTTATATTGTTTTCATTGGAGGGGGAGGGGACATGGAGAGAGTGAGAGACCAAAGAGGATTTTTTTCTCTTGTTCTTTCTTTCTTTTTCTCTTCCTTCTTTTCTGTCTTTTCTTTTCTTTCTTTTTTTTTTTTAATTGAATGACCTCATTTGTAAGTTTCACTTACATTCAGAAATGTAACAGTTTATAGGAATAATAACCAAACAATATTTTCCCGAGTGATTGTATGTTGAGGAAGCATGGCATAGTGGCAAGAACATCAGCTCTGGGGCCAGACAGACCCAGTTTTGCCTCTTCTTACCTTGTAAACACTTCACTTAACCTCTGAGCTTTAGCTTCTTGTCTATAAAATGGGACCTGCCCCCACAGAGTTATGGTGGATGTGAGATGTCATGTTTGTAAAGTACCCAGCATGTAGTTTCTCAACAAGTAGATGTTCTTGTACAAATGTCCTACTACAGCTGTTAATGGATCGCTATGAGAAAGGTGAATCTTCATCTATGATTATACTGTGAATCAGTGGTAAAACCCAAATAATAATGATAGTAATATCACAGAACAGAACAGAGAATCCGGGAACAGATTCACACATGCACAAGACAGGGCCCACTGCAGTTCAGCGAGAAAAGGATGGTCTTTCCCATAAATGTTGCTAGACCAATTCACTGTCCATAATGGGAAAAAATAACCCACCACCCCTGCTTCACACCATTCACAAACATTAATTCAAGATGAATCATAGACCTCAATGGGAAAGATGAAACAAAAGAGCTTCTAGAAGGAATCATAGGAGAATATGATTATTATCTTGGGTTAGGCAAAGATTTCTAAAACAAGACATAAAAATTGTAACCAAAAAGTGCTAACTGTAAGAGAAAGACTTTGAAAACATGTTTGCATTTCATGTCTTCGTATTACATTTATATCCATTGTGTGTAAATGACTGCTACAAAACAAGGAACCGATAATTTGGTTTTTAAAAATGGCTAGGACACTCATAGAACTTCACAGAAGAGGAAATCCAAATGGGCAATAAACATATGGAAAGAGCTCAACATTATCAGTCATCAGGGAAATGCAAATTTAACCCACAGTAAGTAACCCACCAGAATGGCTACCAAGTTATGGCAAGGACATGGAGCAACGTGAACTCCATTGCTGAATCTCCATTGCTCCATTGCTGAATCATTGCTGAATCTCCATTGCTCCATTGCTGAATCTCCATTGCTGGTGGAGATACAAATTGGAATACTCTCTTTGGAAAACTTTCTGGCAGTGTCTGCTGACACTAAACATACACCTACACTGTGAGTTAGCAGCTCTACTCCTAGGTGTATCCCCAAGAGAAATGCATACATGTCTATCAGAAGACGTGTGCAAGAGCGTTCGTGGTAGTGTTATTTATGATAGCCCCAACATGGAAACATCCCAAATATTCATCAGTAGTAAAATAGATAAATAAACCGTGGTATGTTCATACTGTGGAATACTATACAGCAGTAAAGAAGAATGAACTGCTTTGTGTATCAAATGGATCAATCTCACTAACATAATACTGAGCTAATGAAGCCAGATTCGAAGAGTATATACTATATGATTCTATTTACATGTAGTTCAAGAGCAGGCAAGATGAGTCTATGGTGATAGAAGTCAGAATAGTGGTTACCTTGGGGTTAGGAGGGTGAATATGCATAGGGAAGGGGAGCACAGGGGCCTTGCAGGGTGCTGGGCACGTTTTAAGTCTTGATCCGGGTGGAGTTACGTGGATGTTTACACATGAGAAAACCCATCAAGATGTATACTTGAGATATGTGTGTTCTGTTGCACATGTTAAAAAATTTTGGAATCATTTATTGTTATTTCTATATGCCAAATCCTGTGCTATCCCCTTTACATACATCATCTTACAGATTTTTTTTAACATCCCTCTTTGTTGAGAACTATCTCCATTTTACAGATAAGAAAACGAAAGCTCAGAGAGTTGGTTTCCTGGCTTTAGCTGGTCTAAGTTCTCCCAGCTCGTGAGTGGCAGGGCCAGGGTGCAAGCCCAGGTTTGTCTGACTCCAAGGCGTGGGCTTTGGTCCTGACTCAAGTGTCTAGACTTCCACGTGGGTGCTTCACTCACTCCCTCAGCATTTCTTTCAAAGGTACTCTCTTGGGGGACATGTATGTGTTCAGCTGTATTAGAGACAGTTTTGAATTCATACTGTTGAGCATCTAGCACATAGGACCCACTCACTGCTCTGTTTGACCTTGGATAACAGTCAGGATAGGTCCCTGAGCCCTGAGATGGTAGCCTGCATGGAAAACAGGTACCTCTCCCGTTTCTCACTCCTTCCTCCTCTGAGACTTTAGTCATGTGCGTCTTCTCTTGGAATTTTCCAACGATCCCCCTTTTCTGCACTGAGTCCCTCAGCGTGGCATTTTATGGTTCAGTTGTGTTGCTCTGCCACTCCATGAACATATCACATGGAAATACCTGGATATGTAACTCTTTCCCTCAAAAAGTTTATCCTAGGCGAGATCTGTGTCATCTTGCTCCTGCACCTGGAGTGCACACCCCACATTGGACCCCATAGACCCGAGAGAATGTTACCAAAATGTGTTCCAAAGCATATTGTTTTCTGCAGTCTCTTAAATAGCTGTTATATGAGCGAGGGCTTCTGAATAATATGTACTTGCATATATATAGGACTTGTGTTAAGCAAGTGTCTTTCTTATAGATCTTCACAGAGTCTTTACTATTCTCATGTGCATTTTGGAAATTCTGGACCATAGGGCCGTATCTTGGGAAATGCAGGAATTTTTAGGATAAAATGGAAGCACGTTCCATTCTGGACATTTCTCAGTGGGGAATCCAGCTTGTGTGACTGGGCTGCCAGGCGGCAGTGAGACGGTGGCCGTGCAGGGAACTGTCTTCAATGTCTCACAATGGCACAGCTGGCTAGATTTGATGTTGTTTATAAAGGGTTTCAGTGAATTTCCACACCAGAGAAGTGCTTATGCCACGTTCACAAAATCATGCATTTCTGCTTTTAATATCTTCCTGCCAAAATCAGTCTTTCCTCCTCTGGAAGGGAAGGACTAGTTATTAAATGGCGGTAAACATTCAGGCATCCTTTGTTCAGTTGTTGAGCTGACATTAATTAAAAACTAGAAAATCTCTTAATGCTGTTTTGCTTGAAAAGATAAACTTTTGGTTTGGCTTCCCAGTGATTTAATTGGGTTTTTAAAGCCTTTGGTTCTCTTACCCCTCCCCTCACGTGATTGAAGATGAGCAAACCAGACCTCCCTCCCCATCCAAAGCAAACAGGTGTGCACCCGCAGTTTCGCAGGTTAGTGGAGGCCTCCTTGGGACCTTGTGTGAAGTGAGTTGAGAGTGGGGCTAAGGATTGGGCAATGCACCGGTGCCACTCCCAGGCCAGTAAGTGTAACATGCTGCCACCAAGCAGGCTCTCCCCCGCCCCCCCCCAGCCACAGATGCAGGGAAGTCGTCATCTAAAGAGACCCATTCAGAGTGAAAAGGGAAGAAGACCTGTTTCATAGCTTTTACGGTGTCCCAGCAACAGGGCTGGAAGCCGAAAGTTGGAGGAGTTGGATGTAATGTAATGAATGAAGGCCTTCACAAAAGTGGACTCTTTCCTTGTTCAGGTGTTTTGGCAAATAGTCAAATTATGTTAAAATGAGACTAAAATACTTCAAGTTGTACTCCTTCAGATTGTGTCTACTTAGCTTTAGTTATGTGCTTCTCATTTTCTTACATCTCTAAAATCATAGAGGCTAGAAATGAAAAGTTTCGTCGCCACACTAAGATTTCTGCATGGTGACGACTGGTGTGCAGAGTAGGTTTCCTCTCAAGTGCGCTTCGAGGGGGGCAAGCATTGCTGCGCGTGCCTGCTCTCCCACCTCGGGCCTTCACAGTCCTGCACTTGTGTCTGTCCTGTGGTTTTGTCTTGCTGAGCCTGGTTTGCTCAGCTATTTCCCTGTCTCCTGGAGGGCAGAATAATCAGGTTCTGCTTTATCTTCTTTACTTGCACTAAGAGCAAGGTTGCTTGAGGTTTGTTCTCACTTAAGTTAGAAAAAGGGAGGGGCTGGCGTGGTGGTGGCGCAGCGGTTAAGTTCGCACGTTCCACTTCTCCGTGGCCCGGGGTTCGCCGGTTCGGGTCCTGGGTGTGGACATGCACCGCTTGGCACGCCATGCTGTGGTAGGCATCCCACATATAAAATAGAGGAAGATGGGCATGTATATGAGCTCTGGGCCAGTTTTCCTCAGTGAAAAGAGAAGGATTAGCAGCAGTTAGCTCAGGGCTAATCCTCCTCAGAAAAAAAAAGAAAAAGGGAGTCTGTCCTTCCGCAAGGTGAGGTGCCCAGTGTGAACCATGTGGTCTCTAGGTGGCCGCTTCACCCTGTGCAGGAACCGGGGCAGGAGTGCCCTCATGGCAGTGCCAGCGCGGAAGGGGCCTTGGAAGCTGCTTCCGTGGACTCCCTCTCACTTTAGCCACCTGGCTTTGAGATGACACAGTGCTTTCTTAATTTTACTTCTCCATGGTTACTATTAATGTTTAAAGTGCCACTATGTAAAATTCGTTTGAAACCAGAAACAAAACTTTAGGCAAACATTTATTGCCATTAATTCTTTTTCTTAAGGATCTGTTTCTTGCGGCTGATTAACTTAAGGATGCTGCCTCATGAGTGTAACTGGCACATAATCTGAATGTTAGGGGAAGACTGTTGCTGGGAAAACAGATTAGAAATGCTTGCCTAAATAATTTCACCTCAGCAGTCTTCCCTGGCAGTTGTAAGTTTACTGACCTAAGAAAGTATTTTTAATTTTGAAACTACAAGAAACCACCTGAAATATTTGTTTATTGTTATATCATTCTTTGTGGTTTAAAAGCAATTTTTTTAAAGACTATTTTTTTTAAAGACTACTTTTTTAGAGTAGTTTTAGGTTTACAACGAAATTGAGGGGACAGTACAGAGATTTCCCATGTACTCCCTGCCCCCACACATGCACACCCTCCCCCACTATCAGCATCACTCACTAGAATGGGACACTTTTTTTTACCAAGGTTGAACCGACACTGACACGTTGTTGTCACCCAAAGTCCGTAGTTTGAGTTCACTCTTGCTGTTACATATTCTGTGTGTTGAGACAAATGTATAATGACGCGTATCCATCATTGGAATCCTGTACAGACCATTTTCACTGCCCCAGAAACCCTCTGTGCTCCGCCTCCTCCTCCCTCTCCCCCACAGACACTGACCTTTTTATTGTCTCCCTACTTTTGCCTTTTCCAGAATGTCATAAAAAATTGGAATCATACGGTATGTACCCTTTTCAGAGTGTCTTCTTTCACTTCTTTAAATATGCCTTTACGTTTCCTCCATGTCTTTCAACGGCTTAATAGCCCATTTGTTTTTTTAGTGTTGAATAATATTCCTTTATCTCAATGTACCAAATACTTATTTTTTGAAATTGTTTTCTCTAACAGTATGTTTATGTCATAGATACTCTGCACACTTCTTCAGTTTTTCTATAGTCTAAAGTATAGTATAAAGAGAGCTTTTATAATTCTTTGTTTCAGAAATTTTATATCCGATGTATAGATTAGACCGTAAACTATCAGCCTAAAATTCACATGCATGACAGTTTCCTTCAAACACTGCCTCTTGTGGGGCCGTCCTCCAGTTCCAGAGAGCCGATCTCTTCGCAGAGCGTTTGGACTGCTTGTGAAAGCACACACAGCACAAAGCTTAGCCGTCACGAGGAGATCCTTTTAGGGCTTGATAATCATGCCACACCTCTGGCGCCCAAGGGCGTTGCCAAGCTGCGTCACTCGGCACATCATCTTTGACGTAGGGTCTTTGCACAGTTCATGAGCACAGCAGTCCCCGAGGGGCAAGATTCGCCTTCAGGAGAGCTGTGGAACTTAGAAGTGTCATCGCCCGCGTAGAAAGTGCTAGAGCTGTTCGTGGCACAGCCTCTGCTTAATAAGTATTATTATTATTACTATAGCTATTATTATTTAGATGTATATGTTTTCTTACAAAGTTAATTATTTGCCAGTTTTTCTTTTAGTATTCACTTTCTTTATTAAAAAGAGCAGTGACTTTTTGATATGTTTCAGATGTTAATAAGTAACTTTTTAAAATGGCCGTACTTAAACACTGTTGCCACACAGAGCATGTGTTTTGTAAGGCACTGGAGAGCTTGGGTTGCCACAGTTTGGCACAGGGAAGCATGTTCCAGGTAACCCTGACTAATGTCAGTATTTTTGCCTAAGATGACCTTAGTCAAATTTAGCAGTGACAGAAGGGTCTAGTCAAAACATTGGTGTGCCACAACCGTTTCAGCACTGTTAAATAGTAACTCCCTGGCTGTTTTGTTTTGAGATCATCATTCTAAGCAGGAAGTGTTGTATTCTCTATACCACTTACTTTTCTAGAACCAACAGATTTTTCAAAAGAAAAAAACCCCACCGTATTGAGTGTTTGAATCTATGAAGGAACGGGCTCAGTGAGCAGGCACTCATGAAGTACCTGTTGAATAAGTGAAAGAAGCCCGAGTGCTGAGCCCTGGGGCCACCGAGTGAAGGCAGACGAAACCCCTGCTCACAGGCTAGTCGGAAAACACCTGTGTAGATACCACTTGCAAGATGGGGTGCTAAGGGCTGAGGTGGAAGAGGGTGGCCGGGGGCGGGTGGGGGCTCCACTGGGGCTCCAGCTCTGCCCTGCACAGCTCCCGCCTTCGTCTGTCTTCTCACAACCACTTGGATTCTGAGGAACTTGGAGGAAATGCGGGGGCCTGCCTGCGGCCTGGAGTCAACTGCTTCGCTAGAGTGAGATGGACGCAGTGGCGAGAGGGAAGAGAAGCCTCCGGCTGCTTTGGGCTTTCTTATCCTCGTGGTTTTGTGGACCCACATCATCCCTTCACTTGGATAGTGGTCACAAATCCAGAAAATACAAAAACAAGGCTTTCAGATTACTTGCCTTTTCCACTCTCACCGCTCTCTGGTCTGAACACTTCTCTGAGATAGAGACGAAGTACTTGTGACCCCAGGCAGCAGGCATTGCCCTTGTGGCTTGTGAGCCCTGGCCATCCCGAGAAACCCGCTGCTCCCATCCCAGCAATGGCATTCGGTTTCTGTGAGCTACCGGGAAAGCTGACTGAGGAATGGAGAGACCTTTTCTTCAGGGTTAACTGAGTGCAGCTGAAAACAGGCCCGTGCTGTGAAAAAGCCTCGTTGATGGACAGAAGCCAGGCAAAAGCAAAACTTAGGAGGTGGATTGCAGTGTTGCAGGACCCACGCCTGCACTTGGTGTCTGTCACGGCCTGTGATGAGCCTGCCTTCACCGGAGAGGCTTGTCTTCATCTTTGGTTAATGGCCTAATTTTCATTCTCGTAGAAGCTCACAGAATGATGACTTTGTCAAATGCAGATCTGCACTTTCTGGTTACGGATAGGAAAAGCCTATAAAAAGTCAAAACATTTTCTCAATTTTTGAGAGAAACCAAAATATGTCAGAATCACAACTGCTACTTCTGCCTTTCTCTCCTAAAGCGCTTTCAGAAACTGGCACAGCTGTTCTTCACATGTTTGCTCCGGGCATAGTTAGGAAGCACCAGGAAATCCTACTGGGTTTTCAAGAAAAAAACGATAGTGGAAGTCCCCAGCCTCCTCCCACCGCGTTTCTGACACGCAGGCAGGCAGGTGGGCACCTGTGCTGGCAGTGGGCTGCACATCCTGGGCAAGGTTTGTGAGTCGCCAGAACGGTGGACTCCACAGAATTTGGAAGCGGTTTGGGGTGTTAGGGGACAGTATTTCGTAGCACTGTCTAGTGGACAAAACACGTGACCTGCATTTGGCAAACTAACCCACACTTCACATCTCAGTTATTCATCATCCTAATTTTTCAAAACTGTGTTTATTTTGAAATGTAACATGCATACCAAAAATTGGAAAGAGTATATATGTACTGCTTACAGCTAATTATAAAGCAGACATACGTGTAAGGAACACCCGGGTCAAGACAGAAGACACTTGGAGACTTCGCTGAGCCCTCCCCATCAGAACTCGTCCCTGCCCCTCGCAGGTTAGCACCTGTGCATGGTTCCTACACACACTGCTTTGCATTGGCCATTTTTGAACTTCGTATAAATGGAATCATGGCTTGCATTGTTTTATCATCTGTCGTTCAAAATCATGATTGTGAGATTCACCCACGTTGTTGTATGTAGTTTACTGTATAGTATTCCATTGTAAGAAGAATTAACATTTATTCATTCATTCAGCTGTTGGTGGACATTTGGCTTATTTCCACTTTGGGGCTTACAGTTAGTTAATGCTGCTGTTAACATTTTTGTATAGTTCATGTATCCTGGCACGTCAGCGTGAGTTTTTTTCTAGGTATGGAATTTCTGAAGTGTGGCTTGTGTATCTTCAGCTTTATTCTAGATAATGCCAAACTCTTTTCAAAATTGGTTGTACCAGCTGGAACTCCCATCATCTGTATATGAGAGTTCCGTTTGCTCTAGTTCTTGCCAACACTATATGTAGTCAGACTTTTAAAGTTTTGCCATTCTGATGAATAAAATGTGTTGTCGTCATATTTTTTAATTTCTCTAATTAGTAATAAGCTAATTGACCATTTGAATTTCCTGCGTCATGAAGCAGCTGTTCAAATTTTTTTGCTTCTGTTTGTATTTTCTGTCTTTCTTTTACTTGACTTGTAGGAATTTTTTCTATATTCGGGGTATAAATTATTTCTTTATGTGTATTGAAGTAGTCTCTCCCATCCTATGGCTTGTTTTATTTTGGTTTTTTGCTTTTATTTTCTTTATGGTATCTTTTCATTATTGAGATGTAACGTACATATAGTAAAATGCAAAACTTATAAATGAATATCTCAGCACATGTATACACCCATGTAACCATCACCCAGATGAAAATATAGAACATTCCTATCCCTTAGAAGTCTTCTTTGTGCCCCTTCTCACCCAGGACCGATCCCCAGAGCTAACCTCTGTTCTGACTTCTTTGGTGTTTTGATGAATTTTTTATTCCCTCTACAGTTAGTGAGTTTTGTGTCTTATTGAAAACCCAGATGCCGTAAGAATATTCTTCTGTATTTTGCTCTAAAAGCTTTATAGTTTTGCCTTTCCCTTTTAGATCTATAATCTGTCAGAAGTTAATTCTTATTTGTAGTGTACAGTAGGGGCCTGTTTCCTCCTGTGGTTATGTAGTTGACTCAGTATTGAGAAAACCTTCCTTTCAGCCATGGCTCTGCAGGGCCACCTTGTCATAAATCATTGTCCTATAGGCATGATTCTGTTTCTAACTGTATACTCTGTTCAAAATGTCGATCTCTTTCTCTCTCCCTGACTGATAGTATAGTATCTTAATTACTATGATGGTATCATCTCGATGTCAAGTAGAGCAAATTTCAAATGTTAAACAACCTTTCGTACATTATCCTGTTCTTATCTTGCGGGATTCAGTTCACTAGTGTCTTTATCATTACTTTAATTCATCCATTCAGCACATATTTCTTGAGTGTCTGGGGTGTTGTGTGCTGGGCACTGTTCTGGCTACTGAGGATACAGTGATAACCAAGGAGGAGACACGCCTGTGCTCTCGTGGAGCCTGCAGACTGATGATGGGGTGGGCACTGCACACTAGGCTTGAGGAGAGGCACTGGGCTTCCCTGGGGGAAGAAGCCCTGGCCTCACTCTCAGGAAACCTCTCCTCAGTGCCCCCTGGAGCTTGTGACATCCCCCTGCTGGATCTGCCACCTGTACTTGATTGTGAGCTCCTTGAGGGCAGACGACATCTGATTTCCCTCTTTTTCAGTTGTCCCTGGCACAGAGAGAGTGTCTAGTAAGTGCTGGCTTGAAGGGTGGGAAGGGAGGTGAGGGGCGTCTTCCTAGGCCTTCTCCACTCTCTCCATCCGCCCATCCCACCCGGTGTCAGTCGGCCTTCTAATTTCCCTTCCAGCGCACTGGCCTCCCTCTGCTTCCACTCGCACCGCGAGCTCCCTCCACCCCCAGACTTGCACATGGTGTTCCTCTGCTTGGCGTTCCCCTCCCCATCACACTCGCCCTCCCTCCTCCTTCCAGTTTGATTTCAATGTTATTTATTCCAGGGAAGTCTTTCATGATCCCAATTCAAATAAGGCCCCCTTTTGTTGTTTCATCCTATCCTGTCATTTAACATTATAGCTATTTTAACAGTTGTGATCAGGTGTTTATTTCTCTCCATTGACCCAAGATCAGGACTACTGCGAGATAGGCCTTTCATGTCATGGGCACTTAATTGATGCTTCCTGAGTAAACAGATCCATGTATACACACCCACCATCTCTGCCCTTTCACCCTCGTTGGTGATTGCCTTTACTTTTCATCCCTTAGTTGAAAATTGGCAAAGAAAGAATGAAGAAATGCTAAGAAGTGGTCCTCTTTAACAAAATCTACATGTAGCATCAGATGCTGGTTGGGAAACAGTGACTTGAAAGATACATTAAACAGGCCACATATCCTTGGGTGGTATGGCGGCAGAACTAATTGGTGTTGATAACTGAATAGAGGGGTTTTTTATTGACGTAGATTAATCTAGCTTTTTCTGTGACACCCAATATTCAAAGCTCAGCTTTGTTGACCTCAGGGTAAATAACTATAACAAAAACAATAAAACAGATCTGTGCGTTTTACAAAAATACCTGACATTCATTGCATACCTCTTTCATGCCAGGTACTGTGGTTTTGTTTAAACTTCATGACCACTCTATGAGACGTATACTGTTGTTATCCCCATTTTATAGAACAGGAAGTTGAGGGAAAAAAGGTTTGTAACTGGCCAAGGCTACGAGCTGGTGAGCAGCAGGAATGGCAGTAAACCTGGACTTTTTGACTTCAGGGTCCGAGAACTTAGTCTCTGTCCTGTGCTGTCATTTGACATATTTGGAAATTGTTTTATCTCCTTCTTATTTTATGGACGAGGAAACCGAGGCAAAGAGAAGTACAGGCACGTGCCCGACAGAAGAGCCTGGTGCTCCACGGCCTGCCCGAGCCCCATGCTGGAGCTGGGCAGCACCTGTGCCTCTCAGGTGTGCTGAGCGTATTGTGCCAGGGCCTGGATGAGGTACATGATGAACGTCCCCTCCTGTCATCCTCACACACGACCTGTCCAAGTTTACCTATTACGAAGGTTATATATTGCCCAAAGTTACACAGCTTATGAAATGGCAGAGTTGGAATTTGACCCCAGGTCTGTCCTGTTCCACCTTACTCTTGCCATCATTGACTCCTGACTGGTCTCCATTCCCACTCTTGCCTCCCTCCAACCCACCCTCCAGACAGCTGCCAAACAGACCCTCTGAGTTTGTCTACTTCACCTCTTTCAGTGGGTTCTCATTGTATTAGAATACAATATAGACTCCTTCCTATTGCCTAAAATCTCTAAAAGGTCTGGCCTCAACCTACCTCTGCCTCACTTCATGCCATTTCCTTCACACGTTCTACTCCAGCCACAGAGATTTTCCCTCGTCATTTCTTCTAGTCTCAAGGCTTTTGCACAGCTTGCTCTGCTGCCTGCAGCAGTCTTCCCCAGCTCACCAGATGACCAGTTTTTCCCTGTTGTGGGTCTTAGCTCAGTGTTACCGCCTCAGAGACCTTCTCCAATTATCGTTGTCCAGTGCGCTGTCCTCCTGTGATCTCACCCCATTCAGGTTTTGGTTTTTGGTCTAGTGCCTGCCTCCTCTCTAGCATGTAAACACCACGAGGGCAGGGACCTTGACTGTCTCATTAGGTATTGTATTCCAAGCCTGGCGCATAATGCCTTCGTGTTTGCTAAACGAGTGGGTGGGTCATGATTAAATTCTGGAGAGACATTCAGATGTGTGATTAATAGTTTAATTTTGTTTATATCTAAATCCCTTGCTCTAATTCCAGTATAAGAATCAAGAAGCATGTTATTTATAGAGAAGAGGAAAAACATGTTAAAAATGATAGATTTCTATAATTGAATGAGGTTTTTCCCCCCTAAAGTGAGATATCCGGTACTTTAGAATAAAAGAGACATGTCAAGGAAGAGCTTTAGAACTTGATGTCACCACTACAACCAGCTTGGCTTTTAAATAGTCTGAAGTGTTATTGGTATTTATTTTCAATTAATGTTGGAGTTATTTGCATATTACAAATTTATGCTGAAAGTTGTGTTGACTTTAAATGGATACAGCATTGCTCCTCCCTTAATGAGGATACGCAAGAATTATAGGTCTGTGTTCAACTTTCAACTCATCTGTTACTGATAGAAATGGAAGCAGACAGCACAGAATGAGAACCACCACACTCTTGTGTGTTTGCTTTTCAGCACAGAAGAGAGTCCTCGGGAAATGCACATATCGGCATATCTGTGTGTGTCCAAACCTGCAGGCCCACTTGCTCTTGACTACTGACTTTCTGGGAGCTGCTAGGAGGACATGGGGGAGGAGAGTTGGAGAGGCAAACAAGCATGGCCATGGGTGACCCGTAGAGCTGATCATCCCCAGGGGGTAGTGACATTTGGACCAAGGACAGTGATAACAGATGCTCAGGCACCCAGCATATGCAGTTAAGAAAGCTCCCTGATTCTTTGGTACCTGCTGAGTCTTGTCTAGTCTAAAATTCACCAGAAGCTCCACACAGTTTGTGTTTCATTTAAGCCTTTGTATCTTAAAACTATTTTTGACCCTTGGCTATGCTTCATTAATTTTGAATGTTATTAGTGCTAGACCAACACTAATCTTCTGTAATTTGGATGGGATTACTTACTTTTTTTAGTCCGAATTTTAATTTCATTTTGAACTGTTTTCTAGCTACTTCCAAAGGTGTTTTGCAGAGGTAGTCGCTCTAACTGGTATCTGCAAGCATGTTTTATCCTTCAGGATTTCTTTGAAGAGGTGACTCTGTTTCAAGTATCATAAAACCTACCATTCCTTTAACTCATTTGTAGGCCTAGCTTAGAAGCTTGTAGTCAGACTGACTGGAAGGAAGACTGCTCTGCCCCTCCTCCAGAGGTCTGTCCTCCTGAACTGTGCTCACTGGAGAGCGCTTAGAAGCACTATGGTGGGGTGGCTATGAGGTGGATGCTGGAGTCTGTCCCAGCCCTGGCTCCACCACTTCAGGTTGTGTCGTCTTGGACAAGTCGTGAGCCTCCTGGTGCTTAGTTACCTCATGGCTGGACTGAGGATAGCAGTGCCTACCACAGAGGGTTTGTGAGAATTGAATACTTTCTACAAGTGCCTAGAAAAGCCCCCAACACGTACTTTATGTCCTGGAGGTGTGATAGCTGCTGCCATTGATTATGTTTATTGTCATTACTGTTGTTATTTTATGCAGATAAACTCACAGTCTTGGCTGATGTGAGAGACACTTCAGTTAATTCACAAAGCTTTGCTTCCATTGAAAGTAGCAGTGTGCTCCATGAATAGAAGTTCATTTGAGCCAGCTTTATTATTTGATAATTCCTTTACCCCAAAGAGTACAGAGTACTTTATAAACATCCTCTGACCTGGCAGACGGGACCTTGAGCTTCCTGGGTGTCTCTCCTGTGCTTCCACGGGCTTCTACTCATGAGTTCCTCAGTCGGCAGGGCCCAGTGACCTCAGGTTACATCACACTCGCTCCTGCTGTCATCTCAGCAGCAAAGCTCAGCCAGCTCTCTGCCGACAGTGACCCTGGATGCAAATTGAGGCACTGGGGCAGTATTTTCTTTAAAAGGTCTGTATCCAGAATGCCTCTCCCTGGTGGACTCTCCACTGCAGCGTGAGGGCTGACGTGGTATAACGCTGGGTATCTGCATGCGTTTATTAAATAACACCTCACTTATAGCCCAGATCTGATGGAAGAACTGGGGGTGCCAACTCCTTATAAGTGGATAGAAGCCAGGCACCAAGGGCCGTTCATCCAGCAGATATTCGAAACAAGCCTACTTCTGTATGTGGCAGGAGCTACAAGAACTCAGATGGGATTCCCAGCACGCAGGTGAGTGCACATACTGTAGGAGTCAGAGAATTACACAATGACAGTAGAGTGAGAAGTGGCATAAGAGAGGGAGAGTCTGGAGAGGTGGGATACCCAACATGCTGGGCTCTAGAGGAATTATTCATGCCATTTAGTAAGTGTCTGCTACATGCAGGCATGTGCCAAGCACTCTGCTAAACACATGACATGCAGTGGCTTGTTTAGAGTCTCAGAAATGACACTGGAGTGCTGCCCCAAATTCAAATGGAACTACTTCGTGGCCTCGAAACCCTTTAGTGTGGTTCAAGTTAGAAGTGGTATTGGTTGTTTCTGATCTTGAACCTGTCGTGTGACACGGATGCCAGCCTGTGACTGCGTCGCACCACGTTGTGCTTTTAAGTGGTTAGTGAGATGGTTCCAGAATATGTAATGTACAAAATTAGTTTCAGTGCTGTAGGATCCTTTACCACCAAAGCCCCGTGGGTGTGAGGTACCTGTGAGCACAGCCCGCGCTTGGCCACACAAGCTTTTGCCATGGGAAGTGCATGTGGTGACTGACTGGATGGGGAGGGGGGTGTCATCTTCGCATGACTTCTCTGCCAAGCTGACAGGCTCACTAGTCGTGCTGACAACTGCAACATGTTCTGCCTTGCTAGTCTTGGATGCTTGTGCTTTATACATCTGGGATTTGTAAAGGACTGAGAGCTCATAACCCGGCCGGGTCCGGACTGAGGACGGGTGGTTCCGCGGTGGTTCTCCCATGCCCATGTGATGATCCTGAGGAAACGGGAACCTTGTAAAATGGAAAGATGTTTCAGACTTCCGAGAGGGGAGGAGGCCCATGAAGTCGTGAATATCTAATCTCTCCCTTTAAAAGGTCAATTTATGGAAAGTAAATTGTGTATGTACCAAGGACAGTGAATGTGGCCTTTGTTTGAAAATCATTAAGAAAGTGTTGATTTGGGTTATGCACAGAGACAGAATTTCTCTGGTTGACACTTGTCTGTTATGTAGTTCTGTCACAATTCAGCAGTGTGATTTATTGGGTCTTTGTACCACTTCCTTTGATGTTCCAGTTCCCCAAGGAGTTAGAGGCCAGAGAAGCAGCCTCAGCTTTCAAAGCAGTGGTGTTTCTGAGATCACTTTTTCCCTCAATAAAGACTGAAACTCTTTGCTCCTTCTTGTAGCACATAGTAAATACAAGTATTTTATATTCTTCAGATTGTGATCTGTAATTTACAAATCTGGCAATTATTTGTTCCTCCCCCCTCTTCTGTTGGTTTTTTTTTTTTACCACTTTCATTATTAGCAATTAGCCGTTAATTAGGAAATTACAGGGTACACATACTTTTACTTGTAAATGCTGTTAAGATAAAGCATAGTATAAAACCCAGAACAGTATCTGTCAGCACGACACTGAAACACTTGAGCCACAGATGTTCTCTCACATTAAAGTACAAAATGCAAAGGGGAATTAGATACCAGATAGACCGACAGTTTGAAGGAAGAAGGAGCCAAAATGGGTGGTTTGTCGTGGTTATTGAGCACACTCTGGTTTCCAGCATCCTGCAGGGAGACCCTATGTAGACTCTGCACAATAAGGACTTCACTCTGATTTTCTGAATGAGAGGTATGTAGTTTAACTGAATGATGCAAATGAGAGTCGAGAGCAAAAGATGATTGTTATAGATGAAGGCAGAAGTAAAGTGAACTTTACAATGAAAGCAATAACGTATCTCTTGACATTTGGAGATGGAGTTAACCTATGCGGGAAGAACGTGTGGCAGTTTGTAAAGGAACAGTGATGGTATTTTTCAGGACCATTCTTCCACGAGGACCTCTCTTGTCTGACCACCTCCCCTCTCCTTTTCGTAGGTAAGTTCCCATCCCTCCTCTGCCTGCAGCTCGGCGCTTTCTTGCCCTCCAGATCCCCTCCAAGTTGTGAGCTCTTCCTCCCTCCCCATCTGCGCTCTGACGTCCTCTGTGGTTTGGACAAGTTCCTCCTCCTCAAGCAGCAGAAGCCTCAGCGAAGCCCAGGGGTCCCTGGGCAGCAGTTAGGGAAATGCCCTTTTTTTTTCCCCTCAGAAAGTGGGTATTTCAAGAGCAGGGCCAGGGTTGGTCAGGACTCCTGAAGATGGGGTCAGGAGCGCCCCCCGGCATATGTGCTCACTGCAGACAGAGTGCCACGTCCAGGGCTTTCTTCTTCTTTGCTGACAGAGATTGGCAGATTTAGAAGTATTGTTTTTTAGCAATGTAAAGCATTTTCAGAACAATTTTAAAACTGACCTACTTCTTTGCACTCTGAAAAATTCTGCAAATTTACCATAGTCTGAGAAAATACTAGTTTAGATATGGAAGTTATTTATTAAGCATCCTCATTTTTAGGAAAACCTTGTTATAACATGGCAGATAGTTACATAGCTTGTGAAAGCCTGATGAAATAGGCTGCCTATATTGAACTTTCATTCTTAAACTGACTTCATAAAAGGTTTCTAACGTAGCTCTGGGCCATACTAATAGTATACTTGGGGAAGCTAGGCAGTGCATAAATCCTTTGCCGTGAATAGGTTCATTGTCTAAAAATAATTTTTAAAAATATGTCCTGGAAGCAAAAATTAAATATAGGTACTATATATAGTACATATATTAGTTATATACATATTGTATATGATATTAAGTATACAGCATTGTACATCAATGGCCATATATAATACATAAAACGTTATATAGATGTTACATATAAGTATATATATACACACGTATATATCCTGAAAAGTCAGTAAAGTTTTTTAACATGCTTAAATTGTTTTAATTTAAATAATGTATGTTTTTCAGTGCCAGTACTTTTAAAAGCTCGTTTATTCATTTGACAAATATTTATTGATGCCCTCCATGTTCTGGGCCAGAGGTCAGCAGACCTTTTCTGTAAAGATTTAAACTTAGTAAAGAGTTTTGGCTTTGCAGTAGTACTGTTGCTGTCGCAGCTACCCCGCTCAGCCTTTGCAGCATGAAAGCAATTTTAGACAACATAAATGAATGGGCATGGCTGTGTGCCAGTAATACTTTATTATGGATTCTGAAATTTGAATTTCACATAATTTTCATGTGTCACAAATCACTATTCTTCTTTAAAAATATAAAAACTTTTTAAATCATGGCTATATAAAAACACGAGCCGTAATTTGCCACCCCCTGTTCTCAGCAGTCTTCTAGACACAGAGCTAGAGCAACGACCAGAGCACAGTCCCTGTCACCACAGGGCCTGCCTGTGCTCTAGTCGTCTGCAGCTCTTTCAGTATCGCTAATTCTGATAACCGAAAGAATATTGCCTTTCTGAGTTAGATGGACTCTTTCTCACCGGATAGTTTCAATTTTAATGTTTCAGCTCATTTGACTTTGAAAGTGCATTTGGCACGTATCTGCTGCTTAGTAATATCCTAGTCGGGAGCTTCTTTTCTGTATCGTGTCATCTCCCAGCCTGCATTTTTCTGCCCTGCTAGCATCTCGTCACCTAGCTTGTACAAGGCCACGTGGGGTGCAACGTCGGGCCGAAGTCTTTGAATCCCAGCGCACAGCTGCTGTGGCACAGGCACTTGGGGGCCAGGAGCAGCTTCTCACTTTCTCCTTCCCACGCAGGGCAGCTTCAAGGTGCTTATTGCCGCTGTCGTCTTTGTGGCCTGTTTCAAGACACCAGAGCGCTCTGTTGAGGAGCTGGCCCCGGCGAGTCCTCACTCTAGTGCCGGTTGCAGGGTTCTTTCAAGGCAGTTTTGTAACAAACAGGCTCACGCTTTCTATTTGTAGTAGCTATGGAAACTTTAGAAGCTCTCTTTCTAAAGCTGAGCATACAATGAAGCACTTGAAGTGTTGGTGGGATTAGAGACTTTAGAAGATGTTTAATTTTCTCCCCCACTCTTTCTTTCTTTCTGTCTCTTTAGAGAGGGAACAAGAGGGCAGTGTGAATATTAACTGGGACTCGCTTTAATCTTTCTTGTGACACTTAAGGCTGTCTAGGTCTGCACAGGCTACCCAGGGCTCTCAGCCTTTCACGGTGCGCGCTAACAAGGAGAGTCGTGCATATTCATGAGCCAGGCCTGTGCATTAGACACAGTTCCTAAGGGCTGCATCTCCGTGTTTCTCTGTTCAACTCAAATTTTATGAAAGGAACAGCTATTAAAATTTGGTTTTTAAATGATTATTAATAATAATAATTATTATTATTGTTATTGTCTAGAGACCTTAGACAGTAGTACTAAAATATTCTCCCTAGAAATAGGAACAAATTAGAGGGCCTTTGTGTAGTAGTATAGACAGTGTAAACCCCAAAATGTTGGTGCTCACTTAGGGTGGAGGTGCAGAGCGAACCTTTCATGTCTCCCTGAGAAAAGTGTACGGCGGAACGTGGCATTCTCACTTGATGACATCCTCCCAAAGAGGAAGTAAGGTTAAGTTCGCTTACAACATAGAAAATGTGAAGTAAACCTTTAACTGAAAAGGATAGGTTTGTTCATTTGTTATTTCTGCTTTTCAAGATACTGAAAAGGAGTTGATTCCAATGTGGTGGTGTGGCCATGCTTCTCCCAGCCCCTGCCACTCTCTCCATTTACCCGTCTTTTTGCCCTTAGAATACCAATTTTGGAAGAAGACAAAAATGCTTTTTCTGCATTGGACTTCAGTGCTTCTATCAGGCTGTCCATTTGGTGGCTATGCCAAGAATCTACTCCTTGTGAAATTCTTGACTATCACATTTTGTTCCTGAAGTCACGCTGGCCCAGCTGGGAAAAATGCCTGTGCCTGGGTGAGGTGCTTGGGCACATGTGGGTCTGCTCCTCAGGGGAGTTGTCATTAATCTCGTTCTCTTCTGTGGTCCTCTTTTCCTATATATACAATGGGGATCATGTAAGTTTTTCTACAGAAATTAGCAACCAAACACTTTAAGGGTGAGACGCTATTAAAATACCGTAACAGTATTTTCACAGAATGTGATAGTTGCCTCCCCTAGATGAACATGATTACAATCCGCCCTTTCATCCATCCACGTGGGATTTCTCCTGGTGTTTTGTTGTCATGGACCTCTTATTTACACAGTCCAGCTTCCTTGCCTAGGTTGCATTTATATTGGTTTACTTTCATCTAATCTCTCAACCCTGCAAAGCCCTGAGTCAGGAAACCACACCAAGAACAAAAAGGAAGAGCACAGCCTGTGTGGGTCACTGCAGTGCCACCACGGCCCCACCCACAGAGTGCCTGGGAGATAGCATTGACTTCTTCAGACATCCAGCAAACATTTCCCAGCACCATGCTTGAAGCAGAGGACAGAGGGGTGAATAAGACATCAGACTTGCTTATGAGGAGTTCACAGGGTGTTAGGGCAGACATAAATATAATGTCAGCAGACACATATCGATAATCCACTTTGTGTCAGGAACTAGACTCATGCTGGGGATGTAGAGATGAATTAGGCATAGTTCCTGCCCTTGAGAAGCTCACAGACACGTAAACAGATGAGTACAGTGCCATGTGATGAGAACTATTAGAAAAAGAGAATGCTTTGGAAACACAGCAGGTGTGCCTAACTTAAGCAGGTGACAAGGGCTAGCTAGCACAGTGCAGGAAGGCTTCCAGGAGGAGGTAGAGTTTAGCTGTCTTGACGAATAAGTATGCCCTATGAGAAGGGAAGGGGCAGGTGAGGGTGGGGCGTGTCCCACGTCAGGGTCTCACATCTGGAAAGACAGAGATGACACCCAGCGTTATGATGTTGCTGGAGCCTCAGATGCAAATGGCACTTGGCAAGAGAGGTCTGTGGGGACCATTTGGCAGAATCTCGTTTGCCCTGTAACCGAGACAGTTTGATAATTTGAAGCTCTGGATGATGGTTCTTTCCTCCAGAGGCATTCTGCACGTGCAGCTGGCAGTGACAAGGCTGGCATCAGATTCCTTGATTACCGAGCCAGCCAACTGTCCAATTTTCAGGAGCTCTCAATGCGTTTATGAGAATTTCTCTTTTCCTACTTTCAGTCATACTGAAGTGAATAACCAGGAAGCTTCAGAAAGAAGACACATTTTGCTTCTGTCCTTTAGCATTAGAGAGTTATACACATGAACTAAAATTCTCCAGTCTTACACATTTTCTTGCCTAAATTTACTCCTCAAATGTTTGCTCCTCCAGTCAGTTCTCATGATCACTGCCTCCCCCTTTTCTTAGAAAAAGTGAGGAAGTGAGTTCGTGTAATGATGATGTCATTCCGAATGAAAAATTAGTTGCAGAAAATGACTCGTTGTCAGAAAATCATTTTCTGCAACTAATTTTTCATCCGGAATGAAATTTTCCTCCAAAATTCACTAACATGTTGCAAATTTTCCTCAACCTGGGATCATTATTTTTATTCTCTACACTAGCACAAAGTGGGGGTTCAGTGCTTGTGGAAAAGAGGGAGAAATTCAAATTTAGGTTTTATTCATTTGAATATTTATATAGATTCTGTCTCTAGAAAAGAAATACAGCCTTATAAAGGACCTGGGCTTTATCATGAAAGGAAGGCAGATAAATGGCAAAATGAGAACATTTTTTCCTCACCCAAGTCCTAGACTAGTTATAGAATCACCGTTAGCTGGGCAACAGCAGTGCCTATTCTGTGCCATCTGGGAAAGGTTAGTCATTTATACCACCAGTGGTTTTGATGATAAACCTCCAAAGACCGCCGGGTCATTCACTTGATGAACGTTTGCGTGTCCTTTTCTGAGTCTCGGTCCCTGTGCTGGAGGAGCTGAGGGAGGCAGGCCAGCGGGCAGCCAGGGCCAGAGCGGAGTTAAGTCCATGACTGGGGAAGCACAGAGGGCCGGTCAGGGACCCTGGCCTGCTGGGGGGAGCCAGGAAGGCCTTGTCAGGATTTCAGACCAGCTGGGAGTGTACTGGAGGGACAACGGAGCAGCCTTTTGCAACCCCAGCAAACAGGTCCTGAACATAAAACCGCCCATGTTTGCTGTGTTTCAGTCATCTAACTTTAGTGGACAGGCTCATTTTTTACTGTTTTCCTTTGAGGTTATTGAGCTAGGAAAATAGTTTTATTCACTTTCTTTCCCAAACACGGTAAGAAAGAACCACAGGCTTGATGCATGTTGAAGCGTTTCTCTGTGGCTTCCTGCCTCAGGTTGAGGGAGCTGGAAATGTCTTGGCACCAGCCTCGCGCTGGCTGGGAACCTGGTCGGGATCAGAAGTGTTGACTCTCAGCTAAAGACTTGAGACCTTTTGGGGGCACAGATGCCACTATCCTGCATCAGAAATGCCTGTGTGGGAAACATCTGGTACTCAGGGGAAGGATTTGTTTTGCCTGCTCCCTTCCTTCTGATTGTGGGCAGGAAGGCCTCTTTGCATTGGAAAAGGTGTTTTCTTCCACTTTGTTGGTCCCTCTGGACCGATAGAGAGTGCCGGGCCCACTGTTCTTGGCTTCTTTTATGTGTCCCTGGATGCAACGCTGAAGACTGACCCTTACAGCAGCTTTTATGACCTTTGATAGAAAGATGTATAGTAGCAATTTAATGCTTTCGTGAGGTTTACACAGGTCTTGGTACTAAATAAAACACCTCAGTAAATAACTCCGTGATTCTTTTTTATAAGTTGTCTTCTGTCTGCTGTGAAGGACGCTGTGCAGAACATTTAAAAGTAGGGCCAGGGCTGGGGCCGGCCCTGTGACTCAGTGGTTGAGTTTGCACACTCTGCTTCGGCGGTCCAGGGTTTTGCCAGTTCAAATCCTGGGTCAGACAGGGCACCACTCATCAGGCCATGCTGAGGCGGCATCCCACATGCCACAACTAGAAGGACCCACAAGTAAAAATACACAACTGTGTACCGGAGGGCTTTGGGGAGAAAAAGGAAAAATAAAATCTTAAAAAAAAATTTTTTTTTAAATAGGGTCAGGGCACAAGAAGGCAGTGAGCATGAGCTGCCTTCTCAAGAGCACGAGCATTCAGATTAACAGAGCCAGTTCTTCAGAGTCTGTCTCGCTTCACCATAAAATGCAGACGGAGGGGAATGCCATGGTGGCTCCTAGGAAACAGTTCTTGTTTATAACCCGGCTTACTTTACACAAGATGATTTCCTTGTCTGATTCTAGCCTGGCATCTTTGTGACCTCCTTTATCTTACTCTTATTCTTTCCTTGATGACTCAGTAACAGAATTATCCACTGTGTGCGTACGCATGTGTACACTTGTGTTCATAAGCCTCAGATGTGGCTACTCTAAGCCTTTGCTTCCTCCTTCATTCTTTTAACAAATCCTGGTTGAGTTCCTCTGGGTGCCAGTTGGCCAGTTGCTGAATATCACACACATACACATACACACACATGGGATGTACGCGTGCATGTGTATGTATTTTATCTTTTTAATTATTTCCCGCTTTGGGTGCATAGTCATAGCACACACTCAAGAAGACTTGTTAGTTGAGTCTAGATTTCCAGTGTTGCTGTGCTCCTCTCCTCTCTCTCCAGTAATGTTCATGGAAAGTTCTAAAACAGGGAAGTCTGCTGGCAGATTCCTTCACTCTGGTTCCAGTTCTGACCCAGTGGGTGGTGTACGCCGTCCGAAACCTTACAGAAGACAATAGTCAAAACCAAGATTTGATTGCAAAGATGGAGGAGCAGGGGCTGGCAGACGCATCTCTACTTAAAAAAATGGGTTTTGAAGTTGAAAAGAGGGGTGACAAGCTGATTCTGAAATCGACAAATGACACCCCTCCACTGGTGAGTGTGCTGGCATGAGCTGTAATTCCTTTCACCTTGTAGATGGCGATTCCCCCTGCCCCATTATCTTGGACATGACAAGGTTCTTTCGTAAGAACATGAATGGGAGCATTTTGCCTTCTAAAGTGGCAAAGAAAGCTCTAAATTTAATTGCAAATGATTCTTTGTTTAGGCATTATGCTACCATTTTCTAAGAAGAGTTAAACTTTCAGTCTTGTTCTAGGGGAGAAATATAAAATCATACCAAAATTTTTATGTGGTCTGAACGTTTCTGACAGGAATGAGATTTTCTTTAAAGATAGCTTAATGTTGACTGCAATAAAAAGAACGTAAAACTTCTTGTATAATATTGAATGAGTTGTTTCAGGTTTCACTCAGTTATTTCTCACCATTAACCAAAATCCTCTCTATTTTTTTTCCTTTGATGATTCTTGTAAATAGATGTTATATCTGCAATTTTGTTTCTTTTTTCTTCTTAGTGAATAACTCTCCAGACAAATATCTGAATTTTTGGAATCTGTTTCATGGATTTTTCATCTTCTGCAGTATGTGAAATTGCAAGTGTTTGAAGATTTATTAAGTACAAATTCAGGAAAACATGAATCTTTTAGATAATAGAGTTAAATGCGTATAAGCTTAAAAGTGAAAGTACGTGAGTATTCTGTTGTTTCTTTGCTTTAGAAACGTAACTGTCTGGTTTGCCTTTGTCCCTATGGATACACTGTGCGTTTAAGTAATATATTGTACTTACTGTGGCAGCAGATAATAAATTCTTCTCGTTGAGGGCACATCCCTTATTTGGCAAAGACTTGGATGTTTGCTTGGATTCCATTTGCTCCTTCAGATGGCAAGTCAGCTTCGTTCCTTTTTATTTGCCTCTTCTCATTGGGTTTTCTGAACTCTGGCAGGCAGTTGAAGTAGTTTCTCACTGTGATTAATTCTAGCGATCTTCTTTTCACCCCTTCTGCCTTTCCAAAACATTGACAAGACTCATTTCCAGTTAATTAATTCGAGAGATGCTGAAGAATAGGGAGCTCTCCCTCTTTATTTTACGTCCTGGGCTATGTTGTCACCGAGCCCTGTCCCTTTGGAATGTAGCAGGGAGTGAGATGGAGAGAACATGTGGGCAATTAACTCTTCTCATTCCAAATCGTCCTAGAAGTAGACTTCCCAAGCCTGCGTCTCAGCACCTTCGTGCCTCTGTGAAAGGAGAGGGAGGAATATAGGGTCACCTCTTTGCAGGGCCACAGCATGGAAGCTACATCCCTGTCTCCTTCAGTTTAGAAAGCACCAGTCTGTGAAGGCACACCACTCGGTTTTGGCCGTGGCTTCACTGGCGTTGCAAAAGTAGCTTTGGGCAGCAAGAGTTAATTTGACCTATGTCTGTCTGTCTCTCTGTCTCTCTCTCTCTCTCCCCCCTCACTCATTAGAAATAGAACTGGAGTAAGTGAGCACTAAAATCTTTGTAACCACCCAGATCGTTAATATAATCAACAGACACTCTAGTGGGAGGCCATATTGTGAATGCTTTGAAACACTATTTTCTTGAACAGCCATGTTAGTAAACTAAAACTTCTAGAGATTTTGCACAGTTCGTGTTGAACCTTCCAAAATAAAAAGAGCAAAAACCCAACCAGAAGTTATGCAGAAATACTGATTGTTGCAAAGTAAAGTGCTTCTGAGTTTTTTGTAAAGCTTACTTCAATTGCTTTGTGAAAACAGCTTAAGCGTGTTAAGAATGAAATAAAAGTTTTCCCATGTGCTACCTAATGTACTCTATATAACTCTGAAGAAATGTCAGCTTCTAGGATTTTGGTAATCTATGAATAACACTTTTTCTCTCATTTATGACATTCCATCAGTAAAGAAGCCATTGCAAAATTTAAAATGCACAAAGAAGGCAGTCTCTTCTGGAACACAAAGAGTTAAAATCCTATTCTCTAAAAAGAAGCCAGGCCAAAGGAAAAAAATCAGTGGGAGTCCCTTTTTCCTTTTAACAAGTTTGCAATAGACACTTCTTTTTTCCTCTCTCAATGGATGTATGCACACCAGTGGAATCACACAAACATGTCGATATAAGCCATGTAATAACAAACACCAATAAATAAAAGAGAGCCTTGTGAGGATACAGAATAGGGTAATGGTTATGTGTTTCCTAGATAGGAAATGTGGGGCTCGCATAGTGAAAACATGCTGATGGCTGCATTGTGGCGGCTTTTGATGCCTTGGATAGATTAATTCTTGAGCACAACAGCTCCCCTGTCCTCTCCCAGTGGACCTGGAGCTTCTGAGAAGCTTGTTTTACAGGCTGCAGAGGATTAAGTCACCACCTCAGTCAGTCATTTAGAAGAAAAAAAAGGCAGGCAAGCCTTACAAAATTTGTAAAGAGAAAGAATGGTCACAGCAAGGTTTGTGACCATATTATTGCTTTCAAGAGCAGACTGACAAAGCAGTTCAGTTTTTTAGCCAGCTTCATTTTAAAAGATAGTGGGAAAGGCTTTTCTGCTTGACATTGAGTCCAAATATTTGCAGAATGATTTTTTTTTAATACCATAACAGTGGATGTTAGTATTTGAAAAATATTTGTTTCTCAATTTTAGTAATACACTATTAGAATTTGTCCATATTTTATATATATATATGTCCATGTTAATTTATGTCATGGGATTTTGTTTTGGGAAGCTAATATTGAGGTGCACTTTTTGTTCAGTAACTTCTGAATCCAACCGCAGGGCTGTGGGAACTACTGGAAGATGTCCATTTTCCAAAATGGGATCTAGAGAAATGACTGAAGTCATCTGGGCTACCAGTTAGTAAATTTTAAATCAAAAACTAATATTTTATATACATGTATCTTATGTCCACTGTCTTCTGAAGGCATTGATTATGTTGCTCTTATAAAAATGCCTGGGATATAAATGTTATTTAAATAATTTTTCGTTATCCTTGAGTGAATAAACAAAGATGTTAGAACAAAAACACCAGTGTTTGCAGGCGGAAGACTTTTTAAAAGTATAGAGTCCATCACCAGTAAGTTCTGCACAGAAAGGAATCAGTTTTTGTATGAGAGGCAGTAAAATTAAGACAGAATTTTAAAATGCAGAAAAGTTGAGGAAGAACCTTAACATTTAAAATCTTTTACAAAACCAGTCCTTTGGAGGAAAAAGCCCTCTCAGTGCTGTCCAAGGTTCTGATCGTTTCAGCTACAGTGGCCGTATATGGAAAATCCATTTTAAAACCTTGTTTTCAAAATTCATATTTTTTCTTGCATTTGTATGATGTAATATCTGTTTTCTTCTTCCATGCACATTTTTATATAGTAACTTTGCATTTTTTAAGTCAAATCTCATTTAGGTGATATTTTACAATGTGAATTTGATTTATCATCTACAATATATATGAATTTTAAAGGTAAATTTTTTCTGTAAATATAGCAATTATGGTGTTAACTCATTGACCACTTTCCTCATCATAACCAGAGACAATTATGTCAATGGAAAAGACTTTTTGAAGGTTTTGGTAATTGTTTATTTTTGCTTAAATTGAAACCTTAAATTAGGAACTTTCTGTTCAGTGCTTCTTTTGGTTTAAACAGCATAGTATACAGTCTTCATTTACACACAAGGTTGTACGCTGCTTATTTTACGTCAGTCAGGCAAGAGCCTCCCTGGTGTTTTATAGCATGGATAGAATTTTGACCCCTGCTTTGCAGAACATGGTGGTTGAGAGTGTAAACTCTGAAGCAGGTGCCCAGGTTCCAGTCCCCCCTCTTTCACCTGTATAACTTCGGGCTGACGCCATGAGCTCTGTGCCTGCATTTCCTCGTCACTAAAATGGGGCTCCTGATACCATCAACCTCTAGGAGTGGTAAGCACCCACTAGTGCTAGTTATTGCTGCTAGAACATGCATCTTTAAGCCCTTAATACTTCACTGTGAGGATATCTGATGGAAGTGCATGGAAATTGCATCTGTCTCCTGTTTCTCCTGTCACCACAGTGCTGGACATAGAATAGTATGTCTAGTGACTGCCACTTGAGGGTGTTCTCACCCCAGTCTGCACAAGGGTTATGGTCATCATGTGGTGCTCCATCCTCCCTTAGTGAATGATAAAATTAGCAGACAAAAGTAATCAGTAAGGATATTAAAGATTTGATCAATGCACTTAGTGGAGTTGACTCTATTTGACAGGTATAGAACACCGCCCCCAAGAACTGCAGAATACACATTCTTCTAAAGTATACATGCAACCGGGGACCAACAGTGATCCTTCTGCTGTGTCCTAAGACACATCTCAACAAATTCCAAAGGATTGAAATCATACATAGTATGTTCTGACACTAGTACAATTAAGCTACATATCAACACCAAAAAGATAACCAGAAAATCCCCGCAACTTTAGAAATTACACAGTATATTTCTTAATTACCTAAGGGTCAAAACAAAGAAATGGAAATTAGAAAATATTTCTAACTGAATGTTAATGAAATCCCGCATATCACATTTGTGGGCTATAGCTAAAGCTACTCTTAGATGGAGATTTATTACCTTAAATGCATATGTGAGAAAAGAAGGCAGACAACCAACACCGTAAACATTCATCTTAAGTTGTTACGGAAAGGAACCCACAACCGAAGGGAAGATAAAAGAAGGAATAAATATGAGAGCAGAGCATAGTTAAACAGGAAACATATAAAAAAAGTAAAGCCAAAAATTGGTTCTTTGAAAAATGTATTAAATTGGTAAAGCTGTGGTGAGGTTAATGAATAACAAAGAGCACCCAGGGGCCAGCATAGTGGTTAGTTTGCATGCTCCACTTTGGGGCTCGCGGGTTCAGATCCCTGGCATGGACCTATGCACTGCTCATCAAGCCATGCTGTGGCAGCGTCTCACATACAAAATAGAGACAGACTGGCACAGATGTTAGCTCAGCGACAATCTTCCTCACCAAAAAAAAAAGCACCCAGAAAGTCATTATCACTACAGTTTTCATGGACATTAAAAGTCCATAAAAGGGGCCAGCCCCATGGCTGAGTGGTTAAGTTCATGTGCTCCGCTGCAGCAGCCCAGGGTTTTGCTGGTTTGGATCCTGGGTGCAGACATGGCACCACTCATCAGGCCACGCTGAGGTGGCATCACACATAGCACAACCAGAAGGACCTGCAACCAGAATATACAGCTATTTACTGGGAGGCTTTGGGGAGAGGAAGGGAAAAAAGAAGATTGGCAACAGATGTTCAGGTGCCATTGTTTAAAAAAAAAAAAAAGTCCATGAAAGAATATTGTGAATATATTATGCTAGTAAATTTCAGCTTGTAGATGACATAGACAAATTCCTGGAGGGGAAAAAAAGCAGAAAACACACAAAATAAAATTTTATAATATTTTAAATACTTAATCTTTAAAACTTCCACAGAGAAAACTCCAGACTTGCATAGCTTCAGCAACAAATTTTACCAACATTTTAGCAAGAAATACTGCTATTCCCACACAAACTCTCCCAGAAAAAGAGGGAACACTTCACAGCTCACTTTATGTGGCCAGCATAACCTTACTGTCAAAACTTGAAAAGTTTATTAGAAGAAAGGAAAAGTCAAGGCCAATCTCACGTGTGAACATCGATCCAAAGATCCTGAACACCTTGTTAACAAACCATGTTTTAGGGATGGGAGAGCAGCATAATGTTTTTTAAAAGTCAGTAAACATCATCACATTAACAAATTAAAACAAAATAATGTCATGCAGAAAGTTTACAATAAAATTCAACATCCAATCATGATATTAATAGAAACTCTTAGCAAATTAGGAATAGGAGGGAAGTTCCTCATTCCGATAAAGAGTATCTACTAAAACTCCTACAGCAAATGTCAGACTTGATGAAGAAATGTTGAAGATTTTCCTTTTGACATTAAGAGTAAGGCAAGGTTAGTCACAATTCACTTACATTCGCTCTTATGTTGGAAAGGTGACATAGCCAATGAAATAGATCAAAAAAGGAGGTAGAAGGGTAATAATTGGAAAGGAACTCGGACAATAGGATTGTGTATGTAGCTAATGTAGAAAAAGTCCATGCATAAAATGTTAAGAGTGAATAAATGAATATAGCTACATTACTGAATACGAGGTTAATATACAAAAGTTCATTGAATTTTCTACATACCAGCAATGAGGATTTAGAAAATAAAATTTTTTAATAAATTCTAAAATGTATAACAAAATGCAAAAGGCCAAGAATAGCCAAGACACTCTCTGAAAGAAGAACAAGATGGATATGAAAACTGGTAAAAGCAGGATTAATTAAAACAGTATTGTAATGATACAAGGATAGATAAATAGACCAAAGAAGAGGAGAGGCCAGAGACAGACCCTCGTATATGGACACTTGAGATATTTTAAAAGGTGGCACTCAGAACGTGGGGAAAGGGTGATCTTTTCAACAAACCCTGCTGAGACCATGGAATATCTGTAGCGTAAAGGAAACTGGACCCTACCTTGAACCATATAAAAGTGTCAATTCCTAGGTGAATTGTAAATCTGAATGTGAAAAGCAAAATGCTAAAACTTCCAGAAAATAGTCTTACAACCTTAGATAGGGGAATAAGATTTCTTACCTACATTACGAAAGCTGTTAAAATGGACTTGACTAAAAATTAAAGAGTCACCATTAAGAGAGTGAAAAGGCAATGGGAGACAACATTTGAAACGTAATTGACAAAGGATTCATATCCCAAATATATAGAGAATGCCTGCATATCAGTTAAAATGTTGGGGAAATGGGCACAAGTCTTGAACAGACACTCCACACAAATACACATGTGAAAAGGTACTTAATCTCATTAGTAACCAAGGAAATGCAAATTAAAACCACAAGGAAATGCCACTGCTACCCACCAGAATAGCTAAAAATACAAAGACCAGTAATACATGTGTGTGTTGTTGGTGAGGATGTAGAGCAGACAGAACTCAAACTGCCGGTGGAATAAATTGGCAGAACCCTAAAACCACTTTGGGAAACAATTTGACATTATCTGCTGAATTTGAAGGTAAGCATATAGTATGACCCAACAATTCCACTGCAAGGTTTTTACCTAACAAAAATATATGCATAGGTGAACCCAAAGACACACATGAGACCTAAATGTTCAGAGCATTATTTGTGGTAGCCAGGAAGTGAAGGCAGCACAGTGATGCCGCAGGTGGCGGGAGACTCGTGGCGTGAGACTACAGCAGTAGTCTCTGTACTGTAGCGGCACTCACAGGGATGGGGTTCACGGTGTCGAGTGGAAGAAGCTACCCACAGATGGTTACTGTGTGACTCTAAAGTCCATGAACAGATTACACTGGAAGTAAGGATAGTGGTTATCTATGGGGAAGAGGGAGGGGGTGGTTATGTGGGTATGTTCGCCTGATAGTTCATTGAGCCGTACATTTAGATTTTGTGTCCTTTCCTCCATGTGTTTTACATTTCACAGTAAGGGTTAAATAAAAATTTTCACATGCTCACCTGGGTGCGAGTTGAGCTGCTGTACAAAGACACCCCAAAATATAGCAGCCCAAGAAGAGTGAAGCTTACTCTTTACGTAATAGCCTCTGGCCCGTTACTAGAGGCAGATGGGCAAGCTGGCGGAGGGTACCGAGAGCCCTCGGGGTGAGCAGGAGCCCGGTGCTTCTCTTTCTTGTTGCTTTGCCATCTCCTAGGGTGCCACCTTTGTGTGCACAATTGAAGTTGTCTATTTTCCTGCCTTTGGGAAGAAGGAAAGAGCAAAGGGCAAGCAGTTTCCTTTGAAGGGAGTGGTCTGGACTTGGCACACATCTCCTACTCACGTTCTGTTGGTGAGAATTTAGCCCCATGGCCACTTCTAGTCCTAAGTGAAACTGGGCCATGCAGGCTCTAGTTGGGTGGCCATGTGCCCCACTCAGAGTGCGAGTGGTCCCTGACCACAGGAAGGAAGGAGAGTGAGTGGTGGGGACAGTTAGGATCTGCCACAACACCCAGAGAGCTGTGACCGTCAAGCTCTGCCTGGTTGCTGTGGGGGAGGAATGTAATCTTACTGCCCCTCCTTTCCAGTGTTCCCAGCTGCTGTGCAGACTGTCTTGCTGCCCCTCCCCCCCTTTGTGCAGGCCAAGGGTGTTTCAGCAGATATTCTTGGCTTAAATGACCAAAAGGGTAAGGAAACTTGAGGATACGTGCAATACTATGCCTGGAGAAAGTGCCAGGGGTTAGAGCCGAAGGAGCCAACCCATCACCAGATTCTCGAGCTGGGTGTGATGAGAACAGGAGGTGAAAGCCACGAGGGCCAGGACGATTCAAGAATGAAAGAGAAGCAAAGGAGCAGGGCAGGAGACAGGAACGGAGGGGAGAAGTGCCAGGGGGGCGTGAGGTCCCAGCGCCTCCTCCTCGCCAGAGCCCAGGAGGGCCACACAGAAGATGGTAGTAGGTGAAACCTCACCTTCCTGTCTGTGTTTCAGTCAGACCAGCGCCCTGGGCATTTGGGGTCAGAAAGTCTCCCTGTTGTAGTCGCCGTGTGCAGGGCAGGGAGCTTTGCAAGTCCTTGGTTGAGGTGTGCGTGTGACCTGGCCATGGTCACGGACTGGCAGGTACGAATGGCCAACAAGCAGCTTACTTTCCCAGGGGCCAGGAGGAAGACGTGAGTGAAGGCCCTTGGGGCTCAGAAAAGGAGTGACGGAGCCTCCATCCCCCGGGGGAAGGCCGGCTTGTAGGTCCCCGGGAGCCTCGGTCTCCCTGTCTGTAAAATGGTGAGGATGGCGCATCAACTTTGCCTTGGGGTTCTCCAGAGAAACAGAACCCATGGGATACCTGTACATACACAAAGAGATTTGTTTTAAGGAACTGGCTCACAGAATTAAGGAGGCTGACAAAAACCAAGATCTGCAGTCAGCAGGCTGGAGACCCTGGAAAGCCAATGTTTGAGTTTGTCTGAAGGCAGGAAAACTGATGTCCCAGCTCAAGGCAGTCAGGCCAGAGGAAATTCCTCCTTTGTAGGAGAATGTCAGCGTTTTTGTTCTATTTAGGCCTTCAACTGATTGGATGGGGCCCACCCACATTGGGGAGGGCCATCTGCTTTACTCAGTCATCCGATCCGAATGTTAATCTCGTCCAGAATCACCCCCCCCCAACACACCCAGAATCACGTTTGACCAAATGTCTGGATACCCTGCAGCCCAGCCAAGTTGACACAAAAGGAGCCATCACGTCTTCGAGGGCCCATGAGAATGGTGGAGGATGGCAACAGGGAGGGAGCAGGGGGAAGGGAGGTGCTGCTGCCGCTGGATCATCAGGGAGGGGACCCTTACCTGGCACTGCTGCCCGCCCACGCCCCATGTTACCTGCTTGTTTGGCCATCTGCATCCCCCACTGCCAGCAGGCTAGTAAGAGCATGGACTGTGCGTGTGATGCCCCCTGTGCATATCGTTAGGAGCCGAGTCATGTCACCCCCTCAAATTCATGTGCTAAAGTCCTAATCCTCAGTACCTCAGAAAGTGGCTATCTGGAGATGGGGCCTTTAAAGAGGTGATTGAGGGGCCAGCCCCGTGGCATAGTGGTTAAGTTTGTGCACTCTGCTTCAGCAGCCCGAGGTTCACAGGTTCGGATCCCGGGTGCAGACCTACATGCCACTCGTCAGGCCTTGTGGCATCCCACATACAAAATAGAGAAAGATTGGCACAGATGTGAGCTCAGCGACAGTCTTCCTCACACAGACACACACACACACACACACACAAAAGGTGATTAACTTAAAATGAGGCTGTTAAGGTTGGCCCTAATCCAATCTGACAGTGCCCCATTAGAAGAGGACATTTGGACATAGAGACATGGGGTCTTGTGCACAGAGGAACAGTCACGTGAAGGCTGCCGTCTGCGCTCCGAGGAGAGAGGCCCCAGAGGAAGCTCAGCCTGCAGCACCTCGATCCTGGCCTGGCCTCCAGACTGAGGGAATGGATGTCTGTTGTTCGGGCCACCAGCCCAGGCATTTTCTTAGGGCAGCCCTAGCAAACCAACCTAAGTACGCGGTGCTCAGTATTTGCTGAAGTTTGAATCAACCAAACACTTCCACCCTTGCCCTCGGTTAGCTCCCTTTGTAACCTAGGGAGACACGTATAGGCACAGGAGGTAGGGCTCTGGGCCCCGAAGTGATCACACGAGCAGAAGGGCGTCCAGAAAAGGCTTCCTGGAGGGGACTTCTGGCAGCAGGTCACAGGGTGGACACGGGCTTGCTGAGTATGGCATTCCAGGCAGGGAGCCAGCGTGTGCACCAGCCTGGAGCCTGGAGAGAACAGCCACCGAGGGAGCCTCTCAGTACTTCACTGCTGCTCGAGGTCAGCTGTCGGGGCACCTCATGTGCCTACCTGAGGACTTTGGGCCTCAGTCTGAGACAGTGGGGAGCCCCCAGCAGGAGACTCTCACTGTGGTGGCTGCAGACCTATTGGGTGAGGCAGAACTGATGGCGCGGAGGCCAGGCAAGAGGCAACCTGGCAGAGTGGAGGGATGCAAACTGAGGACCCAATTCCCTGAGCTTGGCAAGTTACTGGGCATCTCCAAGCATCACTGGCTACCTCTTATCCATCAAGCAAGAATTAAGGTGAAGATTAAAACTGAGGGTTGATGTAAGGGGCCCCCCTCTTAGAAGATGCTTGGCAAACGGCAGCTGCTCTGCTCCTGCAGAGTCGGGTGAGGGAAAGAGAACCCAAAGAGAATGCTGCTCTGGCAGCAGAGGGCAGAGCCAGGGCTAGGCTTGGAGTTGGTGCCAGCCCCACCCTGCTTCCATCCACAGGATCCATGTCGGTCCCTCCTCTCGCTGTTCTGCTAAGTCCTGCTCATTCCTTCAAGCCTCGCCATGATGCCCTCCTCCTCCAGGAAGTCTTCCAAGGACTCGGGTCCACCTTGATCTGCACCTTCCACTAGTGCCTGGGTTATGGAGCCACTGCCATTGTTTCATGTATCAGGACCACCAACTCAGAAGAGGCACTGGGGGAGGGAGGTGAATTTGACACTTCAAGGAAACACAGCAGGTCACTGCAATCTTGGAAATGGTCACCACAACGTGCCTTTCACTCAGCTGTGGTTTGATGACCCTAGCCAACCATCCATCCCTTCAACAAATAGCAAGTGCAGGCACTGCCTAGGTGCCGGGACTAAGCAGACGTGGCCCCCGTGCCACTTCCCAGTTTGCTGAGGGAGACAAACACTAATCAAGTCATCAAACAAAGTGTCCAAAGAGACACATGGGCCTGTGGGAGTGGATGACAGTACCCCATCAGCACGCCTGGCACTCCACAGCGGCCATGTAAATCCTTCATCCTCCCCACCATCTGGCTTCACCTTCTCCTTCACCAGGGCTTTGAAACAGGAACTCCCTCCATTTCTCACCACCAAACCTTCAAGCGCTCCTGCATCTGCACGCACCTGTTCCTCCATCCCTCCTGTTACAGTGAAAGACCCCACCCCTCCATGCTGGTCCCTCCACACGCACAGTGGATGCCGTCCATTCCACTTCCCGGGACCTCGTTATCAGGCAATCCTTTCTCTCTTGTATCTTCAGCCTCTCCCTCCCTCCAACAGGCTCAAGTCTCACCTGTATTAAAAGACAAAGGAAATCCCCCATTCCAGATGCCCTTTCCTTATTTAGCCTGGTCGTCTTCAGACTTTGTTCACATCTCCCTAAAAGAACTTTGAAAACAATCTATACCAACGTTTCAAGTTGAGATCTAAGTGTTTTCATCTGAAGTCTTTATAGTTGCAGCTCATATAATTTGCAACAAATAGTAGAGATACTTTAAAATAAAACTATTACATCAGTCCTTTTAATGATTTCAAAAGAATTGAAATATAGAAAAATGTGGTACCCACCATAATCCGTTTTAAAAATGAAGTGCTTTCTTTAAATGTTTGGAAATAATACTCTTACTTTTTCTTCTGGAATCTGTAGTTCCGTTTCATTTGGCTCACAGAATTTTATCCCTTATTTTTTTTCTTTGTGGTGAGGAATGTTGTCCCTGAGCTAACAGCTGTGCCAATCTTCCTCTATTTTGTATGTGGGATGCCACCACAGCATGGCTTGATGGGCAGTGTGTAGGTCCACACCCAGGATCTGAACCCACCAACCCCAGGCCACCAGAGTGGAGCATGTGAACTTAACCAGGATGCCATCTGGCCATCCCCAAATCTTATCCTAATGTAGTATTCTATGCTTGAAATCATACAGAATATTGCTTGAAATCATATAGAGTATGGGTGATTTCACATACAGAATTAAATTCTGGCCATAACAAGATTAAGTTAAAATCTGTAACCAAAAAGATCTGAATATTTGAAAAGTAAAAAGCATACTTTGACCCCAACCTGTGGGTCAAAGAAGAAATTACAAAACAAATTAAAAATGTTTATCTGAATGATAAGGAAAACATAATATATGAAAATTCTTGAAATGAAGCTAAAGCAGTGTTTAAAGGAAATTTAGAGCTCTAACATGCTTTGTTAGAAAAGAGGAGAGATTTAAAATCAGTTCTCTAAGTTTCCACCGTCGTCGTCGTCGTCAGTGCTGTCAAGTTGATTCCAACTCCTAGTGCCCCTGTGCACAGCAGAGGGGACCCTGCCTGGTCTTTCTCAGCTGTCCTCTCACGTCCCACGCTGTTTCAGACGATGCTCCACTGCTACTCACAGGATTTTCATGGCCAGGTTTTTCAGAAGTGGGTGGCCAGGTCCTTCTTCCTGGTCTGTCTTAGTCTGGAAGCTCCACTGACACCTGCCTATCATGGGTGACCCTTCTGGTATTTGAAATCCGGGTAGCATAGCTGTCAGCATCACAGCAACTCAGCCAAACCACAGTATGACAACCAGCAGATGGGTGGTCTGGTTCCCTGATGGGGAAGTTTCCACCATAAAAAGCTAGAAAAGAAGTGCAAATGAAACACAACATAAGTAGAAGGAAGGAAACAATACCAATAAAAGCAGAGATCAATGAAATAGAAAATGGGCAAACAGAGAAAATCAGGGAAACCAAAAGCTGGTTCTTTGGAAAGATCAGTAAAGTTGATAAACCTCCAGTGAGACTGCTCATGCAAAAAGCCACAAATTATTGATACAAGCAGTAAAAGATGGGACATCACTACAAATCCTACAGACATTAAAAAGAAAATGAGGAAATATGAAGAACTTTATACCAAAAAAGTTTGGAAACCTAAATGAATTTTTTCTGTGAAAGGCATGAATTATCAAAATGAACAGAAAAAGAAATAGAAAACCCAAATGCCCTATCTCTATTACAGAAATTGAATTTGCAATCAGTCTTTCCGTGAGGAAAATCCCAGGCCTCTACTTGCAATCCTAACACCCTATAAAGCCTGCCTCACCTGGCAGCCAGAGTGATCTTTCTAGAGTGCAAATCTGTCACTCCCCCACCCGATGCCTCAGTGGCTTAGTCCCCAATTTGACCTTCAAGGAAATGGGACCCGAGTGCTGCCTGCCTCTGGACACCCTCACTACGCTCATCTCTAACCGCTATCCTCTCCATCCTTCCCCACTCCATGCCTACACCTCCCCCTCCCCCCACAGGCATGCTGGAGCGTGCGTGCACACACCTGATCCCTAGGAGTTCTCTGGTGGCAGTACACCCTACCCCCACCAGGGGGCATTTGGGAATGTGTGGGAGTGAGTTGTCCCAACCACTATACGATGTCATTGACATTTAGGGGGCAGAGGCCGGGGCGTCAAACACTCAGCAGTGCCTGGAACAAGCTCCGCGTTGAAGAACTGCCCTATTGAGAATGCCAGAAGCGCCACACTGAGTCTTGCCTGAGTTTTCTCTCCGTCTCACCTGGCTCATCCTGACTCTGCCTTTGGGGCTCTGCTTAAACGTTACCCTTGGAGACCTTCCCAAACACATGCCGGATAAGTTTGCTACGTTGAATTTGTCTCCCTCCACCCTCCGCCCCTTTTATTAAATAGAAGTCACGTTCACTTCCAGGAGCAGAGACTTTTAACTTGAATACATTCTGAAAAACACTAAGAAGGGGGAAAAGGGGAAATTCTAATATTTACTCTGTAACCATGGTAAATCCTCCCCTTTCGTGAAGGGAGGCTTCTTCCTGATCTTCGTTTTTCTTGATTGGAAGTGGTTTCCCTGGAGCCGCGGCTCCCACCTGGGCCTCCCCCGAGTGCCCGCCCCCTCCTTCCTGCTTCCCTGCCCTCATCCCCAGTCACCTCTGCCTTTTGTTATTCTAGTTCTTCCTTCTCCCAAGGTTGAGCCCTGCTCGAGCTTTCCCCTCCCAGCTCTCGTCTGGAGCCCCTCCCCCTGTGGACCCCTGCTCCCCGCCCTGGAGGGCAGACCCTCCAGAAAGCAGGTGAGAATCCGTGCGCACTAAATGGGAAGGGCAGGCGCCACGCTTCAGCACTTCCCGTCTGCGTTTGCCGGACCGCGGCAGAGACAGGCCCTGCCACAGGTTTGGTGTCACCTTTAAGCATTTTGCATTCTAATTACGGGTTGTGGTCTTACTGACATACGAACAGCTCGAGGAAGAGGAGACGTCTTCTCTGTGCTGTTGTCGTTGCTTCTTTGCCTCTCTCCATGTACAGCTGAGTCCAAAGATCTGTCAGTCAAAGCAGGAGGATTAGCCTCGCCCATGTGAAGGGTGAATTGGGAAGAAAAAAAAAAACCTTGTCTGAACTTGAAAATAAAAATGCTGATGTGGTTTTTATTCCCAAAACATATCTTACTGATTAAGAGCATGGAGAGCTACCGGCTCGTGGGTGGGCCAGCTGGAGTTGGCCTCCCCACTCTGGCTCTGCGAGGCCAGGCCAGGCGCCCGCCCACAGGATGTCAGAGGCAGGCGCGGTGCGGCCACTCCGCAGTGCACATCTCTGCTGACCGGTATGGCTGCGTGTTTGTGCAGCGTGCACACACAGGACTTTGAGACGGATCCATCAAGACGAGGCAGGTTCCGTCACTCAGCTTGACAGAAGACAGAAAGGCAGCAAGTCACCGGGGAAAGAGTGTGAACCTGGAGTCAGCTAGGGCTGGGTTTAACCCAGTGCTGCCACTTCTTAGCTGAGTAACCCCAGGTAAGTGACATACTCTTTGGGCCTTAGTTCTGCCATCTATAAAACGGCAATGCTGGCACCTACTTTGAGGTTGCTGAGATAATGCAAGTGCAGCCATCAGCTCCTACCCACACAGAAAAGATGCTCCATGAATGATAACCATTCCAGTGGCCAAGATGGCGGCACACGGCTGACTGAGCCACTCTCTCCCAGCTTTGGCCACCTGAGACCACCGCCTCTTCCAGGCAGCCTTGGGTTCTCTACCGTGGTTTGGAGCTGCAGGAGCAGCCTCGACCCTGGTAGGCCTTAGTTTCCATGACTGTGCAATGGGGCCGACACCTCTGCACACTTCGACCACACAGGGCTTGTGGCTTGGCGTGACCGCAGAGGCGGCTGCCAGGAAGGTGGCCTTCGCCAAGGGCTGGATTCCTCCCGGCCCAGCCCAGCTGGCATTTTCTCCAGTTTCATTGGGTTGGGTTATAGAGCGATGGCAGCGATTGATAATGCTGTAATTGGGGTGACCTGGGTATTTTCCTAGGTACTGCTGCTGATGACTCATGCTTGGTAAGTCAACATTCCACTGTCATCGAGCACAGAAGACGGTTAAAGAGCCTAATCAGGTATTCAGGTTTCACAACTTCGGTGTCTGAATGTGAGGTCCTTGAGTCACCCAGAGATTCCACTCCTCGGGAGATGTTTACGTGGAGCCTTTGTTCCCAGAGTCCCACACCGATGGAGTTTTCTTTGAGGCATTTAGCTGGCACTTAGAGGGTTTCCAGCTGCAATCTGTTCCCAGCAATTAAAGTCCTGTAAATAATAAATCCGCTCAGGAGCCGAGCTGCTGAGGCCCTCAGCTCCTCCTCGCCTCTCTCTCCCACTCTGTCCTTCCAGCACCTTCCCCTTCTCTGCTCTTGCCCCCTTCCTGTTGTCCACCCTCCCTCCTGCTCCTCCACTTCTCTCTCTCTTCCAGGGGTCCCTGCCTCCCTCTGTCCTTTCTCCCTGGCTGGCTCTCTGGCCTTGGAGCAGCATGCGGTGCTGAGCACGCTCATTTCCTGCACTTCACAGGCGCAGAGCCCTGAGCTGGAGGGGACAAGCTGAGACCCAGGGGAAGGGCAAGTCCTGGGAAGCACAGAGACTGCCTGGGACACAGGGTGCCACAAGCAGTCAGAGCCACCACAGCCCTCCACCTTTTGCCAACGGCTGGGCCCCACAGAACACATGGTTGAAAAGGTGTGAGGGGGCCAGCCAGGTGGCGTGGTGGGTAAGTTCGCACATTCCACTTCGGGGGCCCGGGGTTCGCCGGTTTGGATCCCGGGTGCGGACCTACACACTGCTTGTCAGGCCATGCTATGGCAAGTGTCCCACATATACAGTAGAGGAAGATGGGCACGGATGTTAGCTCAGGGCCAGTCTTCCTCAGCAAAAAGAGAAGGATTGGTGGTAGATATTAGCTCAGGGCTAATCTTCCTCAAAAAAAAAGCTTGAGAACAGCACTCTCCAAACGAATCACCACAACTGCTGCCTCCAGCCCACTTGCTCTGTGGCTGCACTGCCATGTGGCGGGCAGGAGGGGCGGGTCCTAAGGGCGGGAGTGGGAGGATGAGAACACCCCCGTTCTCAGGTGCCCAGAATGCAGCTTCTCTCCTCCTCCCGCCTTTCCTCTTGTGAACCGTCAGCCAGTCCTGGGGTGAATCCCGACCCCAGCAGCAGTGGTCACTGGGCGCCCATATGTCCCGGGCCCTGTGCAGACAGACCAGGTCCCTGTTCCCCCGGAGCCGGGGTTTGGGGGCGGGGTGGCTCTAAAGACCAATGCAAATAAGTCCCAAGATTACGGATTGTGATAGGGTCAAGAAGGAAACAAGCTGTTGGGTGGCAGGGAGGCCAAAGACCCCGTTGGCAATGTCAGGGAGCACCTGCGACCCCGCAGCAGAGTGGAGGGATCAGAGCCCCGCTCCGGCACCAGGTCCTCCCTGATTGGAACCTCGGCCCCTTCCTTCCTAGCTGTGTGGCCTTGGGCAAGTTGCTTGACCTCTCCGGGTTCGGTGTCCCTTTCTATAACGTGGAGATGGTAGTTGTAACTCCTCTAGAGGGCCGACTGAAGGTTCAGCGAGGTAACGTACACGGAGCCGCTCAGAGCAGCTCTGGGCCCACGACTGCTTTGAATTCAGGGACAGAGGCCTAGAATGTAGAAAAAATAGGAGCTTTCAGAGTGGAATCCCATCCAGGCAGGCTGGCCCGCTCTCAGGGATTCCAGACAGCCGGCTTCCCAGCTTCGGGGAGACTGTGTGGCCGAGAGGTGATCCTGCACTGCCCTCTGGGGGATGGCCTCACAGGAGTGAGGAGGACACAGCCTGCGGGGCCTGCCGGGCGTGGGAGCCCCCAGGGACCCTGGCCCTCCCTGCGCCCTCGGGCTTGCACATCCCTGGGGTCTGGCTGCCCCTCCTTCCCACCCGCAGCAGCTTGAGGCTGCCCACTCACTCCTGCTATGGCAGCAACAGTTGGAGCTGGTCCCCTCCACAGAGCTGGTCCTGGCAGCCCTGGCCCTCGGTTCCTTGGCATCCCCTCCTCTGGCGATGGTGAGAGCACCAAGAGCTAACATCCGCCCAGTGCTCGTTTCGCCAGACACCGTTCCGAGGGCTTTACTGACTCGCGTTGAACCCTCAGCGATACTCTGAGATTGGTGCTATCTTTATGTCCGTTTCACAGATGAGAAAACTGAGGCACAGAGAGTGACTCCACTGGCCCTCAGCCTTTCCCTTCCACGACCTCAGCCTGGAACTTGTCATTGCCAAGAACTGCATCCTGTTTCAAGTGCCCCTAAGAAGCCCACTGCCTCCCTTCTCTTCCCCCCAGTCCTCTCTCTCACCCAGAACCTTCTGCAGCCTCACTTCTGTCCATACGAGGGTAGCGTTCTTCGTTTTCATCACGCTCCCCACACACGCTCAGCCCCCTGGCCCCTCGCCCAGGTGGAATTCTTGTCTGACATGATCCAACCCTGGGCACGTCCAACCTCTTGCCCATCCCATGGCTGCAGCCTCCCTTAAGGAAGTGCTCGTCGCGCAGCCGGGTGCCACAGGCGTGGCCATGGCTCCTTGACACCCTTAGCACCTCTGCCCGTGGGCCGCTCCCCCTGCTGTCCGCAAGCCTCTCACCCCAGCCTCCGCCCTGTGCACCACCCTCTCTCAGTTCCGGTGGGGTCTTCCTTCCCGGCTCTGGAAACAGCAGCAACCAGAAGACACCTGTCCGGGCTGGGCCACCACATCCACCCGTCCCTGGCTGTCCTAGCTGCGTTCCCCCCACCCCACCACAGCCTGTGCCCCCTTCCCACAGCATCCCGCACGCTGTGATTTCTCCCATCTCAGAAATCCCTCTATTGACGCCACCTTACCTCCAGCTGCCATCAGTCCTCTGCTCTTTCTGAAGGCAAAGCCCCTCCCAAGTCATCCACTTGCCGTCTCCAATTGTTCCCCTTCCCCGTCAGCCTCCCCGACAGTTCTCACCCACCCGGCTCCACAGTGTCCACCTCAAGGCCACTGAAGATTTTCACATCCCTCGGTCGGGGGGTCGGTGCTCAGACCCCCGAGGACGCGGCTCTTGGCGTCCTGGCTCCGACAGACTCCCCAGCCCTCTCCTCGTCCCGCATCGCTGCTGCTGGCCGTCCACTTTGCTGGCTTATCCTCCTCTCTCGGCCTCCAAACCCTGGAGTTCTTGGGGTGTCGTTAGTGGAATTTCTCTCTTCTACATCCGCTCACTCCTTGGGAATCTACCCAGTTTCAAAGCTTCAAACATCAATAATACTCTGACGAGCCCCAGAGCTCATCTGTCCCCAGCCCGGACCACCCCGAGCTCCAGACGCTGCACCCAACTCGCTACTGGATGTTGCCACTCGGATGGCTAGTAGGCGTCTCCTGGGTAAACACACCCACGACAGCTCCTGACCTCCCCACTCCCAGATCCCACCGCCCCCCAGTCTTCTCAAACTCAGAAAATGACAACTCCATCCTGTTGCTCCATCCTTCCAGTTGCTCAGATTAAAATCTTCAGAGTCATCCTTGGGTCTCCGCTTTCTCTCAAACCTCACATTAAATCTGTCAGCACATCCTGTGGCTCTGCCTCCCGCGCCTGGCCATTTCTCACCGTCTCCCAGTCTAAGCCACCGCGAGCCGCCATTGTTCTTCCAGACTGTTACAGTTTCTTCCTCATGTCATTCTGCCATGTCCCTCCAGAGACTCTCACGTTGCTCAGAGTGTGGCCCGGCATTACCAGAGTCTACAGGGCTGCCCTGCTCTGGCTCCCCTCCTGCAGCTCCCCTCAGCCCTACAGCCTCTTAGATGCTCCCTAAGCAAGCCAGGCTCTCTCCTGCCTCAGGGCCTTTGCACCTGACATTCCCTTTGCCTAAACACTCCTCCCTCAGCTCTCTGCCTGGCTCACCTACCTCCTCCTGGTCTTTGCTAAAATGTCCCATTCTCAGCAAAACTTCAACTGGAACCCACTCCCCGCAGCAGCCCCGCCTCCCCTTCCCTGCTTTGTACTTGTCTCATTCTTACAGCCAGCGAGCCGGCCCAGTGTCTATTTCGAGTGTTGTCTGGTCCACAGGGGCAGGGGTTTCGACCTCTTTGCTCACTGCTGCATCCCCTGTGCCCAGAGCACCTGCCAAGTGAACAGCACCAGAAGGCCCTTTGCTCCTTGCTCAGAACCAGGAGCCTCAAAAGGGAGGTGGCAGGGGCAGGTTCTCTCCCATCCCAGAGCAGCCCTGGCCCCTGCTCTTCAGCCTTCCAGGGGTTTCAGGTCAGGTTGAGTGGGCTAGATTTATGCTCAGTGTTTCATCCAGGGCCAGAGCGGGTGGTCCTGACCCTAGTGTCCTCGATGCTCAGGGAGTCAGGATCAAAGCCAGATTAGCTGCCCAGCTTAACCCCAACTGCCACATTCTTGCGACAGTGGTAGGCTGGGGAGATTCAGTGGCCCCAGTCTCAGATTGGACTTAAACCTCTGGGAGTTCCTGCTACCACACATGCTCACACACACACACACACATGCACTCACTTGCTGGCACTGCCACTAGGTTAGGGAGCCAGAGGTCCTCAACTTTGCTAATAGCCCATTGCAGCTGTGGCATCAGACCGGACCCCAGAAAGTCAGTGCTGGTGGGCCCTTCCTGTCAAGACCATCTTGTCTAGCGTCTTATGTCACAGACGGGGACTCTGCTCAGAGAGAGGACGTGGTTTGCACTACCTTTTGCTCCTGATTCCAAGGGTAGTGTTGGCTCTGCCTTGCTGGGATGTAGTGAGAGAGAATGCCACCTCCCTGGACAAGCACCAACCTCAGTAACCGCCTCCCCACGATGGGAATGGATGAAAGTGTCCCCACAAGTCACCGTGTGCACCAAACAAGATAACCAACGGGAAACACCCAAAGCATAGCGGCTCAGGGGCTGGGCAGCGGTGACTGTGGCCATCCTTGCCACGATTCTAGGCTCGGCCCCTCCACTGGCTGCTATGTTATTTTGCCCCCACATGGGTAGATTGGTTCTTGCCCTTCTTCCTGACCTGTCACAGCTCAAACCTTTCTTGCTGGGTCATCAGTGTATTTCTCCAATTCAGGGAAAAACTGCTCTCTAAACACCAACCTGAACCGTAGCTTGGGGTTCTAGGCTTTCTCCGTGTTGGCAGCACTAGGACAGTGAACAGCAGGCTCTTCTGTCTGTCGGGACAAACGTCCCTGAGCATCCTTAGGAGGAGGCCCTTTCTGGCTGGCCTGCCTCTGGCCAGGTAATGGATCCTGTCCTGACCAGCCCAGGTGCCTAACAACCTGTGTCGAATCACTTTTCAATCTCTCCTTCTGCTGAAGACTCTGTCTATATGTTTTCCTGCCTCCCTGACTCTCTTATCCCTTGGGAGGTTGTGGGGAGGACATGTAGTCAGGAGACGGCTGGCGTTTTGTCCAGTTTTGTATGGGATGACACGCCCAGAGAGCAGGAGATGGCCAATACTTGGTTTACAAAGAGGGACTGCTTCTACCTCTGGTCGAGATGGAGTGACAGGCTGTTTTTACCCCCACCTGAAACCGCCAAAAGAACCAGACAGAATGTGTGAAATAGCAGTTTTCAAGACACTAGACATCAGCAATGAAATGATCCCTGAGAAGCAGGAAGCCAGGCGAGCCTGTAACTGCCCCAGCTTTCTGCCCTGAGAGGTTTCCAGGCCCTGGTGCAGGGAAGGAGGACCCAGGCAGATCCCAGAAGACTCTCTGAGCTGCAGAGATGGAGCTGAGATGCAGGAAAACCAAGGTGTTCACAACGTAGCATCAGAGAAGAGAGCTGCACAGACGGAGAGCTCTGGAGACGTACAGAGGGTCCCCCTCAAGGATTCCCCAGAGTGCTGATCACTGTGTGCGTGTGAGGAAGCTACTCGAGGTCTGTGAGAGAATCATCCTGTAGGATTAAAGGAAACAGTGCCCAGCACGCTCACAAGCTGGGAACAATGCCTATTTCCACCAGCTAGACCGGAAAAATTCATAATTCTGGTGGGACATTTGAGGCCAGGGAGTTGAGTACTCAGAAAGGTCTTGCCTCAGTAGTGGAGAATAATTAGCACTAGGCTGAGTAATTACCCAGACCTGTCTAATATATCGTGAAAGCAAGACCCAGAAGGCTCAAAATGACTCCAAGATCTAACCACTTCCCAGAGCAAAGCCAAGAATATTTATTGCAACACAATAATACCCAGTGCTCAATAAGGTAAGGTTTTACAAGTGTCAAGCATCCAACTAAAGACTATGAGGCATGCAAAGAAGCAGGAAGCATGATCCATAATAAGAAAATAATTAATCCATAAAAACTAACCCAGAATTAACACAAATGTTGGAATTAGCAGAGGACATCCTAGCTGTATTCCACAAGTTCAAATAACAAAGCAGAGACGTGGAAGATTTGAAAAAACTCAAATCAAACTTCATCAAAAACTGCAGTGCATGAGAAGAAAAACACAGTGGTTAGAATTAACAGGAAATTAGACATTGCAGAAGATAAGATTAGTGAACTTGAAGACATAGCAATAGAAACTATCCACAATGAAACACATAGAGGAAAAAGAATTTCCCCAAATGAAAAGTGAGCTGTGGTCAACTTCAAGCAGCCTAACATAGGTGTAATTAGAGTTCCTGAAGAAGAGGAGATGGGGAATAGAAAATGTATTTGAAGAAATATTGACCAAAATTTTTCTACAATAATGAAAGCTATAAACCCACAGACCAAGAGCTCAACAAATCCCAAGCACAAGAAGCATGAATAAAACTATGCCAAGGCACAACATGATCAAACTGCTCAAAAACAGTGATACAGAGAAAATGTTAAAGCAGCCAGAGAAAAAGGAATATTACATGAAGGAAGAAAATAAGAATGACAGCAGATTTCTTGTCAGAAACAATGAAGTGAGAAGACAGTGAAGCAACATCTTTAAAGTAGTGGAAGAAAAAACTGTCAACCTACACTATCTTTAAAATGAAAATATCTTTAAAAAGATAATTTCAGCAAATATATACCCAGTGAAATAGCTTTCAAAAGCAAAAGTGAAATAATGATGTTTTCAAACACACAAAAGCAGGAAAAAATTAATCAGCAGCACACCTGCACTACAAGAAATGTTAAAGAAAGTCCTTCATACAGAGGGAAAATAGTACCAGCTGGAAATAAGGAGCTACACGGAGGAATTAAGAACATCAGAAATGATTCCCATGTGAGTAAGTATGTAACTTATTTTTAGATTTAAATCTCTTTAAAAGATGATTGAAAAGAAAGCCTAAATAAATTCAATGATATCCCATGTTCATGGCTTGGAAGACAATATTGTTAAGATGGCAATACTACTCAAAGTACTAAAGATTCAATACAATCCCTATCAAAATTCCAACAGCTTTTTTTATGGAAATGGGAAAGTCCATCCTCAGTTTCATATGGAATTCAAGGGGCCCTCAATAGCCAAGACAATCTTGAAGAAGAAGAACAAAATTGGAGGAATTATACTTTCCAGTTTCACAACCTACTACAAAGCTACAGTAATCAAAACAGTGTGGTGCTGGCATTAAGATAGACATATAGATCAATTGGATAAATTTGATAGTCCAGAAATAAGCCTATACGTCTATGGCTGATTGATTTTCAGCAAAGGTGCCAAGACCATTCAATGGGGAAAGATCAGTCTCTTCAACAAATGCTGGGACAACTGTTATCCACATGCAAAAGAATGAAGTTGGATCCCTACCTCACACCATGTACAAAAATTAACTTAAATGGATCAATGACCTAAATATAAAAGATAAAACTCTTAGAAGACAACATACGAGTGAATCTTCATGGCCTTGGATTTGGTAATGGATTCTTAAGTATGACACCAAAACCATGATCCACAAAAGAAAAAAATAGATAAATTGCTCTTAATCAAAATTAAAAACTTTTGTGCATCAAAAGACACTATCAAGATAGTGAAGAGACAACCTACAGAATTGGAGAAAATATTTGCCAATCAAATATCTAATAGGGGCTTATTACCCAGAATATATAAAGAACTCTTACAAATCAACAACAAAAAGCAAACAACCCACTTAAAAAATGGCCAATGGACTTGAAAAGACATTTCTCCAAAGAAGATATGCAAATGGCCAACGAACACATGAAAAAGATGCTCACCATCATTAATCACTAAAGGAAATGCAAATCATGGTATATACGTACAATGGAATATTATTCATTCATAAAAAGGAATGAAGTGCTGATACATGCTATGACATGGATGAACCTCAAAAACTTTGTACTAAGTGAAGAAGCCAGACACAAAAAGCCACATATTGTATGACTCCATTTACATGAATTGTCCAGAATCGGTAAATCTGTAGAAACAGAATGCACATTGGTGGTTGTCAAGAGGCGGAATGGGAATGGGGAGTAATTTCTTAATGGGTACAGGGTTTTATTTTGGAGTGATGCAAATGTCTTGGAACTCAGTGGAGGTGGTGGTTGCTCAACCTTGAGAATGTACCAAATGCTACTGAATTGTTCACTTAGAAATGGTTAATTTTGTTATGTGAATTTCACTTCAATTTTAAAAAAAGATAATTGAGTGTTCAAACATATTTCTAAGTAGAGTGTATGTCAATAGTGTAAAGGCCAGGAGGGGACAAACGAAGTATACTCTTCCAAGACTCATACTATCCTAGGTGAAGTGGCATACTATCACTTGAAGGTAGATTCTGATAAGTTAAAGATTATTCTAGAACCCCTAAAGCAATCACGAAAATAACACAACAAAGAGACACAACTAAGTAGATAAAATGGAATAATAAAAAATACTCAGTCCAAAAAGAACAAAGAACAGATAGGACAAAAAATAAAGGGACCTAACATATCAACAGTTACATTAAATATAAATAATCTCAACACCCCAATTAAAGATAAAAGATGATCAGATTGGATTAAAAAATCAAGATCTAACTATATACTTCCTACAAGAAATGTACCTTAAATGTAAAGACACAAATAGGTTAAAAGTAAAAGAATAGAAAAACATATACCACAATAATGGTAGTCAAAAGAAAGTTGGATTAGCTACACCATCAAAGTAAATTTCAGAGGAAAGAATATTACCAGGGATAGAGATGGTCACTTCATAATTATAAAGGTGTAAATTAATCAAGAGGACATAATGATCTTAAATATTTATCTGCCTGATAACAAAACTTCAAAATACATGAAGCAAAAATTGATAGAACTGAAGGGAAAAATAGATCACAATTATTGAGAGAGACTTCAATACCCCTCTCTCAATAACTGATAGAACAAGTAGACGGAAAATCAGTAAGAATATAGAAACTTTGAGCAACATTATTAGCCAATTTGCCTAATTCTAATTTATAGAATGTTCCAGTCAACAGCAGCAGAATAAACATTCTTTTCAAGTGCATGTGGAACATTTACCAGCATAGACCATATTCTGCTTCATAAACTATAAAAGGATTCGAGGTATACAAAATGTGTCCTCTGACCCCAATGGAAATAAGTAACATAAAGTTATCTGGACAATCCTCAAATATTTGGAAATGAAACAATTTATACTCCATGAGTCAAAGAAGAAATCAAAAGAAAACTTAGAAAATATTTTAAATGGAAAGAAAATGAAAACATATCATAATTTGAAAACAACATATCATAATTTGTGAGATGATGCTAAAGCAGAGGTTAGCTTAGCTTTAGATGCTACAATGAAATAAATAGAAAAGAGAAAAATAATAATGGAGAAAAACGAAACCAAAGTCTGTCTCTTTAGGAAGATCAATAAAACTCTAGCCAGACTAACCAGGAAAAAAAGAGAGAAGATACTAATTACTAAAATCAGAAATGAGAAAGGTGGCATTTCTACAAATTCTACAGATATTAAGAGGGTGATAAAGGAATATTATGAAGAATTTTATTCCTATAAATTCAACAATTTAGATAAAATAATCCAATTCTTTGAAAGACACGAACTTCCAAAGTCACTCAAGAAGAAATAGATGACCTGAATATCCTTACATCTCTTAAAGAAATCGAAGCCGCACAAAGAAAACTCCAGATCCAGATGCCTTCACTAGTGAATTCTATGAAACACTAAAGGAATTCTACATAAACTTGAAATATTAAAGAAGAGAATGTATTTCCCAACTTGTTTCGTGATACAAGAACCAAAGACATGACAAGAAAACTACAGAACAATATCTCTCATGAACATAGATGCAAAAATCCCAAATTCTTTAGCACGTTGAACACGACAATATATAGAAAGTAAGGTTTGACCAGTGAGGTTAATCTAAGGAATGCAAGGTTGGTTTAATCTTGGAAAAGTAATCAATGTAATTCACCATATCAACAAACTTGAAAAAAAAATATGATCATCTCAATAGATGCAGGAAAAGCATTTGGCAAAATCTACATGCATTCCTGATGAGAACTCTCAGCAAACTAGAAATAGAAGGCAACTTCCTCAACCTGAGAAAAGGTGTCCACAAAACCCTACAGCTAACATCATGCTTAATGACAGAAGACTGAGCATTTACCCCTAAGATTGGGAACAAGATAAGGATGGCTGCTCTCACCACTTTCATTCAGTGTGGAACTGGAGGTTCTCATCAGGGAAATCAGGCAAGAGAAATAAATAAAAGACGTCCAGATTGGAAAGGAAGGAGTAAAACTGTCTTTATTTGCAGATGACATAATCATCATAATCAATATTACAATATGCAAATGCATCGTATTAACATGTGGTACATCTTAAATTTACACCATGTTATATGTCAACTATATTTCAATAAAAAAGATGACATGATCATCTATGTAGAAAATCCAAGGAATCTACAATAAAGCTCCTAGAACTAATAATTGACTTGGACAAGTTTGCAGGAACAAGATCAATATACATTAGTCAATCGTGCTTCTATATACGAGCAACAAATAATCAGAAATTAAAGCTTTAAATTCCTATTTACAACAATATCAAAAAACATGAAATACTTAAGGGTAAACCTAACAAAAGATGTGAAAAACCTGTACCCTGAAAACTACAAAACATTGCGGAGAGAAATGAAAGATCCTCGTCAATGGAGAGACAGACTGTGTTCACGGATTAGAAGACTCAGTGTTGTTAAGACGTCCTTCCCCTCCCAAGTTGGGATTCAGTCTATAGATTCAGTGCAATCACAGTCACAATTCTAGCAAAATTTTTTTGGTAGAAACTGACAAACTGACTCTAACATTCATGTAGAAATGTATAGAATCTAGAAGGACCAAAATAACTTTAAAAACAAGAACACAACTGGGGGACTCACACTACACAATTTTAAGACTGATTATAAAGTTGCTGTAATCAAGAGAGTGTGGTATTGGTGTGAAGGCAGATAAGTAGATCAACGGAACAAGACAGTGTAAATACATACCCACACATACGTGGGTAACTTATTTTTGACAAAGTGCAAAGGCAGTTCGGTGGAGAAATGATCATATGACAGTCTGTTTAACAAACGGTGTTGCAACATTTGAATATTTGCATGCAAAATCAGAAACAAAGAGCTGAAGAGCAAACTTCAACCCGTGCCTGGCCCAGCTCCAAAAACTAACTAAAAATGGACCATAGACCTAAATGGAAAGCCTAAAACTATGAAATTTTCCAAGAAGACCTGTGTGATCTTGGGTTAGACAAAGATTTCTTAGATATGACACCAAAAGCATGATTCATAAACCGATAAATTGGACTTCATAAAAATTAAGCTTTTTTGCTCTTTGAAGAACATTGTTAAGAGAATTTAAAAAACAGGCCACGGGCTGGGAGAGAGTAATTTCAAAGCGTATATCTGATAAAGGCCTTGTATCCAGAATATGAAAGAATTCTCAAAACGCAATAATAAGAAAACAAAACCCCCAATTTCCTTAAACAGACAAAAGATTTGAACATTTCACCAAAGAAGACGTATAAAGAGCAAATAACCACATGGAAGATGCTCAGTGTCGTTATTCAGCAGGGAAATGCAAACTGGAATCCCAGCGAGACACCCTGTGCATCTATTCAGATGGCTGACAGTAGAAAAACTGACAATATCAAGTATTATCAAAGAGGTGGAGGAACTGGAACTCTCACCCACTGCTGGTGGCAATGAAAGTAAAACGGGACAAGCCCTTTGGAAAACAGTTCGGCAATTTCTCAGAAAGCTACACACCCACCTACCATATGATCCAGTCAGTCCCCCTTGTATTTACCCAAGGAAATGAAGAAACATGCCCACACGGAGACCTGTATGTGAATATTCATAGCAGCTTTATTTGTAACCCAAAACTGGACACAACCTAAATGTCTATCAGCAAGTGAACGGAAAAAAACCTGAGCAATAAAAGAAACACAGTCAACCCCCCCCCCCACCACCACATGGGCGCATCTCGACGTCATCATACTGAGTGTTAGAACCCAGACAAAAAGAGAACGAACTGTACGATTCCATCTGTCTAAGATTCCAGGAAATGCAAACTAGCTTATAGTAGCAGAGACCAGAGCAGTGGTCGCCTGGGGACAGGGTAGGGGCGAGAAGGGGGAGGACGGAGGCATCGATGACAAAGGGGCATTTCAGGGGATAACACATTGTTCACTGTCTTGATTTGGTGGTGGTTTCACAGATGCACACCTATGTCAAAACTTCCCAAACTGTACACTTTAGACCTATGCGGTTAATCGTCCGACAATGAGACCTCAGTAAAGCTGCTTTTAAAAAAAGAGCAAGAGGAATGACGCAAAAGTGAAGCCCCCTTCCTGCCCGCGGCCACGACACGGAGCTGCAGGTGCCAGACAGCTGACCCAGAATCTGAATCGCTGTCCTGCGGGTGCATCGAAAACCCAGAGGCTCTGACCTCTCCCTCTCCCCCTTCTGCAAATTGGCCTCCGCCGGGGATTTGTTGGGTGGAATCCTCCTTGGCCCCAGGTGGTCTGCCTGGTGCTGGCAAGGCCAGCACGATGGGACCGTCACCCCTGCCCCACGTGCACACGAGGAGCACCTGGGTCCAGGGAGAGACGCTAACCCGTGTTTCTAGAGAAGCAGCTCACAAGCTGTGCTTCTGCCCATCTGTGGCCCAACACACCTGATTCACAGATGTACCCTGGGCCCCACTGAGGCTCTGCTCGATGAAATGAATGCTTCCCTCCACGCTGGACCTGCAATCATCCTGGGCTGCATGCCCATGGCCAAGGCGCTCACCCACCTGTTAGCTGAGCAAAGCAGGACATACGTGCACATGGATGTTTTCCATAAAAATATCAGAATTCTAGAAAAATATCAGAATGCCCTTGATCTTCCACCTATAGAATGGAGACAGTGTTGGACTCTCTGCAGCCACAGCGAGGGAGGCTGAGGGCAGCACCCGTTAACCACCAGCTCTCGGCATGATTTGTGCTCACCTTTGTTCACCCACAGTGATTGAAGGCAGCGCTGGGCTCGTGTGTGAGCCCCTTTGCCTGGTTCGTCCTTAGCCCTGCCTCCTCCTAGCCTGCCTGTGACTCTGAGCACGTTTCTTTAACTTCTTGGAGCCTCAGTTTCCCTATGTGTCAAACTGAGATGATAGCACTGACCCCTGGGACTTGTTGGGAAGGTTGGGCGGGATGGTGCACGTCAATCGCCTGTTACAGTGACTGGCACGACTAAAGCCAAAGGGCGAATCCTGGCTGTTTGCCCACTGCCAGAGACCAGGCTCCAGGACACCTCTGCCCGCCAACCCCAGTTCCCTCTCCAGGCCTTGCGAGGGCCCAGGCAGGTGTCCGTGGCCACCCTGCTCTGGAGTGAGACCCAGGTAGAGGGAGGAAGATTCAGGGTGCTGCCTTCCCCTTCCAATCAGAGAGCGTTCCCATGGCAACCCTCCTGGGGCCTCATCCCGGCCTCTGAGGCCTCGTTGGTGCCTCTGCACAAAAGGATGAAGGTGACACTTGGCCGGCCTTGCCACTGTCCCTCCTCACCTGTCTCTCAAAGGCATGCATTTGTCTCTTCTCCCCTCGGAACGTGTCGAACACGTTTGAACAGAATGGCTTCTAACAGCGATGTCCCCAAAGTCAACACTGAGCCCCAAAGACACCCCCCCCCCCCCCCCCCCAAGCTACTCCCGGGGCCTTCTGCATAAAAGGCTCCGCTCCCTTCGAGATCAGACGTGCTTCTGGGATCCCGCCTGCCCCAGCAGGACAGATTGCCTTGGCGAGTGGATCAGATTCTAATTAGCACTAATTAGTGCTCTGGCAATCTGCGAGAGGAGTCACCAGTAGCCAAGTCGCCCTCTAAAGAATTGAAATGGTTCCCATTGGTTCAGAGCAGCAGAGGGAACTGAACCTGAGCAGATTCTCTGCTGAAATCCCCCAGTGTTTTCTGCCCCTTCCTGCGGTGCAGACGTGGACTGTTCTCATCGGCAGAATGGGCTGTTGGGGGCAGGGGGGTGTGGAGGAGGGGGCGCTTCACCACGCAGGGCCAGGTGCTCTTGTTTGGTGGGCCATGGTCCCAGCCAGCTGTCCTGCCCACTGCTCTTCCTGGGAGGACTCCACCTGACAAGGGTGCCTCACACACAGGGCATCCCTGGGGCGGCAGGGCAGAGCCGAACAGAGGGGAGGTCAGTGGTCCCTTCCTGAAGGCGCTCCGCCGTGCAGCTGAGAAGACACGGCTGCCGCAGGAGTTCATCCAGTCCCTTCCACGTGCCGGTTCTGTGCTGGGGCTGGAGGCCCATGGGTGGAAGGAGAGAGGGGCTGCCACCCTTGGGGAGGTCGGGGGCCCAGGGGTCTTGGGGCAGCATAGGCCCCAGCACTTCTGGAAGAAGAGACAGCAGAGGTGGGGAGATGGGCAGGCAGTTCCCCCATGAAGAGGAAAGGGCACGTGCAAAGCCCAGAGCAGATGGCGTTCAGACTAAGACTGCCACCAGCAGGTGGGGAAGGGGCTGTCCCTCACAGCTGACACACTGCCCCCATCCTCCCTCAAGGGCTCTGAGTCCTGGGCCCAGCCTGCCCATTTCCTAGATGGAGAAACTCAGCAACAAGGATCTGCCCGAGTCACATTGAGCCTGGGGGTTGGGGGGCCGTGACCAGAGGCCAGACTCCTGGACCCCAGCTCTGTGGTCTTCCCACGACGCCAGGCCACTGGCGGCCTCTGCCTCGGCCGGGGGTCTGAGGGTGCTCCTTTTTTTCAAAGCCTGGTACATTTCTCTTCTGGTTTTGATTGATATTCTGAAAATAGTTGGCTCTATAGGCAGAGTAAGTCTCTGGAGACGATGTAGCATCTAGAGACAAGATGGGGCATTTCGACGAACGCTCCATCCTGTTTCACAGAAGGCGGCGTGCGGGCGAGGAGGGGCTCGGCTGTCAGGACGCAAGAGGAAGGCTCTGGGTGGTTCCCTGGAAGGGGGCTGCTCCTGGTGAAGCAGGGGGACAGGTGCCACCGCCTCTTGCCCCTGTGGTGACTGCTTGGGAGTGATGGCTTCTTGGGGCCCTGGGAACAGTCTGAAGGGACCTGGTGATAGAGGCCACAGGGGGCTGGGGGGAGACCCCATGGACCCAGCCACCTGCAGTGACTTCCTGTGTCCAGGTCCCAGGCTGTTCTGGCTGCTCTGGACTGTGGCCAAGTCCTGGAGGAAGAGCAGAGGAGGCAGCTGGGCAGTAGGGAGAAGCTTTCTTCGTCAGAGCCCGGTGAAACCCCAGGCCCCGCCCAGGGGCTAGCCCAGGGAGGCGGCAGAGGTGGCCTGGTTTACTGGTCGCCCTTCCTCTCGGGGACAGTCTTGCCTTCACCCCGCGGTTTGCACAGCAGGAATGGGCTCGGAGGCTGGAGCAAATTCTATCTGTATTCATCAGATTCCCTACCAGCTCCCCTTGGGTGCGGGAGAGGACATTCTGGCGGCACCCTATGTGTTTGGGGAGTAAACCGCACAGGAACCATTGATCTCATTGATTTGCTAAGGATGTGGGAAGATATTTCCCTCCTGCGAGACTTTTTTAAAGCACTATTTGGCTGGGCTTGGGTTTCTTCTTTCCTAATTGAATTCCATTTGTGCAGGAGAGAACAGAAAAAATACTGTTTGACTCTGCCCAGCCCCTCCCCCTGCGCAGTTCAGCCCCAGCCAAGGAGGGAAGGCGAGTCCTGTGAGGGCTTCCTTTCAGGCCGTGTGAATGAGCCGGTGCAGCCGTGACCCCGTGTGCAAGGCTGGCCCGCCCAGGACAGGACAGGTGGCCCCAGGACAATACCCACAGGCCCCCTGGGCATCCTTCAGGGCCAGTGGCAGTGCTGGGGCTGGGGAGGGCTGGGGACCACCCCAGGGAGAGAATGCTGGAGGCGGCCCAGGGTCCTGGGGGCGGGGCCCGAAGGAAGCCACCCGGGCACCGGGGACTCCTGCTGAATGCAGACGCCAAGGAGAATCTATTCAGTGTGGCCCTTGTTCTCGCCCTGTCCCCTGCCGGGGCGGCCACAGATGTCCCAATGCGGTGGAAGATTCTGCAGACACAAAGGCGCTGTGGGGGCTGGTGCTGTGTTTTGTTTGGGTTTGGGTTTCTCGTGCACCGAAGCCAGTGAAGCGAGGGAGGCCTCTGCTTAAACTTGACCGCCTGGCAGCTCCCAGCGAGCCCTGGCGGCCGGTCCCAAGACAGCTCACAGTCAGTGGCCCTGAGTCCGCGCACCGCTGCTCCTCCTGGGAACCAGAGTCTCTCCCCTCCCAGTGCCTCTAAGAGGGGGGTTTTCTCCAGAGGAAACTGAGGCTCAGGGAGGCTGAGGCCCCACGGGTCTAGCTGGGACTTGAACACAGGCCTCTCTGCTGCCCTGGCCTTGTGTCTCACCTCCCCCAACAACCCCACCCCCCACTTGTCTCTTGTGTGTTCCTGTGCCCACCCCCACACCGGCACATCTCTCAGGGAGAGGGGGCTGGACCGCCCAGCTGCTGAGGCTCAGGCCAGGCCAGTCCTCACAGGGGCCTACGGCCAGGGAAACCCTCCCGCCTCCAGACCAGACCTCCCTGGTGTCTGTTACGCCTTGTGGGGATATGTCCATTGAAGACTTTGTGACCAAACTTGCTCAAGACGGGAGCATGAATCAGAGTGGAGGGTAACTCTGCACCGACCTTGCTACGACGAGCCAGGGTGAGGCTCCTGCAAAGGCAGGCGGCTGGCTTTGCCTTCTCCCCTACGCCCCTTGTCTCACAGCCCTCCGGCCAGGCCGCTCGCAGAGCATCCATCACACCCTGGAAGCTGGCAAATGCCCCTCCTGTCACGGGCCACATTCCTGATCCGGGCAGGGGCCACATGCTCTGGCTGCTGAGGATGTGAGGGAGCAGCCCAGCACAGTCCCAGGGCCTCCTCTTGTCCACGTCCCTGTCCTGGGGCAGCTCACCGTCCAGTGACCCACAGGCTCATCAGTATGTATTGTGTTAAGTGAGGTGGCCCAGGTGGCCCAGGGAGCCCGGATGGCGGGTCAGGGACCCCAGCTCTGGCCTGGACGTTCAGGCACTGTCCCCAGTGCCAACCCGACCAGCATTGTCGGCGCTGGGCTGAGCATCTATGGTGTCAATTGAGCCCCTCACCCTGGGGGGACAGCATTACTGTTATTGGCAGAGAAGAACTTGTGGACAGAGAGGTTAACTAACTTTCCCAAAGTCACACAACTTAAAAGGAAAGAGCAGATTCAACCGCACACCTGCCAGGCTCCCTACAGCACATGGATGAAGGGACAGAGGACACCGGGGGACGAGGGTGGGGAGGGAGGCCCAGGAGCTTAGGCTCAGAGCTGGGAGGAAGGCCGCTGGTTCTTGTGGGTGCAGGAGCCGATGCCAGGGCCCTGACCCTCAGACTGGGGAGCCTGGCTTCCAGCTCCAGAATGCAGGCCGCGGTTCTCGGATAGAGGGAGAGGAAAGGATGTGTACCTCGGGGCACCACGGAAGGAACACGCGGCTCTGCATGGACCGACTGCGGGGCTGGACCATGGCTCCTTCTCCAGGTCACTTCGCCCCTTGCTCCAAACCCATGGGTGCAGAGCGGACAGGCAGGTCCCAGCGAGAAGGCTCCATCCTCCTGGTGAGCTGCGCCCTGGTGGCCACGGGGCTGGGGGGACGGACGGATGTGGAGGGAGATCGGGGTCAGTGACAACCTGGGCGGGCTTGGGCAGTGCACATCTGCGGAGCCTGGAAGCCTGAGAGAGGAGCCTGCCCAGGGAGTGCTGGGAGACAGGCCACAGTCATGGTTGTCACGCTTCCCTCGGCGTCCTGATGCAGGGCTCCCACGTGTTCTCCATGCGTTCCAAGCACGGGGCCTCATCGTGCTGGGCCCCTCCCCAAGCCTACTCCTCCTCCTGCAGGAGTTACCTCACCGGCCTGCAGAGAGTTCCCCTGACAGCCGTCACGTCGCCCTGCCTCCCTCACTCCTGCTCTTCACGTGGCTGAGAGTAACAATGTCCTTGATGAGACTAGTCATCGCCACCACTGTTGAGCACGTGGGACGAGCCGGACCCTCTGCTGGGATGTGCACACCTGGGCTCGCTGACTTTTGCCCTGCTCCGTGCACTTCTCGCCCCACAGGCTCCTGGGTGTTGCTCTGAGTGGGCACTGGGGTCGGCCTTTGAGCACGTTCTCTCTACTTGTGATAGCCCTAACCCTTTTTTACAGTTGGTAAACTGGGGCTCAGAGAGATTTGAAACTTGCCCGGGCCCAGCACTAGCCAGCATGAGAGATCCGATCTCCTGAGTGAGCTCTTTGGGGCACCTACTGTGCCAGGTGCCAGGCCGGGTCCGTGAGCCCAGGCCCGACCTCAGGCACTGTGGAGCGGCAGTCGGAACAGGAACGTGCTAGTGCAGCCTTCCAGGGGCTCCCTGCTGTCCTCATGGTCCTGAAGACCCTCCTTTGCCCCGGAGAGAGACGCCCCAGAGCCCCTCTGTGATGGCCCAGGTACGTGGCGCTGCTCGGACCGCCCCTCCCCGCTCCGTGGGCACCCGCCAGACCCCGAGACCAGCTGCTCTGTAATTTCGGATGTAGCCGGGCGCGTCTGTGCTACTGGGTGATACTTAAATCCCAACCTTTTCAAAAGCAAACCCCAGTAAGCACATATGCGGGAGCCATAATTCCAAGCTTGGAGGCCTCACTGAAGGTGGACTGGAGTGTGAAGTCATGACCGCTGACCCGGTCCCTCCGCGTCCTTGGGTTTGACAGTGGCTACGTCCATCAGGAGCCTGGGTCCAGCCCACACGTCTGTACACCAGGGGCCGGTGGGGCTCCCAAGGTGCAGCTTCAAGAGCAGCGTCTCGGCTGAGACTGGGTCACCGGGGCCAGACTCCAGATGCAGGGGCAGTGCGGCCTCCGTCCTCAGTGAGCCGGGGGCGCTGAGATGCCCAACGGCCCACGCTATTAAAGGCTCAAACACAGGCATATCGCAGCCGGTGGCTGGGGAGGCCTGTGGATGCCTTGGACCCGAGTGACGCCTTCGGAAGAACGTGGGGTCCCCATGGGGGACACGGTGACAGGCCCCCACGCTGCAGGATCAGCTGCACCATGTTCAGGAGCTGTGTGGGAAAGCAGACACTGGGCTCGTGTCAGCTGCACTCTGGGCAATGGGGAGCTATGGGAGGTGTTTGAGGGGGCAGAACGTGTTTAGGAAGAATTAAAACAACCTATAAAGCCTAGCAGCTTAAGGGTGTTCCCATCCTTCCCTCACGGGGTGGAGGTCAAGGGCATGGCTCCTGAGCTGTACTGTCCCTCACTCAGAAGACCGTGGGGGAGCCACGGGGCCGTGATGGCCTCCCTCGTGTTCAGTGTGTGATGGGGTGACGGTGACGCATGCTCCAAGCTGTTGTGACGGGTGGTGAGTTAGTGCCTGTGCACGGGAATGGCCTCAAGTGGAGTGAGGGGAGAATGGAGCCAGAAGGATAGAGGCTCAGGCTGAGTCCCAAGCACAGGGCCATCCCCAAGAGGCCACCAAGAGGTGGCTGTCACTGCCCTTGTCATTGACACCCTGGAGAGAATGGCCTGTGAGCAGGGCAGTGGGCAGTTAGCAATTTCTGGAAAGGTGTTTTAGTGCCAGGACCTCCCGCTTGGGGGCCAGCACTCAACCCTCGGTGCTGGCCCTGCTCCGGCTGTGTGACATGGAAGCCGTCTCTCCCCGGCCCCAGCTTCCCCTTCCAACCTCACTCCTCTCCCCGTGGAGCCCCCTGCCTTGGTTTCCCCATCCACCCCAATCCCAGGCTTCATTCAAGCTTGGGTCCCAGCACTGCCACCCCGTCCCCTGGCCTTCCAGGACCCAGCCGGCGGCCTCTGTCCCCACGCGGGATCTTGCGCTGGCCCCGTCTGTCGGCGGGTCCTGTGGGTGCTCACGGGGCTGGGCAGGGGAGCCGCTGGGAGGCCAGGAGCAGGCCGAGCCGTCTCCTGCTAAGTGAGCGCCTCCAATCCCCCCGAGGAGAGGGGAGCCCTGCTTGGGATGCACATCTCTGAACACCCCCCGTGGAGCCCCCTTCTGAGGAGGCTGAGCAGGGCCCTTGGTCCCCAGCGAAGGGGACTTCTGGACCCGGGGACATGGCTCAGGACAACATCAGGCAGAGGAACACACCACTGTCCACAGCCCTGCTCTCCAAGCTCCTCAGCCTCCTGGCCAGCCCCCCCCCCCCGCCCCCGCCACACTCCTCATGCTCATCCTTCAGGTGTCCCCAGCTGTCCCCGCTGCTACCACTGCCTACCTTGAGACCACCATAGGGGTCTCCCTGCCTGCCTGCACGTGATGTGAACTCGGGGGGCTGGGGCAGGCACCCTCTCCCTGTGCTCAGGGTGGGGGAGGGGAACCGGTAGTGACCCCGGCCCTGAGTCTGAACAGGACCTGCCCGATTCTGCTGACTGTGATGAGGCCCCGTGACCTCCAGACTCCAGGCCCAGAGGCCAGGGAACAAAGCCCGGGCCCAGCGGTGACCAGTGGTGACCGAGCATTCCAGGCCGCTCACTTGCTCTCTCCAAACACATTAGAGGGTTTTGGAGATTTGCGTGCCCTGCGCCCTCGCTATCCTGACACAGACACCGTTCCCAGGCTCTTCGGGTCGGGCAGGCTTAGCCAAGGGCCCCGTGGGGCAGGTCCCAGCCCCCAGGAGCCCACGCTGCCATCTGTAGAATGGGGGAGCAGTTGCTGCTCCCCCATCTCCAAAGGGGAGATGCTTCTCCAGGGTGGCTCCACTCCTCACCTGCCCCCAGCACGTGTGGACTGACCATCTGCTCATGCCACCCACGGGGGACCCTGGCGGCCCCACGTCAGGCTGGGGTTGCCACCGGGCCATCCACACTGGGCTCCCAGGGTTGAAAGGGAAGAAGTGGGCACAGAGGACTCTGGTGCTCACCTCTCCCACGGGCCTCAGGTAACCTGTGCCCCTGCTCAGGTGCATCCTCTGGCCCTGCCCAGTACACCTCCACCCTCGTTCCTGCTACCTCCCCACATGTCACTCCATCCCACACGTGGACAAGATGTGCGGTCCCTCCTCCAGGCCTTTGCCCGTGCTGGTCTGGCTCCTGGCATGCTCTTCCCTCTCTCCATCAGCCAGGCTGACATGTGCTCATTCTACACATTTAACTCAAATGCTCCCTCCTCCATGAAGCCCTCCCTGACTGCACCCTAGACTTCAAGGCTGGGGTCCCACAGCTGTTGTCAGGGGCAATTTCCATCTCTCCCACTGGTCTGGGCTCCCCAAGGGCAGGGACCGTGTTTCCGTCATCTCGGGATCCTTAGCCCTGGGCCTGTTCTAGGGTCTCGGGAAATGTTTGCTAAGTCCCTGTGGAGTATCCGGCGCCTGTAAGGAGCCGTGATGCATGCCGAGATTTCCTCCCTGCCTCCTCATAGAAGGGCTCCTGGCTCCTGGCCCGGTCCCTGAAGGTTCTGGACTGTTCAGTGGGCAAGTTACCATTCACTGAACACCTGTTACAGGCCAAGGGCTGTGTGAAGGGATTTGTATCAGTGACCTCATTTCCTGCTGCTCACAACAGGCTGGTGGAGTGAGTATCATCATGGCCACTCCCTAGTCGGGGAAACAGAGGCTCAGACAGGAGGCTCAGTTGCTGAGTGACACAAAAAATCTGCAGGAGCAGAGACCTGGACCAGGGCTGTCTGCTGTCGGCGGCGCGCCAGGGGCTGGGTGGGGCTGGAGCCTCACAGGGCCCGTCCTGCGCTGGAGGCGGCGGCTGGCCCCCTCCCTCTCCTCCCAGGGCTGGGACGTGAGCACAGAAACACACACACGCATGCACGCTCACGCATGTGCACGCACACACATTCACTCCTGACTCCCCGAGTGCCCGGCGGGCCCCCCTGCTGCCCTCGGGCTGGCCTCACGGACCTCGGCCAGGCCTTAGTCACATCCCGGCGGAAGATCGTGGCCGGAGCCTGGTGGCCGGGGCCGGGTGGAGGCCTGGGCGGCCTCCCTGGTCACCACCTGATAGGGGATGGGCCAGCCGAGTTGCTTCCTCATCAGAAATGCGCCCTCCCGGCTGGGGCAAAGCCAGGCCTGTCGGCAGCAGGCCGGGCCCCTGCGGCTGTTTTTCATACTCCCACGGAGGCCGCAAGCTCTTGGCCGAGGGCAGAGCTGATGGGACCCAGATGGGAGCTGGGGCAGGGCCTCAGAGGGCCATGGAGCTGGGGCGAGGCTGGGGGCTCCACCTCCTGGTTTAGGGGCCCTGCTCTGCCTGAGGGAGGATGACGTGGATCCGGGCCAAGGCCCAGGTGCCTCCCCAGCCGGCCATGGCCTGGCACCGGGCACCCTCCATGGGTCCACAGGTGGGCTCTGTTTTGGGGTGAGCTGGCCTCACCTGCAGGCCAGAGCAAGCGCTCCCTCTGCATGGTGCAGGGGTCAGCTGTGGTCCAGGATCAGTCAAGGCAGCGGCCTGGCGTGGCAGGTAGAGCCCACCGAGTCCGAGGCCTGCCTCTGGTAGTCCCCGCCCCTTTGAGCCTCAGTTTCCCTGGGTGAAAATGAGGTACCACCCCCCACCAGCAGTTATGAGGGTTAAGCGATGTAATCGTGGTGTGAAGACGCTGTCCCAGGCCTGGCAGTTCAGCCCCTTGTTTCCAGGGCTTGCTCTTCTGGCGTCTGGACCTCCAGGATGGCCCCTTCTACTGGCCCCAGACCCGACTCTCCTTCCTGCTCACCTGGGGGAACCCTGGCTTCCCGCCACGGCCACCGCCATCCCTCACCTCGACTAAACACAGTCTCAAACCGTCCCCAGCAGCCCCCACTGGCCCACCGGCAGTAGAGCTTGACCCCTCCTTCCAGCTCTTTCTCAAGGCAACCTCGAGAAAGTTTTCTAAAACGCAGGAATGAGCCCATCACGCCTGTGCTCTCCCTTCTGGTCAAAACACCATCCTCCCACGTCGGTGACCTCAGTGTCTGCGGGGCCCCCCCACCCATACCGGGGTCCGTGCAGACCGGCCTCTGAGAGCCCCGTCCTTCTTTCTATCCCCGTCTGCTCCTCCTGTCCCCGAAGCTGTCGCCCTGAGGAGGAGCCCCCTTCCCTCCCTGCCTGCTGTCTGCACCTGGCCGGAGGCTCCCTGCAGGCCCCGGGGCGAGGGCACCGGCCTAGGGGCTGCCTGCTCACCGCCGAGGGGCCCAGGGCTCAGCCTCAGTTCTCAGACAACCGTCGCCAGCCGCGGCTGGAGGTGGCCCGTTGTGGTCCAGCTCCAGGTGGCTGAGGGGGCCTGGCTCTGCCCTTGCTTGCCCCTGGGCTCTCCTCGTCTCTGGGCACTCGCTCCACCCTGCCCTTCACTGTGTCCCAGGCCTCGCTCTGAGCCCCGGCGCACCTGGCATTTGGCCTGTGGTCACTCCTTGGCCACTGTGCCTGGAACAGAGCTGGGCCCCAGGGAACAGAGTGGTGAGGACAAGGGGGCTCCTAGCCCCAGCCTCGGGGTGCCTACCCCTGGGCCGCGGCTCCTGAAGACAGTCGACTCCCTGCCACGCTGCCCCACGGACACACCCTTTTCTAGAGGTCAGTTTTAGCCTCTGCTGGCCGCAACCCTCTGAGGGTCTCTGGCTGTTGGGCTGTGGAGGCCTTGCCCTCCCAGGCGCGTGAGACTGGCCAGGTGCTGTCTGGGGCCAGGCTGGTGGGTGCTGATGGCGGTGGGGACCTGGGTGGTCTCTCGGTGTCCCCGTCAGGCCTCCCCTTGGGGGGCCATGTGGGGATGGGTGAGCCCTGCATCCCAGGGCCATCCGCAGCTGAGAGGGCCGTCAGCCAGTCAGCTCCACCGTTTCGCTCCATCCTGACCGCCCCGCCAGGAGTCGGGGTCCCCCCGTGCCCCTACCCCCACCCCTGGACCCAGGCTTTGTCCGCCGGCCTTTCTTTCTCTGCCGGACCGTGGAAAAGCCGCGTCAGCGCCGCCTTTGTCTGGCCCGCACGCCGCCGCCGTTCTCAGGCCTGGACAAAGCCCGTCCCAGCCGCCCGGGCGGATGGAGCAATTCAGTGTTTGGATAATTCGACCACAAAAAGCGTGTGGCCCTTTCGCCTCCATCAGCTGGCCTCAGCACCCCGCCCCCGCAGCCGCTCAGGCTTCTCTGGAGAGAAAATTCCCACAGGCCCAGAGGCGGGCGAGCCCCGGAGAACAGTGCCTTCGGCCTCTGACAGCACCCCCAACGCCGGCACCGGCTCTGAGGCCTGAGGCAAGTCACCGAGTTCTGATTCCCCATCTGGAAAGCGGGATCAGGGCCTCCCACTCGAGACTAGGGCCCACAGGGCAGTGGAGGGTGTCCTCCCTCTTGACCGTGGTGGGACTTTGGACCAGTCACTCCTTCTTTCTGGCTTCAGCTTAGTTTCTCATCTGCAAGCATCTGGTCTAAACCACATTTGCATCCCAGGGGGTTGCAAGGCCTAGGTCAGATCACCAAACCCAGCACCCGACACACTGTGCCAGTTTGAAGATGTAGGCCCTTCCTCCCCCACCCACAGGGTTCTCTGTGTCCAGCAGACAGCACAAGAGCGCCCGGCATGTATGCCAGGGAGCAGAGGAGACATGGGACGTGTGCAGTAATCAGGCTGCCATATAGAGAAAGGGAGACACCGATAGGCCCCTGGGGTTAGATGCTACGCTTTCTCCCTCCTGATCCCATCAGACCAACTGTCTGCCCAAGACCACGTTTGTTTCTCCAGCAAGGACCTTGTCCCTGAACTCACCGCCCTCCCCTGCTCTGACCCCAGCCCTCCCTGTCTCAGGAAATAGCCCAAGGGCTCAGACCAAAACCCTGGACCTCCCTTGCCTCCTCTTTCTCTCAACCCCACAGTCCGTCCATCAGCAAACCCTGTGGGTTCTCCCTTCAAGAGGTGTCCAGAACAGACACTCCTGCCCTCGTGCCCGTCACCTGGTGCCAGCCGCCGTCCTCCCTCTCCTGGTGTCTGCAGCAGCCCCTGCTCCTCGCTTCCTCCTGGCACCGTCAGCACCGCTAGCCCCCAGGCTGCCAGCAGGCGATGCTCACAACCCTCACGCTGGTCAGCCCTCCCTCCTGCCTCGTCTGCCCGCGGCCCCTGAGCGCAGCTCGTCTGAGTCCTTCCTTGTTCATTCCCGTCTCTGTGCTGGAGCGCAGGTCTGGGAGGCACCTGCTCGCAGGTCTGTCTTACTCACTGCTGTGCCCCCAGAACCTGGCACACCAGCACCTGGCATGTGGCCGAGGGATGTCAGGGATGGCACGTCTCCTGCAGTGGGGAACTTGAGCACACGAGAGCCTCCAGGCCTGCTCCGGCTCCAGGCCCCTCCCCAGCTCTCTCGCCTGCAGTTCTGCCCTCTGCGTCCTCAGCCACACCCTGGACCCTGGGTCCTTTAAAGCCCCTGTCACTGCACCTCTGGGTGTGGCCAGCCCATCCTGAGGGCCATCCAGAGAGCCCTTTGCAGGCCTTGTTTCTGGCTGGAGAGACTGAGACCCAGAGAAGGGAAGGGCCACAAGACCTGAACACCCCAGAGACCATGCAGCCACCCAACACAGCCCCCAAAACGGCCCCACTGGCCCTCTGGTGGCCCTCTGCATGCACTGCCCCCTCTGGTGGCCCTCTGCCTATTGGCAGTGGCTGCCTGGAGCCGCCTGTGTCCGGGGGCAGCTTCTCTAAGCGGTGTGGTGTCTGGAGCTCCTGGGCCTCCCTGTCTGGCCCAGCCCTGCGTAGCTGCGGTTTGGGGGCTGCCATGAGGATGATTGCGATCCACTGGCCGGGGGGCCTGGCAGGGAGTCTGAAGCTGTGTGAGCAGCCCTGGGTTCTGCAGACTGACCAGGACCCCATCAAGAGCCTCATATGTCCCTTCCTGCCCGGTGTGCCCAAGGCCCCGGGGAATCAGCTCCCAACAGCATGAGAAGGGGCATCCTGCAGGTCACCCACCTCATTGTACAAATAGGGAAACTGAGGCAGATGGAAAGGACCAGCTGGAGACTGGACAGGGAGGCAATGGCACTCCACAGCTGAGAAACCCAGCAGCTACCCTGTGGGCTGGGCTCTTTCCGCTGGGCCAGGCCTTCTCAGCTCCTCCAAGTGCTCTCATTCCAACGGTGTCCGCGGGTATTGCCCAGGGACTCCCAAACTGTGTTCCATGGAACCCCACAAGGCAAGAGAGCTCGGCCACAGAAGGGCTCAGTGGTCGTGGAGGTTTAGGAAACACGGCACAGAGCACAGAACCATGGGCGTGGAGCCACGACGGTGGCATGTCAGGCTGTGGGAACAGTGGCTCAGGAGCTGGGACATCCCCAAAGAGCCACCACCTCCTGTCAGGGCCCTGCTGGTCCCCTCTCCCACATGAAGCAAACTTGGCCATGTCCTCAGTCTCACCCCACGAGGCAGGTGCTGCCAGACCCTGGGCTCAGTCCCTGCCCCACCCTTACTCTGTGGCTCGACTTGGGTGAGGCACCCACTGGCTCAGAGCCTTAGTTTCCCCACTACTCTCTAAGTCCCACTCCCATGCTCCGGACTGTGCGTGACTATGAGCCAGTGAAAGAAGCCCAGGGGTCTACACAGGGCCTGCCTCTCAGCCTGTGGTCCCCCAGAGCTGACTGCACCTGGGCAAGGCGCTGGGATCCTGAGCGGCAGCAGCCTGCACTTCTGGGAGCGGGGTGTGGCGGGGCAGCTGGGGGAGAAGCCGGGGGTAGGGGCTGCGGTTGCCCTGACCAGACACCTGGGGGCTGACCATCCCCGCTCCCAGGACATGGCCGCTAGGTCCAAGAGCAGAGGTTCCTACCCCATTTATGCGATCAAGGCAAAATTTCCGGAAGTCAGTTCTATGGAGGTGACTCAGGAGACATGACAGTGAACGCTCTTGTCAATTCAGCTAGAAAATCATGAAGACAAAATGATTTATTTTTGCATGGATGACAGCGATGCAGATTCGGTTGTAAAATCACTGTGCCTTTTACATCCACAAAACGCTGGAGTCGAGACGCGCTTGGTTGTGACGCACACAGAATTCATGATTGCAAGCTGCCGGTCAGGAGGCGCGGTGATCAGCCTTCTCCGCTGTTTGGCCGTGTGCCCAGGGCAGGGGCTGAACGGCCACAGGGTGTTGCATACAAAGCAGTGCCCCGGCCTGCAGAGCACTCGCTGCCTGCCATCCCCTCTGCCCCTTCTTCTTCGGACGCTCTGGATCACTGTTGGGCGAATCAACCCCAGGCTTGCGATGTTCACGACCATTTGGGAAAGGAGTTCCCTAAATTTCACATACAATTCATTTAAAAAATCAGTTAGACATACTTAATCAAATACTTCAACAAATAGAGCACCAGTCAGCATTGGAAGCCTTTACAGAATTGCAAGGATTGAAAACACGGCTTGCAAACGGAAGACATCAAAATTCATCCCAACAAAAGCCGGGGAGGAGCTGATCACATGAACTGGTGGGAGAGCAAAAGGTGACAAGTTTCCTCGTGAAATTGTACAGCCCCCTCTGGAGCAGCTGCCAGGCCGGGAGCATCTGTGGATGGAGCTCCTTTTATCAATAGGGTAAATTTATATTCTGGATTGAAATGGGACAGAATTGAGAAAGCCCACAGTTACACAGCATCTAAATCTGAAGAATCACCAGAAAGAATCATAAACAGAGATACCTTATTTGATGAGATTTGTCTTTTACTGCTTTTTATTGTGGGATATTTACACCCTGAATGGAGGCCAAAAGACAGGGCCTGCGAGAACATTTGGGCTGAAATATTTACACATTTCAATGCAAACTACTAGGCTTGAGGACCTCCTCCATTTACAGAATTTGCTCTGAACTTACCGGGTACCCCGACCTGCAGAGAGAGGACCTTCTCGATTAAAACGTCATGATCTGCAGAGAGGCAGCGGTTGAAGATACCAACACATTCACATTTGGGGCCATTCTAAGCAACTTTGAAGATTACAGGAAAGTTGATAGAAATAAACCTGAAAGATAATAAGACTATATTTTTTAAAATGCACTGTGCAGGGAAATACCAAGGACAAATAGAGACAGATGTGGCTCAAAGATGTGAGTTCGACCAAGAATTGACATTCGACACATGTTTTTAAACTTTGGATAATCAGTATATGGGAGAGGCTGATTTTTTAAATGCGCCTTAATATGCACTGATATAATTTATTTAAAATGTTTCAGAAGTAATTGTATTGTTTTTAAAAAGGTTTGAATATAACTATTTTACAGGTCCACCAATATATGAAAACTAGTTTGTTGGCCAATAAATAAATATTTAAACAACTGATAATTTAAATTATTTTTAGTGCTTCCCATCCTTTCACTCTCAAAAAGTGTCCTTGTTTGGATGATAAATTATTTGTTCCTCTACTTTGACCTGCCTGCCCAGGCGCTCAGCCCCACTTCCCACTCTGCCACCAGCTGGCCCCTCTGCTCCTCCCTGAGCCTGGACAGTCCCTCTTCCTGCTCGCTCCTTGGGATGCCTGGGGTCTCTGTCCCTCCCATGGGGTCTCCGTCCCTCCCCTGGGGTCCCCAGCCCTCTCCTGGGGTCCCTGTCCCTCCCCTGGGGTCTCCAGCCCTCCCCTGGGGTCCCTGTCCCTCCCCGGGACGGTGCCCGGCACTGAGAGGTTTGGAGGGTGCATCGGGGATTGGAGATTGGACGCAGTGCCGCCGCTGTCTGGATCTGCTCTCGGCATCGCCCCAGAGCAGGCACCGGACTCGCACGATCCTCTGGCCAGCACTGTCATGAAGGTGGATCATCTCCGCATGCACGAGCCCCTGTGACATTATCCAACAGTGTGATCTTCCCAGCCCAGCGTTACCAGCACTTACTGGGCCAGCCCTGACCTAGTGCTTTCCAAACATGTGCTCATTTAGTCCCCACCAGCCGACCTGGGGCTTACTGTCCTCCTCTTGCAGAGCACAGAAGCACAGAGAAGTTGAGTGACCTGTCTGAGGGAGGGCGGGGCGGAGCCAGGACTTGAACCAGCATGGGCGGGGTTGTTCCAGAACTCACTTTCTGGACCTCTGCGCTACCCTGCCTCTTACCATAGAGACAGGAGCGGCCAGTGTCAGGCCCACCTTCCATGGTACACGTGACACACCCTGTGTCCCACCAGCCCCTCCCAGAGAGCATGGGCCACTGACAAGGGCTCCCAGACCACCTGACTCAGTTTCCCCTCCTCATTAATAAATGACTCCATGCAGCCAGTGGAGTCAAGCAGTTACTGTGTGCACACCGGGCCCTTGAAGAGGATTCAACCCAGCCCCTGTCCTCAAGGGCCTCCCAGTCCAGAGCGGGGGCAACCACATAAACCAGTAACCCCCTTGGGGTGGCAGGGGCCCTGTGACAGGCCTACCTGACTCTCCTTCAACTCCTTCCTGTCTCCTCTTGACTTAAACATCTGCTCCATCATCACCTCTGCCAGGAAGTTCTCTTGACCCCCAGGCAGGGCTCCCATGGCCCCTGGGTCTCCCTCATCAGGGCCCTGCCCAGAGAGAAAGCAGGGAGGGCTTCCTGGAGGAGGGGGCCTGGCACTTTGTCTAGGAAGGCAAGCAGGAGTCCACCTGGCAGATCAGGGAGGCAAGGACCAGGTGGAGTCTGAGGTCAGACAGGGCAGCTGGGGGAGGGCGGGGCTTGGTGGGGCCAGAGGGCTCTGGTCTGTGCAGCACTGCGGTCAGAGGCCCCTCTTCCTACAGTGGCCTGGGAGGGGCAGGCCTGGGAAAGGGAGCCTTCTGAAGGCCACAAGGGAAGATCCATCAGGCACCAGAGACCCCGCTATCCTCCAAGCCTCAGTCCTGCCTCCATCCTTCTCTCCCAGGATGCTGAGCTCGGCCCCCAAGGCCCAGGGGAGGTGTCCACACTGCAGATCTGGCTGCGAGAAGGGCTGGGGGCAAAGCCTGTCTGCCCAGGAAGGGCGAGGGGCCGTTGGCCATACAGCCCAGGGCAGGTCAAGCAGAGCGAGGGCAGGTCGGTGTGCCCTTGCCTTACAGATGGACCATGGAGCCACAGAGAGGGGCCCGAACAGCCCACAGAGCCGCAGGTTGGGAGAGAGCACCGAGCCAGGGGTCCCGAGTCCCCTGTCCGTCTGGGGCTCTGCCCTTCACCCCGGGGCTGCCTCCACTGCCCATCAGCAGGCGGAATAGCTCCCGCTGCCTCTTGGGGGACGCTGGCACGTGACTGGCCAGGGTGGGGACCACAGGGGCCTGCCAGGCTGGATTCTGGATGAGCTGTTTTTTCCCAGCTCCATTTTACAAAGAAGGAAACTGAGGCCCAGAGCGAAGCAACTAGCTCACTGCAGACCAGAAGGAGGACAGCTGCTCAACCGGGTGGCACCCAGGTCCCCCAGCGCTGGGCATGGGGAGTCTCTGGAGACTGCCCTCCTTGGGCCGAGGCCTGAGTGGCTCTTCCTCATGGGGTTGGGGGCCAAGGGTGGGGAGACTAGAACAAGGGCCGGAGGGGAGGCCGGGTCTCCGACAGACGGACGCCGTGTCTGACAGCCCGCCACGGGGCTGCTGCCTGCGGGCTGAGCCGTGCCTGGCCGCCGGCCTCAGAGGCAGGGAGGGCGCAGCGTCCCGTAAAATCTGAGGGAACAGCGGCCAGATCGGTAAACCGTATCTGCAACCGGTTTGGCCAGTTTTTAGTGTCCTCCTGGGAGCCTGAGTTGGCTCCATCAACCTGATGAGGGATTCCGCCAGGCCTACTGTGTGCCGCCCTGCCCTTTAGAGGGGCCGGGGCTCGCCGGGCCGGCCAGGGCTTGGGGGCTCGCCGGGCCGGCCAGGGCTTCACCTCCGGGTCTGCAACCCCAGGAGTCGTTCACAGTCTCTGAGAGCCCCGGCCATCCTAGCATCCAGGGACACAGCCTGGAGAAGGAACCGACACTGGGGTGTCATGTCCTTTAGCTTGTGAAGCTTCCCTCTGGCCTCTGGTGGGCTAACTTTCTCTTCGTCAAAGGAGCAGAAGTCCCTAGGGGAGCTTGTAAATTGTGAAGAACCAGATGGGCCCACCAGGGTGATCTCTCGCCAACCACTACCCTTCCAAGCTCAGGAACCTTCCATGGCTCCCCATTGCCCAGAGAACGGAGTAGAGACTGCCAGACATGGAGTTACGGGGGTGTCAGGATGCACTCCTTCCTCCCCTTCCAATCTTACTCCCTGAAACGTCCTCACTGGAGCTCCAAGCTCTGGGCTCCCCCTCTCGGGGGATGGGAGCATTTGACTGACAGGGTGCTCAGGCTGGAGTTGGGGTGAGAGGCCCAGGGTGCATCTGCTGAGAGTGGCGACTGTCTAGGGATTGGGCAGGAGATGGGGGCTCAGAGGCTGAAGAGGGGGTCCGGCCGAGAGGAGGCTGCAGCCTCACCGGGGAAGGGACAAAGCAGAGCCACGTCAGCCTCAATGGGGTCAGGTCGTCACTCAGAGCTGGGCCCTGGAGTCCGGGGGCTCTGAGTCCAGCCTTCAGAATCCCTTTCTGGCCGAGTGGCTCTGGCCAAGCCACTACAGAGCTCTGAGCCTCAGTTCCCCCTCCAGACATGGGGCAAACAGCACCCCACCCACTCCCACAAGGGCCCATGGAATGTTCTAAATCAAATGAATGAATAAAAAAAAATCCATGGGAGGAAGACAAGAAGTGGTTTTCCAGTCTATCCAGGGACCAAGCTGCCCAGGGGTCATCTGGGCCACACGCTCCACTGGGGTGGCACAAGGTCATGGAATCAGGTCACAGGAGCTGAGAAGGGTGAGGGAATGAGGAGCTGGGCTCTGAGCCTGGATGGAGTCACTTTTCCACTGACTCCCAGGCTCTCCGTGCCTCAGTTTCCTCCTCTGCAGCAGGGGTAACAAAGGTGCTCACCCTGTAGAGAGACCCCACGGAGTGAAGTCGTGAGGCGCTTGGCACAGGGCCTGAGTGGGGTCCGCCTTTGTCACTGTGGCTGCTTAATGTTCCCAGGGGAGGCAGCCGGGGCCAGGATGGGGTCAGGCAGCAGGGTTGGCAGCCCTGCTTCAGCGCCCTCGGCTTCTCGCCCGCCGACACCCACGCCACGGCAACGCTGGAACTCTCCACACAGGGTTGCAGAGGGGACATGATGGGTTGGCCCCCGTGTGGGGCTCCACAGTGGTCGGCCTGGTTGTTTCCGTCTGGAAGGCCTGCCTGCGAACAGGTGCCCAGAGGCAGGAAGAACCGGGTCTGGGGCCCCGTGTGCCTGGCAGCTTACAACCCTCAGAACCCTGCTCCCTTTGCCTGCAAGCCGGGGATGGAGGCGCCCGGAGGGCTTCCCGCCCAGCCCCTCCCCACCACCTCCTTGGGCCGCCCCAAGGAGCCCCAGGCAGCCCGGCCCACGCTCATGCTCCAGCTGGCCTTAACATTCGCAGCTGTGTCTGGCAGTTTGCAAAGAGCTTTCTGCCCGTTGCCTGACTGGACTCACTCCCTCTCTGGGCAGGGCTGGGACCCAGGGTGCAGGTGAGGAAACAGGGGCTCAGAGAAGGGAGTGACCTGCCCAGGTTCCCACAGACCCGGCTCCCTCCTCTCCTCCACCTGCTGTTGGTAGCATCTAGCATCGACGGGGACTTCTCTGTAGGATGGCTACGGGAAGCCAAAAGTGGGGGATCTCTACCTTGGGGGAATGGGGATCCCCACCCCGGCTGCTCCCGGCCTGGTCTGGCTGATGAAATGGTTAATGTTCAAACCACAGCAAGGAATTCCTGCCTCCCCTCCCTCCACGTGAACACACCACAAACCTGAAAAACAAAACCAAGCTCGCCAACAGGGAGATGAGGATGAGTCCCCCCGCCCTGCCGCCCAGAGGCCCACTGGGGCTTGGAACACACTGCCAGGGACCACGGGCCAGCAGAGGAGACACCGCAAACAGCGAGCCAGCTGCAGACAGAGCCCTTCCTGCCACAGCACCTCTTAAAAACAGCACTCGCCATTTTTCTTAATTAAAAAGAGTAGTACGTAAGACTTACTACAAAGCCACAGTAACACACGATACACAAGACTGTAGAGCTACAGTGATCAAGACACTGTGGTGTTGTTGAAAGAATAGACAAATAGGTCAATGGAACAGAAGAGAGAACCGGAAACAGATCCACATGAGCACAGTCACTGGGCCTTGACAGAGGAGCCAAGGCAATGCATGGGGCAAAGACAGTCTCTTCAACACGTGGAGCTGGAACCACTGGGCGTCCACATGCAGAAAGATGAATCTAGACGCAGAGAAAATTGATAAGCTGGACTTCATTGACAGTAAACACTTCTGCTCTGTGAAAGACAGTGTCAAGAGAATGAGAAGACCAGGAGAAAACATTTGCAAAAGACACATCTGATAAAGGACTGTTATCCACAATACACAACAAACTCTTAAAACTCAACAATGACAAAAGAAACAACCTAATTAAAACATAGGCAAAAGATCTGAAAAGATGTCTTGCCAAAGATGATAGATAAGCATACGAAATGGCTTATTTCATAACCCATTTATGGCTAATAAGCATGTGAAAAGATACTCAACATCATATGTCATCAGGGAATTGCAAATTAAAACAACAATGAGATACCACTCCACACCTATTCGATGGTGGAGAGCCAGAACACTGACCACACCAGACGCTGGCCAGGACGTGGAGCAAGGAAGTCTCAGTCATTGCAGGTGGGAAGGCGCAACGGCCCAGCCTCTTTGGAAGACAGTTTGGCAGTTTCTTATAAAACAAAACATCCCCTCACCATATGACCCAGCAGTTGCACTCCTTGGTACGGTCCCAGAGGAGTGGAAAACTTACTTCCACATAAAAACCTGCACACACGTGTTTCTAGCAGTTTATTCCTAACTGCCAAACCCTGGAAGGAACCGAGATGTCCTTCAGCAAGTGAATTGACAAATAAACTGTGGTCCGTCCAGACAGTGGAATATTACTCAGCACTAAAATGAACTCTCCAGCCATGAGAAGACGCGGAGGAACCTCTCTGCACATTATTAAGTGAAAGAAGCTGGTCTGAAAAGGCCGCACACTATGATTCCAGCTATAGGACATTCTGGATGGATATGTGTCAAATTATTGTGCGTTTGTCAAATCCTATAGAGTATACAGCACCAAGAATGAAGCTGAATGTAACCCACGGACTTCATGGATACTAATGTATCAGAATTAGCTCCTCAGTTGTAACAAATGCACGTCGCTAACGGGAGACGTTAATAATAGGAGAAACGTGGCAGGGGGAGCGGTATATGAGAACTCTGCACTTTCTTCTCAATTTTTTAATAAACCAAAACTGCTCTAAAAAAATAAATCTACCTTTTTTTTTAAAAAAAGAGTATTATGTGAGTTACAACCACACTCAACAGCATGGGTGAATCTCACAAACACAACTTTGTGCATTTTTTTTCCAGCTTTATTGAGGTATGACGGACACATGAAAAGTGTATGCGTTTAAGATGTGCAACGTGAAGTTCTGATAACACACACTTTGTGAAATGATTACCACCAACAAACTCGTTAACATGTCCCTCACCTCTCATAGTCATTATTTTTTTACAAACATGACATATGTAAATAATATGACCCGAGGTAAGAAGCAGGGAAACGCACCCACGGCGGCGGAGGTCGGGAGCGTGGCCCCGGGAGGGACGGTGACAGGAGGGGCTCTGGGCTTCTGGGAGCCGCGAGTTCTGTTCCTGATCTGCTGCCGGTCACGCGCAGGCTTTGGTTTGTGAGAATTTGTCGAGCTGTACACTTCTGTGTCCACTTTCCTGTGGGTTATACTTCATTAAAAAGTTCCAGAAAAAATAGTGTTGCGGCAGAAAACTGGAAATCCCAGAAAAGGAGAAGAGAGAGGTCTCCTCTGGTCCATATGCTCCCTTGGGGGGGGTCCTCTCAGTAATGGGGCGTCTGGGCTGCAGATGACACCCCCACACCCGGCCCCTCGGGCACTGGGCCAGGCAGGGGTCTCCATCCTCACTGGGGGCCGGCCAGGAGGAGGGTCAGTGGTCCTCAGCAGGGCCTCCCAGCACGTGTGAATCACAGCGTCTTAGAAGGATGTTCTCTTGGTTCGGGAAGCACCCCCCACCCCCCATGCCACCACAGCCAGGCCCAGGAGCCAGAAGACTTGGTCCCCACCTCTGAGGGGCTCCCCAGGTCAGTGGCTCCAGCAGTCGGGATCCAGGTGTTGAGGCCAGGGATGCACGTGGCGCTCTGGGGTGGGCACCTGAGTCCTCCCTGGGTGCCCCATCGTGGCGGCTCTGAGCAGACCTCAGGGAGCCCCTTGTCCTCGAGAGATGGTGGCAGCCCCGGGGCCTGGGCCAGGGCTGGGGCTGGGCCGATGACATCATGAATTGAGCTTTGCCAGTTCCTTCCCGACCTCGGAAACCCCAACATCCCGCTCCAGGAACTGGTCTGTGCAATTGGCTTTGGCCGGCGGCCCCGGAGTGCGGAGGGGAGGCCCCGGACCCCCCCGCCCCCCCCCCCCCACAAGCAGCCTGCCCCAGAGGCCCCCCTTCCCCTCCTGCGCCAGTGTGAGAACCAGCAGGGTCAGCTCCCTCCGTCCCGCTCCCCCCGTCCCGCTCCCCCCCAACCCCCTTAACTGCAAGAAAAATAAACAGCTGTCCTCTGGCTACGACTGGAAACAGCACCGCAGCCCCTGGCCTCAGACCGAGCTGTGGGCTGACTCACCGTCCGCCGGGTGGGGGGCAGAAAGAGGGGGCCCAGGGCTGCCCCGAGGAGCCCTGTGGTGACCTCAGGCGGCCCCCTCCCCCGACCTGGGCCCCCGACTCTTCACTTGGCCAGCAGGACAGGGCGCTGGCCCATCCTCCTGCTCCCTTGCTCTCCCGCAGCTCAGCGTGTGGCCGCAGCCCAACCTCTCTTGGCCTCAGCGGCCTCATCGCCCAAACCAGGTGCAGGCCCGGCACCTCTGGCTCTGTCCACGCTTGTGGACAGTGATGATGGTGGCTGCGGCTCAGGCGTCCACCCGGGGGCCACAGCCGGTGAAAGGCTACACATAGCAGGGCAGGAAAATGGATGTTCCAGAATGGTTTATCACAACGGTGGAAATGAAACTGATCCTCCCTGTGAGCCTTGCCCAGTGGGGGTCCGACAGTCCTGAAGGCACCAAAGTCTGGTCATTCAGCTCCAATGTCCTCCTCCCTCCCTCCCACCTTCCTCCTCCCATCTTCCGCCTTTCCTCTCTCTTCCATCTTTCCCTCCCTCCCTCCCTCCTTCTATCTTTTCCGTCAACAACCTCCCAGTTTCTCCACACCAGCTCCCTCCTATGGACGGGACAGCCTTTCTCCCTGGTCCCATGGTTGGGCTGATGAGTGACTCTCGCCATTTCCACTCCTTAGTTACAACCTGCTTTAAAGCTTTGCAGGGGGCCTGGCAGGCCCTGGGTGCCTTCTATATGCTGGGCCTGCACTGGGCCCTGAGTCCTTGGAGACGATTCCAGCTCTGTCTGGGGACAGATAAGGACAGAGATGAGTTGGAGAGATGGTATGTGTAGCCAGCACAGCGGCCTGCTGTGAGAGTCCTGTGGGTGGGCACTGAGCAGGAGAGGCTGGCCCAGGAGAGGCTTGGCCGGTCCTGCCCCTGGAAGATGAGTTCTCCTGGGTCAGGGGTGTGGCAGGGAGGAGGGCACACCAGGCAGAAGGGTCCCCTTAGGCAAAGGTTCAGAGGGGTGCTGTGGCTGGAACGTGGCCACAGGAGAGCATGCCTCTGGGGCGGTCCTCGGATGCTTGCCCAGGGCCACAGGAGCTCCCCGGAGATGAGCCAGAGCTGCCCCTGGCTCGGGGTGGGGGTGGGGGGATGCTGAGTGAGGGCCTGGCGGGGCAGGGGCGGATCAGAGGGCAACTGGAGCCCCTGCTGGGTTCCCACGCCGGCCAGCGGGGCAGGTGTGGCCTCGGGGTCAGCAAGCGGCGGGAAGCTGGGGAAAGCTGGGGTGTCTGGCCCGGGCGGGCGGCTGGAGCATCAGCCAATTAACCTGCCATCGCCCAGGGAGCTGCTAAGAGGATTTGCCTTTTGTCCAGCTAATTATTCCGCATCTACACTTTTCCTTTCCTGGGGAGCTCAGGCCCTTTGCAAAGCTTTAATTAAAAGGAAGCCGCGTTCTCAATTACCCCAAGGGCGGAGCAACTAGTGAAAACCCCATGGGTCGCCCTCCCAAACCCCAGCAGAGGGGCCAGGTCTTCTTCCCAGGGCCTGGCTCCCAGCTCCCGCTCCACAGTGCAGGTGGGATTATCAGCTGCAGACAAGGAAGCCAGGGCTCCTGAGGGGAGCTTCTGTCCCGAGGTCAGAGCTGGCCCTCCCAGCCTAGCTGAGTGCTGTCTGCCCAGCCCCTCGGAGCTCTGAGGGCTCCGCAGTAAAGGGCAGGAGGCCCTGACAGCTCGCAGGAGGGGTGCTGCAGTCGTCAGGGCCATAAGGCTCCCAGAGAGGACGCAGGCAGTCACCCAGGCCCATGACAACAGGGCCACTTGCTGGACCCACCAGACCCAGGGGGCATGGGGCAGGAGTCAGGTCCAGCCTGTGAGCCCATACCTGCCCTGTCCCCAGCCCTACTGGGCTCTCGGAAGGGTCAGAGAATGTTGGCTGCTTTGAGGGGAACGACATGAGGCCATAGAGATCAAATTGCTTCCTGTAACACCAACACCTGACAGCAGCCAACAGCGTGGCGCACTTAGGACCTCGTGCGACCTCACGTCACCCTGCAGGGTAGGTACAAACCCCATCTATAGATGAAGAAACAGGGCCCCATGGGGGCGAAGGACCGCCCTGGGTCAAGCCTGTTGCTCTGTGCCCTGGGGCTTCCCCTTGGGCGCGCACGGATGCCAGGCTGACGGGACCCTGCCCCCAAGGGGCTCAGGCTCGGCGGACGAGGCCAGGCTGCCGTGCTGGGGGCTGTGGGGTCCGGCGCAGGGAGGAGGAAGATTCCTCCGATGGGGCAGACCCTGGGGCAGCCTCAAGTCCCAAAGAGGCGCATACACATCCTTGGGTTCATGTGCCTTTGGGGTTTCACTGTCTGCTCCCAGCTGCCCTTCTTGAACAGCAAACACTGGGCCAACCGCTTCCTTCGCATCTGGTGCTGTGCCCGGCGCGCTTCTTCACAGGCCCTTTGATCCTCACGGACTGTGAGGTGCAATAATCCCCACTTCACAGAAGAGGAAACTGAGGCTCGGTGAGGTTAGGCCGTCCAGCCCCAGGCCCAGGCAGTAAGCAGGGAGCCGGGCTCCGGCACAGAGGCCACGCTCCCACCACGCCAGGCCCTTCTCCCTGGTCTGCCCCACAGTGCATTGTGTGCAGGAGTCTCTCTCCCACCAGACACTGGTTGGGGCTGGTGCTGACAGGACAATGGCACAGCTCCTCGAAGCCCCTGGAATGAGTGGGCGGTGGCTCTGCCCCTGGAGTCCCTGTTCCTGCCCTCGTATGCACAGTAGTGGGGACATCCTGGAGGAGGTGACTTGTGAATGGGCCTTGAAGGATGTGCAGTTTACCTAGCAGAGAGGACTGGAAGGTCACCTCAGGCAAGGAACAGGGAGCCAGAGGGCCCAGGGGACGCAGTGGTGCCCAGGGAGGAAGGGGCCTGAGATCCTGTGGGTTTGAGTGTGGGACACTCTGCCCACGTTTGCAGGGCCTGCAGGACCCCAGGGAAGCTGCTGGTGTGTTCATGGACTCAGCGGCCCCCAAGGCCCTGGTGATGGGGCCCGGGCTGACCCCTGTCTTTCTCCCAGCATGGTCCTGCATGGCATGGCGTGGGGCTTGCCCTTCTGCCCCGCTCAGGTGGTCTGCTGTACGAGGAACGCTTCTGCTCACTTGTTCATTCATTCCCAAATCATTCATTCCTCCTCTCATTGATTCATTCGCTCTCTCCTTCATTCGTTCGCTCACTCATCCTTTCGTTTGTCCGCTTAAGAGTCCGTTCTTCCTCTCGTCGTCACCTTTGGGAGGCCAGGGAGCCGGTGCTGGGTGCGGGGCCCACAGAGGTGAGATCCTCCTGACAAAGCTGACTAGCAGCAGTGGCAGACGCCGCTGAGAGCCCAGGGTGGGAAGCCTGAGAGCACCCATGGGATTTGACCCCCCAGAAGTCACCAGGCTGTGGCCATGGCCAGGTGGTTTCCGTGGTTCTTGGGGCAGAAGCAGAGTGAGTGGTCCAGGATTGGCATTCAAGGCCCTGCACACTCCCGCCCCTCCCCCCTGCTGGCCTAGGGGCCCTAGGGCCTGCCGAGCTCTCCTGGCTCCCTTGGGCACCTGGGACACTCCTCTCCAGCCCTTGAGCTTCCTGGCCTTTCCTGCCCTCAGCCTTGGTTCTGGAAGTCCCTCCTGCATCCCTGCTGGTTGATCATGAAGGTTGAATTCTGCCTTAGAAAGCTGGGGGTGGTCCCACAGCCCTCCCTCCCGCAGGCGCGTCTCTCCGGCCCTGGGTCCTGGTCTGGTCTCCTTGTTGGGCAGCTCCTTCTGACAGGGCCAAGCCTTTCTCGCTTCACAGGGTCCAGCCAGGAGGCCAGGTGGTGTTGGGCGTTGAGCTGCACTGTCGCCTCATAAGATCCGTCATCCTTGAACCCCCTGCCCACCTGGAGGCACGACAGGCCTTGCTCTATCCAGACTCCCCTCAACACGGGGCAACACCCTGCAGCGGGCAGCAGCAGCCAGGCCTCCAGGAAAACGGCAAGTGGGTCATCCATCATAACCCCAGGGAAGCCGACCTGCACCCGGTAACAAGGCTGCCTTGTCCCACCTGTCCTGACCCATGACCTCAGGACTAATTAGCATGCCTAAGAGCTCTCAAAGCATTTCTGGAACTTGCCTTTCATGTGGCAGTTTCACTTACAAACACTGGAGCGCATACTCTCTTGGCTTGCGCTTTCCACGGGGACTCTCCTTCAGGGTCTCCAGCTGACAGCAGGGTGACAGGACCAGCACAGGGCTGCTCGGGCCCAGGCCCCCCGTGTGGGTTTGCCGGAGCTGAGAGCCCGGCTTCAGGAAGCCATCGTTTGGGATGCAGCCCCTAGGTACGGGCAGATGCTGACCAAGGCACCAGCGCTCCCTTTGTGGCCCGGGCAGACTGGGTTCCTCTCTGAGCCTCGTGCACCTTCCCGGAAAGGCTGGACGCCCTTCGTGGTTTTCAAACATTTTTAGTAGCAGAGCCCCATTTGTCAAAGTAACCCTCTGTGGAACCCCACCTTGTAAAACCAGTCACAGAAGAACCGCTCTGCGGAGGTGGGTCTGAGGCCAGAAGCCCTTCCCTCGTGAGCAGCCCCTGGACACCCATCCTGGGCCCAGGGCTCCCAGGAGACAGCGTGAGAAGAGCCACAAGGGACACACCCCAATATGCACCCCACCCTGAGCCCATCCAGACGTGATGTCTGAGCCGGAAAAGAGCTGCTGGTCCAGTGGCGGCCCACACCAGTGCTCCAGACCCCAAACCCCTCTCCCTCCAAACACACTCGCTGTGAGGTGGAAGGTTTGGGATTTGAACCACCAAGAACGCTCCTTGGAGCTCTGCGGGGCTGCGTGCGTGCGGATGGCGGGACCTCCTGTCTCCATCGTTCTGTTTGATTTCGTTCGAAAGTGTTCACCAAGCCCCATGATGCACCTGGCGCCGGAACACCTCGACGGAAAGAGGTCCAGCCTCCCTTTCTTTGAAATGACCTATCGGACCCTGAGGATGCACTTAGGGCCTCGTCCGGGTCCCCAGCCCAGGGGTGTCCTTGGACCCAGCACTTAGTATACTGCTCACAGGCCAGTCCTGGCATCCAGTGGTGCTCACTAAACGCATGCCCTGGACGAAGCTTCATCTGAGCTCCTAACCTTGTAGTAACCTGAACCCAGCCAGGGCCTGAGGCCCAGGCCCCCACGGCAGCCAGGGTGGGGGGGCATGCCCTTGTCCTCGGCCTTGCTTGAGCAGTCAGGTGGCTCCTGCATTCACCCCACTCGCTGTTTTGGTTTTGTCCTTAGGTAACGCTGTTTTCTGGTATTCACGGCATTTATCATCATTGAACCAATGTCTGGAAAATATCCATCCACCGGGTCTACAAAATATTGCTGTGTTCCTGCTCTGCCCCAGGCCCTGTCACTGCAGTGACAAGACAGCAGTCCCTTCCTTAGGGTGGACATGCCAGCGGAACCATCTGGAAGCCTGGGGGAGAAGCTCAGGGAGAGCCACTTCTGGGGAGAGGATGGCCAGTGACCATGTGGCTTCTTAAGTTTGGAGCCCAGGAGGGTCTCTCTGAGTTGGTGGCTGTCAAGCTGAGACCTGAGGAGCAGGAGGACGGCCACGCGGAGGTCTGTGAAGAGCACGTCCCAGGTAGAAGGCACCTCACATGCCCCACAGGCAAATCCAGGGGACAGGAGGGACTCTAGCAGTCCTGGGCAGACCCCGACCAAGTTGGAGGTGAAGCAGACAGTCCTGGGCAGGAGGGGCTGGGCAGGGCCAGAGCAGAGCCCTGAGAATGTGGAGAACCACCGTTTGCGGGACACTCACTCCTCACCAACACCTTTCTGCTGACGTTCCCAAGGGAGGGCTGTCGGAGGCATGGACCATGGGGACCCCAACCAGCCTCAGGCAAGTGTTTCTTAGCTGGTGAGTACTGCCCGTGAGTGTGAGCCGATGCCTCCCTCCGCCCGGGGGCGCCTCTTCCCCCTTTGCCCGCTTTTCAGAAGGAGCTGCCTCTGGGGGGCTTCACAGAGTCTATCAGCCCAGGCTGTCTGTAGCGGGCTGAGGAATGGCCTCAGAGATACCCAGGTCCTAATCCTGGAGCCTGTAAACGTTTCCTTATATGGTCCGGGTGATTAAGGTAAAGATCTTGAGATAGAGATTATCCTGGATTATCTGCGGGCCTTAAACACAACCACAGGTGTCCTTCTGGGAGGGCGCAGAGGGAGCTGTGACCACACAGAGGGTCTGGCCAAGTGAAGAGAGGAGCAGAGAGAGACTGGAAGACGCTGGCCTTGAAGGTTGGAGTGATGCGGCCACAGGCTAAGGATGCCACAGCCACCAGGAGGTGGAAGAGCCAAGGAAGGCTTGTCCCCTACGCCCCTAGAGGGAGGCGACCCTGCCGACACCTTGACTTGGCACTTCTGGCCTCAGAGCTGTGAGACAAGAAATCGTGGTTTACAGCTGCCCAGTTCAGGGTCATTCGCTAGAGCTGGGGCCCTGCCCCTGGCTGCCCAGGACCCAAGGAGGCACTCCTGGCGGCCTGACTGGCAGCTCAGACATTCCTGTGCCCCTCCCTGAGGCCGTGAGCACCTGGAGGACGCCTTCCTCTCATGCTTCCCCGAGACTCAGCTCAGGAGCTGACACGGAGCAATCAGAACGGCACACCCAAAGAGGGGACATCTGCCACCACATTGCTACTGGAGGGCCGGTCCGAGGGCGCCAGGGAGTCCTGAGCAGGAGGAGGAATTCTCAGGAGGCCAGAATTTCCACTGCTGCCCTTACAGAGAGGGGCATGGTGTCCGGGCAGGGGGACAGTGGCGAGCATAGCGGGAGGTGGAAGTTGCCTGGCTAGTTCCGGGAAGGACACGCTGGGGAGGCTCCCGGAGCAGCGGGAGGGGTCCCCGGGAGGGAGCACTGGGCCCGGGCGTGTGGGGACCAGTGAGGCCTCCTCTGAGCCAACGTGGCTCAACCAAGCGTGTGCTCAGGCCCCAAACCCGCCACCCAAACCCTTTTAAGAATAAAAACAAATATTTGTGTTGCATGTTGTGTGTGTTGGGGTTTAGTTTTCTTCTCGAGGCTAAAAATAGGCACATCTTGGCGTCCCCACGGGGATTCCTCCCCCCGCGCCCCGCCCGGCGTTGTGCAAGGCCTGGTCTGGCCTCCGGGTCTCGTGCCAAGTTTTGACTTAACTGCCGGTGACAGGAGTATGAAGGTATCAGAAAATGATTATGGGATTAAGGTGCCCATTACGGCTGCTCGGGAGGCAGGGCAGCGCCGGCCAGGCCACACCCAGGCTGTCAGGCCTCAGGGCCAGGAGCACCAGGAGGGGCTTTGACACCGTCCTGTTCCCCCCTTCATCTGATAGTAAGAATAAGACCCCCCATCTAAGGGTAAACAGATAATAATAACACAGCCCGATGTGGGTGTGCAGCCTGGGAGGGCGTCCTGGAAGAAGCGACAGCCCAGCTGAGGGGAGGGCCAGGAACGAGTGGGTGAGGGGGGAGTCTCAGCCAGAAGGAACAGGTGGGCAAGGACGAAGGGAGGGGCTGGAGACAGGGTGAGAGGAAGGCTCAGGCCTGCGCAGGTGGAGGGTGAAGCAGGAAAATGTGATCAGCCGGTTCAGGGGGCCAGGCAGGCTGGTCACACCGCAGGCCAGGTGCACAGGTGCACAGGACGGCATTCCAGGGGTGCAGCTGGGACATGAACCCTCAGGGAGGGGGTCTGCCAGGCTGCCAGGAGGAGTCCAGGGGTGGGCAAGTGGCCCCAAGGAGTCCCCAGACGGGGAGGAGCAGTCAGGGAGATGTGCTGGGTGCCACCCCAGGGAGCTGGGGGGCTGAGGAGGTCTTCTGGCTATACCAGCCAGGGCCACAGAGAGTCAGCATCACAGACAGCCTTGGTGGCCATGAGAGCCCCGTGAGGGGGACGGGGTTGAGGGGCTCCCGGGGGCCCCGAGGCCCAGGCTCAGTCAGGGCCAGCAAAGGGCAAGAGGCCCCCAGGAAGGAACTGGAGAGGGGAAGGGGCACCAGCTGAGGGCGTCCCCCTAGGACAAGAGAGAGACCAGGACCTGGGGCTTCTGGGCCCTGAGGCTGAGCCAGATAATGGTCATAGGGAAACGTGTAAACTGTAAAGTCCTGTGGGCACACAAGGGCATGGCTCTTGTTATGTTCTCAGAGCACCAGATTTCCCAGCAGCCCCGTGCCTGTGGTGCCTGCTCTGACCAGGGCTGGCCAGGGCGGCAAGGGGTCTGTCCGCAGGCAGAATTCCCCAGGGAGAAGGCCCTGCTTTCCTGAGTGGGGAAGACGGAGGGGCCTGTCCATGCGACAGCACCTCTCCACTGATGAGCCTGCCCGGCGAAGGAGGGACCGAGCAGGGCGGTGGTGGAGGGGCTTCCCAAGGTCATTACTTGGCTGCCAGTTCTGGGGACACCCTGCTCTCGGCTCCTTCTTGGCCTGGATGGTGGGGGGAGGGGGATGACTTCTGCTGGGTGCTCATCACGGGCTGTCTCTCTGGACCCTCCTCCTGGCCCCTAGACGGGCTCTCTCATCCTAGCTCACAGAGGGGAAACCGAGGCAGAGTGGGCCAAGGTCCCATGGGAAGGAAGTATTGGACCCAGAGTCCTTGCTCTCAGCCTGCTCTGGGCCCAGCCAGCACCCTCTTGATCCACAGGCCACATGGCAGAGAGGCAGGGGCTCCTTAACCTCAACTGGCATTCCCCCTGAGCAGGAGGTGGGCCCGCGTCCTGGTCCCCCACTCCCACCTGCCCTGTGCCCTGGGGCAAGTCCCTCCCCACTGCCCCTTTTGCTGCATCCCCAGCACCTGACACATGGGAGGTGCACAATAATGTCTGTGGGAGGAATGAATAAGGGTGAGGCAAAGAGCTTCTCCCCTCCAAAGGGAACACTGGTGTCAGACACAGGAGGAGAGGGCCTGGGCAGGGCGGCTTTCCCAGAACCATCCCCCAGAGCCTGGCCCAGAGCTGTGACCCCTTCCGACCGCTTCCAAGACTCTTGGAACCCTAGACATAAAAGCAGAGCCTCTCAGCGTCAGAGAATCACGGAATCAGAACACCGTGGGGCTGCTCACCTCCCTCGCCCTCATGTGGAGGTCAAACCGTGCTTGAATTCCTCTAGTGACAGGGAACTCCCTCCTTCCAGTAGCTCTGGCCATGAGAAAGTCCTAACGTGTGGGGAGGCCTGGCCCCGCTGGGCCTCCTGGGGCTGCCCCACAGTCTGCTGGATGAGAGGCGCTGGCAGACCCTTTCCCCTAGAGCGGGGCCCTTTGAGATAGGGCAGTGCCTCTCCCTGCAGCTCCCAGAGACAGTCCCGGTGACTCAGCTCTGTCTGTCACTGCTGGCTGCCCTCCCTCCTCCAGAGTGTTTGTCGTTGAGATTTAATCGATCCCTCTTCCCTGGGAACCCAGGAGGGGAAGCAGGCGTTAGTCACCCCGTCCGTGTCAGGACCCATCGACAGGGCCGTCCCTGCTCTCTCGGGAGGCAGGGTTGACAAGGAGAAGCTCAAAGGCCTGGCGTCAGCCTTGTTAGTTCAAAGGGGCAGCGTGAGGAGCCCCAGGCGACCTGCTCGGTGCCCACCCAGGCTGGGCCCTCCCTGGGTCTGACGAGGACCCTGGGAGCAGGCAGTCCAAGGAAGGCGACGGAGGCCCTCCTGAATGTTCCCTAGGGCTGGTGGGACCTCGTGAAACTGCCCAAGGCCTGCTGAAGCCTCAGGGAACCGCCAGGCCCAGCAGAGGGGTCGGGGTGGGCCAGGAGCAGCCTAGGGAGGGCCGGTGCCCAGCCCTTGCTCCCCACTCCCCTCACTGGCCAAGGACTCTCACTGGAGACACTTTTCTACCGGAAACTGGGGGCTCCAGACAGCAGCCTGGGCATCAGGGCAGCCAGCTAGCAGCCAGGCCCTTTGCCCAGAAGGAACAGGACTGTGCTGGCCACAGGCGGGGGTGGCACAGCAAGGGCTCCTGCCAAATGCTGGAAACCAGGAGGCTCAAGAGCAAGGTTCCCTTCTGTCCTTCCAGAACCTTCCAGAACCTTGTTGCCTATGGGACAGCTCTCCAAGCTCCACTCTCCCCACTGCCCAGGCCCCCAAACTCCATGCTCTGTTGTCCTTTGATTCCACCCCAGACCCTCACTCACTCGCATGCCTCCTGTGCCTGAGGTGTCTTTCTTCCTCCTCCCCCCTCTCAACTCCTCTCTGTCCTGTCCTTTTATTCTAGGTTCCAACCTGGAAGCCAGCTCCTCCAGGAAGCCTTCCCTGACTGCCCCACCGCCCCCAAGGCTGGGTTCCACGTCCCTCTGCACTCCCAGCCCTTCTTCCCTCCATCACGGCCTTAGGTAGGGAGGTTTGAGGGGCCTGTTTGCTCATCCCTCTGTCCTCAATTAAGGGAAGCGCTCATCTCAGACTCAGCTCTGGGACCCCGTGATGCCCAGCCAAGCTCCAGGCACTGAGGAGTCCAGCAAAGATGGAGGGCTGAACATAGGAATGTGTGAAAGGATGGAGGCCATCTCCCGTCCTGTTTGGGGGAAAAGCAGGGGCTCGGGAGCCAGAAGTGAGAGTTTGAGCCAGAAACCAGGGGAGGGACCTTGGGCAAAACCCCCTAGCCTCCTCCGGGGCAGCGAGGTGGGGTACATAGGCAGAGCCAGCAGAATGGCCCCAGCTGTGGCCCAGCAGGGGGCTTCCAGAGTACAGACACCTGGAGAGAGGCCTCCCCAGGGGCCCTGCCCAGCGTTGCCAGCCGAGACCCCCCACTGGGCTAGTCTTGAAGGACTGGAGTCCTGACGGCCACCCTCAGGCCTCAGGGTGGGTGGGCTGGCCACCCAGAGGGGACCAACAAGGCCCCAGCAAGGACACCTGGGTCTGGCACCTGGAGGGTGTCGCAGCCCTGCCCTGCCGGCCACTGGCCTCTGCCTGCAGGTGGAGTAAGAGCACTCCTGATCCTGGCCCGCATCGCCTGCATCTGGGCTGCTTCCTTGCAAGGCTGTGAGGGCCTTTCATCCTATGGCGTCCCAGGTGGCTGCAGGATTCCAGCTGTGCTCAGAGAGGCACGGAGCCCAGACCACAAGAGGATAGGCCAGCCAGGGGAGCTGGCCAGGCAGTTCTGGCCCAGGCACTGCTCACCTCTGGGAGTGGTGCCCGTGCAGGGCAGCTTGCTGGTGGGCTCTGGACCCTGGGTCCCCCTCACCAGTGCATTTGGCTGACCATCCCCAGACCTCTGCTGGGCACTGCTGTGGGTGCCAGGCCTGCAACTCCCTGGGCTCACCAAGATTCCCAAGTCCTGATTCCCAAGGGTCCTGGGACGCCCAGGCCGGGCAGCTCTGAGTTTCTGCATCCTGCAAGACCAATGACCTGGTGAGCAGGGATGTGACATCCCAGAGAAGAAATGTGGGCACACACTCAGACCCAGAGGAGGGAAACAGGCCAGGACGGCAGCAGGCGAGCTCCAGGCTGACATCCAGCTGAACTTCCTGGCTCCTGGCAGCCCTGCTCTGGCTCAGCGCCTCCCATGAGCAGCACCGGCTGCCTGCTCAGGGAGCGCACACTTTACCTGCCTGCCTGCCTGTGAGGAGTCCAGCCTCCACTCACCTCTCTTCCTCTCCCCGGCCCTCTGCCTCCCAGAGCACAGCCCTGCCCGCCCCTGGCCTCCCAAGCCCAGGTCACCCCTCTCTCCTCCCTTCACTCTGCCCACGCCCCCTGAGCCTCTCCCACCTCCCAGCTCCGGGAGTTAGGAAGTTCACCAGATGTCTGACCCGGATCCCGCCTGCTGTTTCCTGCTCTGTCCTTGGTGAAGATAAAAGTGTTGCTGTCCTCTCCCCTCTGAGACTTGCCTTAGCCATTCCCTTCCCACTCCTCTCTGCACAGCCTTGGACAAGGTTCCAGGGCCTCAGTTTCCCCTTGTCGGGGGGCATATGAGTTGGACAGAAGGAAGAACCCAGAGGACTTGAATTCAAACCCTGGTTCTGCCTCTCACCAGCTGTGTGACCTTGGACAGAACCCTTTATTCTCTGTACCTCGGTTTCCCCATCTATAAAAGGAGCTAGCGCTGACCTATTTGGGGAAGGGGCGTTGTGAAGGTTGTGGGTGCCTGCGGACCAGACCCAGTGACTGGCACAGGGGGTGTTCAGTATTCCATGGACCTGCTCACTTCCAAGGACCCTCTGCCTGCTCGAGGGGCATGGGCAGTCTCAACAATGAGACCCCTACCCATCGGGCTGAGAGCTGGGTTGGAGGGTGAGGGAAAGGGCAGGAGCCCTGGCAAGCATGCTGGGAAAGGTGGGCATTATGGGAAGAAGGGCTGTGGGCAAGGGATGCTAGGTGAAAGGGGATGCCAGGCTGGAGCAAAGGCTGGGCTGGTGGGCGGGGATTGGGGGCGGTGGGAAGCACAATGGGCAGCTCTGGGGAGGGTGGTTTGCTGGCTGGGTAGGGGGCTTTGCCTGGGGGCCGGGTAGAGCCGGGTTGTAGAAGATGAGGCAGAGGGTCAGGAAGGACTCCAAAGACCACCCAAGGAGCAAGCCTCTGCCCACCAGGGCCACAAGGCCCCTGTGAGCTCCGGCCACCAGTCAGCAGCTGCGTGGACAGCCCGGGCAGCCTGTGAGGGGACAGTGTGGGAGACCCAATGCTAATGGTCAGCCCATGAGCACAGGGTGGGCAGGGGCCTCCTCCAGACAGAGAAAGAGGGAGCCAGGCCCGGCCAGGCACACTTACTCCCCTACGCCCATTCCACAGAGAGGGGAACTGAGGCTCAGAGCCGTGGAGGAGTCAGTCCAAGCCCTTCCGGTCCCCGAGGCTGCCTCGGTCAGCACTTCCACCTCCAGAATGGGCTGCCACTCAGGGCAGGAGAGTGGAGTGAGGAGCCGGAGCCCCTGGAGGTCAGGGCCAGGCATGAGCCACCCTGTCCCCAGGGACCAGCCCAGGGCTTGGCCTCCCGCAGGGCTGAACAAGCCAATGAGTGGGTGAATGAAGGAAGGAGTGGGTGGCAGAGATGCACCCCCAGAACTCCAGGGGTCCCTGCTAGTGTCCCCAAGTCCTACAGAGCCCACAGGATTCATTATTGCATTGGAGGGTCTGTGTTCTCTTGAGCACAGCAGAAGGCGAGCCTGGAGAAGCAACATCCCCAGCAAATGCGGGGAGCCAGGAAGGCGCCCGGGATGCCCAGGGGCCAGCTGAGCACAGAGCGGACTAGAGCCAAGGGGGTGTGGGGGGCGGTCACTCTGGGAGTGAGAAGTCACCGTGGCAGGGCGGGCATGGGGCTGTCTGGAGAAATGCTCCCGAGATACCAGCCTTAGAGGCAGAGCCGGGGGCCGGGGGTCAGGTGGGCCCCCAAGCCAGCTGGGAGTGTGGGCTCGACGCCTCGAGCAGGGCCCCTGGGAGGATGTGCTGAGTGGCCCTGGGAGGCCAGGGCTGGGTTGAACCACAGCCAAGAAATAAGTACAGTCTGGGCACCAGGGCCGTGGCATTCTCCGAGCTCTTTCCTCATTCCTGGCCCTGTGGGAGTAGCCGGACCCCGGCGTTCCGAGGCAGCCACCACCACGGATTTGCTTACCATCTCGTGGGGAACCGGGGCCTCCTGCCAAACCGCCCAGCCCAGGCCCAGACCCCGCAGGTCCCGCTGACTGCCAAGTCCTGGCCACCTCCTGCTTTCAAATGGGGAAACTGAGGCCCTATACTGGGGAGAGCCACCCCACAGGATGCCCATGCCTGGGTGTCGGGAAGGTACAGGGCTTGGACTCCAAGTCTAGGGTTCTTTTGCATCTATCTCCCCCTTTCCACACCCTGGAGGGTCATGACCCCCTTGGAAAGCCCTCCTGGTGGCCCCTTCACTGGCACCTGGGTCTGGGGCCAGGCTCTGTGGGTGCCCAGGTGGGCACCCCGCAGACAGGGGCTGTTTGATCAGCGGTTCCACCCGATGCCAGGCTGCCGGGACAGCGGGCAGTGGCCAAACCGGCCCCGCCGCATGCCTTCCGGCCCTCAGCAGGAATGCCATTCATCCTCCTGTGCAGCAGGGCTACCGCGGGCAGGCGCAGAGGCCAGGTGGCGGGCCTCCCGGAGAAGCGGCAAGGTCTAGCGGGCTGCAGGGCTCCCACGGCCGTCGGGCAGCCTTCCCGCGCCTGGAGAGCCAGGAGTGTCCCAAGGGGGCACTTGAGCCAAAACCCTTGGTTAGACACAGCTGGACAGACCCGCAGGAAGCCTGAGGCCAGCTGGAGTCAGCAGGAGAAGGGGGACACAGCGGGAGACAGATGGGGCCAGGGCCTCCTGGCTGCGGGTCTCCCCACCCCAAGCTCCCCGTTCTCCTGAGAGCAGCCCCACCCAGCCCCATGAGTCAGCCCTGGCACCAGGCCCATGGCCCTCCTGTCCCTTCAGCCTGAGCCCAGGACGTCCAAGGGGCCTCAGGGTCTGTGTCCAGCCCCTACCAGTGGCCCTTGCTGGGTGGGGCGGGTCCGAAGGGGACATTGGTGCAGCTCCAGACCAGCCAGAGGGAAGGGTGAGGAAGTCTGAAGGCGGGGCATGTGAGGGCCGAGGGGGCTGGGGGCCCGTCCTCCGTGGATGGCACATGTGGCCCCACCCCCGGGACAAGAGCTGCAGGGGCATCGCGTGCGGTCCACACACACTCACTGGTCTGGTTCCAGCTTTATTGGAGCGGGGCACTCCCCTCCAGGGGAGGCCGGCACAGCCCGTCAGAAACCCACCGGCTCTCCTGAAGTGGGGACACTGCAGGGACACGCCGAGCCTCGGCCGCCACCGCCCCTGCCCAGATCACATGCACCCCCCGCCTCACCTGAGGGAAGGGCGGCTGCTGACAGACTCTTAGGAAGGGCGGCCGGGGGACAGTGCGCATGACTCAGTGGCGTCAGGGGCCCCAAGAGTCTGTTTCAAGCAGAAGGAGGAGCCTGGCTTGGGGGACACCATGCGGCCGTCCCCCTGCCTCCAGTACCCAGTGTAGGTCACAATAATTTAAAAGACACTATAGACATTTCGACGCTATATAACAATATAAGTTAACCAGGTTCCTTAGCAGAGGACGCCAGGCCTGTGGACTCAGGGGTGTCCTGGCACCTGGGGAGGAAGGGGGCCAGGACTGGGGGGGCCTGGAAGCTCCCAGGACAGCAGCTGATGGAGTGTCCTGGCATCATCAGGGGCATGTGGGGTGCACGCCAGGGCCCAGACAATGTCACTCACCCCAGGCTAACGTCCAGCCCACTTGGCTGGTCAGCTGCCTGAGGACACATTTCCACTGGTTTCTATAAGAAAATACCCTAAATTCGGGTGGGGACACGTGGGCAGTGGAGGGCGCCCCAGAAGCTGGTTGCTCATCATCCCCTTTCTGGTAAGTCACCTCCTCTGTGCCTCAGTCTCCCCGGGGAGCGATGGGAGCGTTCGCAGACATGTCCAGCCCGGAATCTTCGGTTTCTGATCTCTCTCCGCCCTGCACATGGTTTGGAACTGAACAGGACCCCTTCCCTTCCCATCTCCAAGATTTTGGGGCAAGTCAGACTTCAAGGGAGGGTCTGTGTGGTGTGCAGGCCCCAGGGGAGGTGTCTGGAGGGAAGGCTTCTGCTGGGACAGCAGACAAGCCCCTGGCAGCGTGACATCCTGGATTCGAGTTTTCTCAGCATCGGAGTCGGGGTGAAAGGACCAGGACTGGGCAAGGAGACCACCGGAGAAACCCTCAAAGGCGGCTCTCGGGGGTTTGGGGGTGATACAGACACCAGGGAGGCTGGCAGCGGGTCAGGGGCACAGCCAGACTCCTCAAGGCATGAGGTCCATCTCACGCCACCCTGGGCGTCCCCAGAGCACGTCCTCCAGGGTCAGGAGCCCTGGGCTGGGGGTCAGGATGCCCGAGCAAGGCCAGAGCCCCAACTCACAGCCTCAGGGTCTCTGGCCAGTGCTCAAGCCACTCTGGGTTCAGTGTTCCCATCCATCAAATGGGACAACAGCCCTGACCGGCCCCCCGTCTCAGCCCCAGCACAGCACTGTCCTGGGGGTCTGGCTGGCTTCAGAGTGGGAGGGGGCTCTGTAACCTGGGGGGTGCCAGGCTGGCTGGGGGCTGGGAGAGCAACAGCATGAGGGAGGGGATGTGGCACTCCTGGAATCTGACACTGGTGACATTTTGATTTGTTTATATGATTTTCTAAAAGAAGGGAAGAGGGGCCGGAGGTCCCTGTCTGTGGCCACCTCACCTGGGGATCACACACACACAGCCACCTCCCCTGGGGCAGCGCCAGGATGCACAGGGATGCTCCCTTGGGTCCCGAGGGGCCAGGAGAGGAAGCAGAGAGCAGCAAGGGGATGCGCGAACACAGGGTATAGAGTTAGGACCCGCTATGCCTTAGTGCTAAGAATCCTCTTCTGATACTAAGAAAACATAAATAATTTTTGTCAACATCTGCCCAGACCACCCCGGAGCCAGGCAGCCGATGCAGCCTGGGAAACTGTCTTACAGGAGGCTGGCGGCACGGCATTTCTGTGTCTGGGCCACCAGGCGGGGGAGGGGGACACTCGGAGTCTTGTGTCCCTTTGCTTTCCAGGATACGTGTATGTCCGTGAGGTTCACTTTCCCAGAGAGAAGAAAAGGAATTCAGTGGCCCCGTCAGGGACCCAGAGCCATTGGTCTGGCCCTCTCGGCTGCGTCGTGGGCACTGTTTTGCCCCAGGAAGTGACGGGGATGGCAGGAAGGAGCATCTGGGGGCAGGGAGAAGGTGCCAGCCCCAGGGGGAGCCCGCCCCTGCCCGCCTGGAGCTTCCACCTCCTCGGGGCCCGGCCGCCAGCGGAGCAGGGGGGACCAGGAGAGGATGTGCAAAACGCCGCCAGGTGGGGGCTGGTGCCTCGCGCCGCGGGGCCGCGCTCACTTGCAGGTGAAGACCTCGGTGCGCTCGCTGCACGTGTTGCACTTGACGAAGCAGCACCAGTGGAACTTGCAGTTGCACTGCCAGACCTTGGTGTACTGGTGGGTGTTGTAGCCGCGGCCGCAGCACATGGTGTCACAGCCGTCGGCGCCGGGCGAGGTGCGGTTGCACAGCCGGCCCTGGGTGCCCACGCTGCCCGTGGCCGCATCCTCCTCGCAGTAGTTGGGCGACTTCTCGATGTACACCAGGTCCGTCTCCATGGGCTTCTGGTAGCTGCGCAGCTGCTTGATGCGTAGGAAGGTGGGCTGCCGCAGGCGGCTGGCCCGCACCACCTCCACCTGCACAGCGGCGTTGTACTTCTCCTTGAGCAGGTGGCCCACCTCACGGAACTTGGGCAGCGTGGTCCAGCACGTCTTGGTGGTGCACGAGCCCGACACGCCGTGGCACTTGCACTCCAGCTTCATGCGCTCCTCCAGGACCTGTGGTGACAGAGCAGGGGCTCAGTGTGAGCTTGACCCGGGCCTGGGTGCCGTCCAGGTCCCCCCAACCTCCAGGTGACCTGGAGCCAACTCCCCCACCTCCCACTGTGTGACCACAAAAAAGTATCTCCCCTTCTCTAAGCCTCCGTCTCCTCATCTGTCAAATGGGGCTGCCGACACAGGTCCCTACTGCACAGGGCCTTGTGAGGGCCCCGTGAGAATATGCAGGACTTGGCAGAGCTCGGCATCCATCTGTCAAACATGCTTCACTAAATTCACACAAGAATCCTTCAGGAAGCTGCGGGTGGACACACTGATGAGGAAACTGAGGCTCGGGGCACCGTGGGACTTGTGCAGGTCAGAAGGCAGCAGGTGCCTGCACCCAGCCAGGCCGGCGGGAGGCGTCTCCCGCTGGTACCAGGCCCAGCAACAGTAAGTGCCTAATAAGTGCAGCTCCCCCACCCCATCTCTTCCAACACGCCCTCGTGCCTGGTGTAGGGCCTGGCATGTAGTCGGTGCTTAATAAATGGCTGTTCAATGAAAGCGTGGTATGGCGTGGAGCTCTGTACACATTTGATGGAGGACAGAGCGGGGGACAGGCGAGTGCATGGGTCAGCGGGGCCCAGCCATGCCTTCCTCTGGGAAGCTGACCCCCGACCGGCATTGTTCTTTCCCCCCAGCCCCTGGGGGCCCATGATGGGCGCAGCCGTGTGTTTTCCTGGGGCCTCCCTCCATGGCCCTGGAAGGCGGATTCCCAGCGCCAGCCCTGAACCCGGGTACTCATTTACCCGGATCGAAGGGCCCTGCCAGCCGCGCCTGATTAAAGACAGGGGATCGTTAGCTGCTGCCCTGCGGCTGCAGAAGGGCCATTTGTCAGCTGTCCGAGCTCCCACTGGCCTCACTTCCCGCACTTCGGGGGCCCCAGCCCTGAAGGAACTTGGCTGCGCTCTGCCCCCTGGGCCAGAACCCCAGCCTTGGCCCAGAAGAGGAGACCTTCAGCGAATGAATGAATGAATGAATGAATGAATGAGAAAGAGAGAGAGAGAAACAACCCACAGGGCCAGCTACAGCCCCAATCATTTTCCCCACCCTGGTGCATGGGGCCCTTGGCCTCAGCGAGGACGTCCAGGACCCACAGCCCACTGTGAGAAACAGCAGGAAACCGACACACAAGATGGCAACACGCAGGGACTGGGAGAGCCCGTGGGAGCCTGACCCTGCCCAGGGTGAGGTCGCCTGGGGCAGAGGCTTCCTGGAGGAAGCGGTGCCTGCGATGGGCATTGATGGAGAAGGAGGAGTCATTATGCAAGGAGGAGGGCTGTTCCAGGAGGGGCGCAGCAGGAGCAAGGGCTGGAGAGCTGTCCCCATCACCACGAGGAGAAGATTCAGCCCCAGTGAGTGGCCTGGCGCTGGGTGGGCCCTGAGACCAGTGACTGGCGCTCGGGGTGGGGTCCTCTGCTCCTGCGTGGATGACGTCCTGGGGCCAAGACTGGAGAGACTGGAAGGCCGAGGCTGATGCTCCATCAGGGGAGGGCCGGGCAAAGGGGAGGGCCCCGTGTCCAGAGGAGGGGAAGGGGGCCAGGTTTGGGAACATTCAGAACTGGAATTACAGGGCCTGGTGACTGGACAGTGGGGTGTCTGGGTCGAGGGCACAGGCCAGTAGGCTGGTCTGGGGGTCTGGGCGAAGGGGAGGACCACCCCCAGGGGAAAACTTATATCTGGGCCTCCTCTGCCTCCTGCCCCTCTCCCTGCTCCTGTCTACCCCAGTCAGACCTCTCCCTCCCCCGCCCTTACCCCAACCCCAAGTTCTCTTTGCTTGGACCCTGCCCTCCGCTTAAAGCTGCTCCCTCCACCAAGCTGCTCTTCAAGGCCCAAAAGCTTCCCATGTCCTGGCCACACTGCCTGCCACGTGCGCCCGTCAGGCCAGGAGCCAACCAGGAGGCGCCCTTCTCAGAGGCCCCAGCCAGGGGAGGGTTCACCCTTCCCCAGGTTGCTGACCCAGGGGACTGATTCCTCCTCGGGTGGACCGTGATGGCCAGAGACCCGGCAGGGGAGTCCAGGCTAGAGGTTGCACAGGCCAGGTGGCCCAGCCTCAATTGCCTGCTGGACGGCTGCCTCCACCTCGCTCTGTTGTCCGCCCTGAACCCCTCCCCTCCACCCCTTCCCTCTGTGCCCGTCTCCCTGGGCAAGCCAGTCTCCACCTGCTGGCCCAGGGATGTCCGGATCCTGAGCAGCCAGGCCCGTGATTGTCAGCAGATAAAGCTGACTGGGCAGCTGTTTGCAGAGCAAGGGGCTGCATCCTCGCTCGGCTGGGTCCCCTGGGCCTCAGCCTCTCCTGGGAGGTGACCACAGCATTGAAGAATGTGCCGTTTCCGTCTCCAGTGCCCTCACAATAAGAGCGACAGGGATGGTGGCACCAGCCTCTGTGGCCCCAGGAGACCACCTGGGAGGATGCAGAGAGACCCAGCCCTGCCCAGAGGAGCTGGAGCTGTGCAGGGCCCCACCCCCAGGCCTCAGTTTCCCCCTGACCCAGGTAGTGTGAGGGTGGGGTGGGGGCCTCCAGGAAAGGGACGTTTCTTTCTGAAACGAGGGTGTGGCCCACACTCTGGGAACAGAGCTCAGTCACGGCCAGGCTGGGTGGAGTCGTGGCATCCTGGTGCCAGCGGAAGACACCTCACACGCCACTCGGGCAGGCAGCTCCAAGCCTGGGGCCGCGGAGGGAGGTGCCCCACACTCTCTCCCACAGCGCATCTCACACCGCCTTTTGTTTCCTGACCCTCAGTGGGGGCCTAACTTCCCCGTGGGCATGCACGACCCTGGGGGATGCAGTCCACATCTGCTTTCCCCTCTGACCCTGGGCCCACAGTGTAAAATGGACGTGGTCATCAAGTTAAGCTATTACATTAGCGCCCCTGGCCGTGATGGCGAAAGTGGCCATGTAGCCCTGCCAGTGGTGGGCCCAGCCTGGCCAGCAGCTTCTCAGCATAAGTCATCCTTCCCTGGACTCCAGGCTTCCATTGCCCCCCGCCCAGGACCGGCTTGGACCCTAGATGAGGTCAGGCAAGGGCTGTTCCTGCCCCCCGGCTCCCGGTGCTGGGGGTACTGGTCAGCGATGGCTTTGGACCTCACGTCACCAAAAGTAGAGCCCAGAGCCATCCTGACAACAGCCCCCAGGGCTTCCCAGCTGGACAGGCTCCCGCCTTCACCAGGTCGGTGTGGAGGGGAGGACACTGCACTTCTGCTACTCGGGTGTCCCCTCCGTCTGCCCGGCTGTTCCCACACCGCAAAGCCGGGGCCGCACAGCAGGGGCAGAGCACCCAGCAGACACCGGCCACACACGCCTTCATAACCACAGCGGATGCTCCCTGCACAGGCACCAAAGGCCTCACAGCCCGTGAGGGCGGCCACGGCCATCCTACAGAGAAGTCCCCATCGGTGTGGCAGAAGCGGGCAGTGTGCTGGTTCCCACGCTCAGCCAGGGATGCGGCTGGGCCATGTGCTGGCCTGGCGTGAACGAGCAATGAGGTGGGCAGAAGAGTGTCCCCCAAAATTCACATCCACTCAGAACCTCCGAAGGTGACCTTATCTGAAAATGGGTCTTTGCGGATATAACTAAGGTGAGGCTCATGATGGCGTCATCCTTGATCAGGGTGGCCCTAAATCCAAGGACAGGCGTCCTTATGAGACAGAGAAGACCATGTGAGGATGAAGCAGAGACTAGGGGACACAGCCACGAGCCAAGGAGCTCCAGGAGCCACCAGGACGGAAGGAGGCAGGATGGATCATCCCCTGGAGCCTGCTGACACCTCGATTTGGGACTCTGGCTCCAGAACTCTGAGAACAAATTTCTGTCACTCTAAGCCCCAGTCTGTGGGACTCTGTTGGGCCACAGTCATCTTGCTTCCCATCTCACTTGCTGAACTCCATGGCCCCGAGGAAGTGGAAGGGAGAGGGGCAAGCCTGGATGTCCTACCGTGGTGACCGTGAAGACCTGGGCTCAGTTCCTATGGAAACCTCGGAAGCCATGCCCCACCCCACAGCTCCAGGGGGTGAGGGGCTGTTAGAGGGCTGTGGGGGGAGGGGGACAAAGTGCATTACACCCACTGTGCAGATGGGGAGACTGAGGCTCCAGAGAGGGATGGCGTCAGCCAGGGCCTCACAGTCCTGCCGGCCTCTATTTCTCTTATGCCCTTTACCACCTGTCAGTCACCAAACACCCCCCTGAGTCCTGCACCAGGCCAGGCCGGGGCTTCTCAGGGGACCCCAGAGCCAACCCAGACACCACCCTGGACCTCGAGCTGCTGGTGTCACTCTCTCAGGGACCTGCAATGGCACCTGTGGCCCAGAGGCCAAATCCAGGCTGGCTGCGAGGGCCCCTCCCCACAAGGCCCATCCAGCCTACCCAGAGCCGGGCCCCTGCACTGCACTGCACACCCGACCTCACCCACCGCCACGCCTTGGCCCACGCCGGTCCCTCCACCCAAGGGCCCTTCCTGACATCTCTGCTGCTGACTCAGACACACCCCCACAGGGCAGCCACCGGAGCTCAGGCCTCGGGGCCACCAGCGCCTCTGCTGCTCACTTTGGGCCCACTGTCCGCGTGGTAACATAGGCAATGTGAGCCCTTCCTCCCAGGGCTGTGGGCAAGCGCCTGCTCGGGACCTGAGCTACCGCAGAGCTTCAAGGGGTGGTGGTTCCATTGAGGGCTCAGTCGCACCTCCTTCTCCGGGAAGCCCTCCAATGCCTCCAGGTAAGTGCACAGTGCCTTCCTCTCCCCTCCCGAGGCCCAGACGGCGCTCTGCCTGTGCCTGGAGAATGATGCCTATGTGCTGTCTGTGAGCTCCCTGGAGGCAAAGACTGTCTCTCATTCCTTCCCCATTCATTCACCTGTCCTTCCATTCATCAGTTTATTGGACAGTAACCTCATAACCGCCTGTTGCACAGCAACCTCCACAGCTACAAGGTCAAGTCACAGCCTCGACCTGGCGTTCGCGTTCGCGGCCTGTTCCGGGCCGGCCCAGGCTCACTTCTCAAGCCCCGCCCCTCCCGCCGGCCTGGACCGTTCGCAGCCCAAGCACCAGCTCCTTCTGCCTCTGCTCTTCACAGCTCTGGCACGTCTCTCAAGGCTCCACTTCACATCGCCGCCTCCAAGAAGCTTCTGCTCTCTCTCGTGGGTCCCTGGGCTCCCGCTGCCCCGGGTGTGGCCCCCCAAACCCGTCACATAGACCCAGACAGCGCTGTGGGAGCTCCCGCAGCCAGGGCCGTGTCTTGCTCATCTCTGACCCTCACACCCAGCCTAGCACCTGAAACAGCAGGAGCAAGGGAGCGTTGGTTGAGTGAATAAGTGAGTGGCTGGTGGCCTCAGCTCTGGTCCCTGGGGCAGAGGGCCATTTCAACTCCTCTTTGTCTGGAAAGGCAAGCCTGTCCCATGCGCGCAGAGCTCCTCCGGCCCTCGAGCCCTGGGTGCAGCCCCCAGGGCTGGGGAGCCAGACCCAGAGAGGCGTTCCACTCGGCTGGCTGCCCTATCTTGGGCCATCTTGCCGCCATGAGGCTGTTCCTCCCAGCCCGGTATCTGGGGCCCTCATCTCCCTGCAGGCGGGACCGGGCTCGCCCTGACTTCTTCCCCAGTGTGTCCCTGCCTGCATGTCCTCCATTATCACCCGCCACATTGCATCCCACCCCATGCGTGAAGCCGGCTGCTCCTGCCTCCTGGGAACATCTCTTCCTCCAGTCTCTCATGCAATCTGAGCCAAAGGCCGCCTCCTCCAGAAAGCCTTTCTCAGCCTGTTGGCACAACCCTTCTGGGACCAGGGCAGGGACGTGGGACTGTGGCCCGGATCCCCAGCCAGGCCCCGCTCCCACCCCGCGTGGAAACAGGCGCCCTGTCCCATCCGTGCCGCCTGCCCGTGGGGGACTAGGGTCACGTCGCTTCCCACTCCCGGCCTCTGCTCACACCCCGCTGCAATGGGAACTCGAGGCCGCCTCAGAGATGGGCCAGGCGGGTGGGCGGCGAGGCCGTGCCCAGCACCCCCACCTCGCACCCTCGGGTCTCGCGTCACTGATTCCTGCCACCAGGAGAGGCGCCCAAAGCTCAGGGCGGTTGGGACCCCTGGTGCCGCGGTGGCCGCGCCCGCCCTACCTTCCTGCCGGCCTCGTTGTTGTGCAGGTTCATGAGGCGCCGTGCGTTCTTCTTGATCTCTCGAGCGTCCACGAAGCGCCGGGAGAAGTCGATGCCGTAGCGCACGTCGGCGGAGCAGCCGCCCCACTTCCAGCCCTCAGCTTGGTTGTAGTAGCCCTGCTTCTCGCGGTCGCACCCGCAGTTGCTCAGGTTGCCCTGGCTGCAGGCAGCGGTGACGGCATGGGCCACGCCGGCCGCGGTGATGGCATACGTGAAGGCGGCCTCACGGCTCCCTGCGGGGAGGAGACAGAGTGGACAGGGAGGCCCTGCAGGTCTCCACCTGGTGGGCTCAGGGGACACAGGGCCAGGCCTGGGGTCTGCTGCTGGTCAGCTGTGTGACCTGGGCTCAGCACTTGCCCTCTCCGAGCCTCTGTCTCAGCAAAGTGAGGCTGATGGAACCCACCTTGCAGGGCTGTGGTGAGGACAGTGCCTGGTGTCCAGGGAGCGCTCAAGGAAGGCCACCAGTATGTCCCGAGAGCCTGAGCTGGACGGGCCCAGTTTCCCCAACCCTGGGAGACAGCAGGGAGGCCCCCGGGAGGGGCCGTGTGGGGTCCGTGACTCTGCCCCCTGCCCTCTGCCAGCCTCCCAGCGCTGCTCCTCATGCACCAGCCACTGGTGCTGACCCCCGTGGAGCAGCCCAGCCCACCAGCCAGGACCCAGGCAGAGTCCACACAGCTCAGAGCCAACCCTCCCCCTGCCCCAGGCTCTCTGCTGCTGCCTCCCTCTCTCTGACCACCCATCACCCCGTCGCCAGGCCCTGGCCTGCTGAGTGTGCCCTCTCCTCCAGCACCCCTGCCAGGCTCGGGGCCCCTGAACTGCCCAGACTTGGGAGCCAGTCCTCCCTGCCTCCCTCATTCCCCAGCCACCATCGGGCGGGCCTCCAGTGCAGGCACAGCTCCTTCCCCAGCACCTCTGCGGGCTCTCCTCCGCCTGAGCTGGGAAGGGAAGGCGGCAGTCCCAGCCCCGCCGGCCCCCCAGCCCTCTCCTCCCGACCCTCCACCCAAAACAGCACCACTCCTTCCAGGCTGCTCACGTGGTGGGGGGGGGGGGGGGGAGCCTGGCCTTTTGGTGAAATTCCCTTCCCTCTCATGCCCAAATCCTAAGAACCTTCCAAGGTGGGCTCCAATGGCCTCTCCTCCAGGCAGCCTTCCCAGACCACCAGCCAGAAGGGAGCCCTGGCTGGCCAACCTCCCTCAGTGGCAGATCTGACCCTCTCATTGCTCTGACACTGTCCACCTAGTAGCCCTACCACCAGGACTTCCTGGCTCCACGTGGGTCCAAAGCCCCTTAGATGGATGGGTCCAGCTCGAATTCCTCTTTGCTGTCCACAGCCCCCAGCCGGGCCCCCACGCATCCTGCCGTCCTGGCCCCAGCCTCTGGAGCCCCTCGTACCCTGCCCACAACCACCAATGCTCTCTTTGGGCCACGGCTGGGTCCGTCCCCAGTACCTGGCACTGGGGGCCCAGAGCTCAGGGACACCAGTTGGACCACAGCCAAGCCCGTGGCGGGATTCTCACTGCCCATCTCAGCCACAGCGAGGTGCAGCCCAGCCTTCAGTCCCAGAAGGGGCAACCAGAAACCCACGACACTGTCCTTGCACAAGCCCTGCGTCTGTGCCCTGTGAGGGCCAAGGTGCCCCTCCACGTCCTTGGCTGCTGTCTCTGTTATTAGGGGCTGGGGTGATCCCCCCAGACTGAGAGAGGGTTGATGGTCAAGTCCATTCCATAACATCCATTGAGCACCAACTGCATACCCAGCCTTGTGCTGGGTGCTGGCTGTTTATTCTGGGTTCGACCTCCTCACCCAACAACCAGCTGGGAGGGGCTCATCTAGATGGGGTCCCTGTTCCCCTGGGGGGCTCACCCTCAGTTTCACCCCCACCCCCTATTCCCTGGGGGCTCATTTACATGGGGTCCCTCTTCCCGGGGTTTCTCCCATCTGGGGCAAAGACCAGGGTGGGACCTGCTGGTCTCAGGGGCCCAGGGCAGAGGAGGCTCAGGCTGCCATCAAGGAGGGGCCACAGCTTCCCGAAAACCTCCTTCCTCTGAGAAGAGCTGTGGGCAGGGTGGGGTGGGTGTCCCCTCCTCCCCGGAAAGACTGGGGTCTGCAAAGGGCACAGGGCAGCTCCTGCCTGCCCAGGGCCTTGCCGTGACCTGGCTCCAGCATCTCCTCCCCTGCGGGTCCCTTCTGCGCACACTCCCCCAACCCCGGGTCAGTGCACAGCCCCCAGGGGACTGCTCACCACACGGGCCCAGCCCCTCTGTCACTGCTCCATAAGAAGTGGCCCTTTAAGGAGCTCGGAGGAGCCCTGGTCTGGCCAGGGACTCCCAGACAGACACAGGGCCAGGGAAAATGTGGGACTCGACCTCCCGGCTCTAAATCAGCTGCAGACCGTCTGAAGAGAAGTCCATCGAGGGGGAAGTGGGTCATTGAACTCCTTACTGTTGGTGTTGGTGTTGCCTTAGCCCAGAAGGGCCTGCTGACAGGCTGGTGCGTGTGCGTGCACACACACACACACACACACACGCAGGCACACACACGCAGGCAAGGGAGCAGTAAACTAGGTGGGGGATTCCAGGAAAGGAGGTGACCACTGGGCTCTGCGAGAAGGGGCACAGGGAGTCATGGAACCTCAAAGGATGCCCTGACCTGCCTCGTGAGAGATGGAGTCAGGGAAGGCTTCCTGGAGGAGGCGACATCTTAAGTAAGTCTTACCAAGACGTATGAGTTAACTCACCTGTGATGGATGTGACTGACTGTGTGGAGTCGGAGCTCGTGCGTGTATGAGATGTGTGGGATGCATATGTGTGTATGGTAAATGCACACAGCTGGTCACAGCACAGCAAAGGTGTGAAGTGGTTTGGTGTTGCTGGAAGTACCAGGTCAAGGGTGACGAGGAGAGAGGCAGCCAAGGTCCCAGTGAGCCGGGTCATGAGAGGCCAGGGACATCCCGAGAAGCAGGTGCCGGGCCAGCCGCTGTAGGATTTTGATGTTAGCGCTCACTCTGGCTACACAGGGGATGGGGATTCTGGAACTATTTAGAAAGAGGTGAGCAGAGCTGTGTTTCCAACACTGTCGTTGCTGTCCCTGGCCAGCGCTCTCGGTGGGCCAGCCCCGCTCTAACCCCGCACACATGTTCTCAACGACTGTCATGACAGTTGTACAAGGCAGGTTTCATTGTTATTCCCAACTTACAGACGAGGAGACTGAGGCGCAGAGAGCTTATGAAACGAGGTATGAGTGGCTGAAGCAGGATTGGAACCCAGGCAGTGGAATCAAACCCCAGACAGGCAGAGGGAGGCACTCAGGGCCTGGGGCACAGGTCATCGGAGACCATCCTGTGCCCAGCTTGGCCCCTCTGCAGCCAAGTGACCTTGGGCGGGAGGAGATGGCAGAAGGCGAGCCGTGCGTGTGGAGAGCATTTCACAGAAACCTCCCTTCCGTCCTCGCTGCGAGGTCCTGCTCCCGCCTGGTTAAGCCCATACCCGGCTCAGACGCACGGTTACTCAGCAGTTACTCACCGGGCCGCCACTCCCACTAATTCCTTCTTTATTTGGTTTTAATGGGCCAAACCCTCTCGTCTCGCCACGGAGACAAGAGGTGGTGAAAGGCAAGAGAGCAGTAGTTTGGGGAGAATCAAGGAGGATGACATCGGGTCCCGGATCGAGGGGCTCCCGTGTGCCCACACTCTGTACGCGCGTCTCATTTACTCTCACAACAGCCCCACAGCAGTCGGTGGTGGTTCGGGGCGGGGACCACAGCCCCGTTCTACAGACCTGGATACTGCCTTGGAGGGCTTCCTAACCCGCCCCAGGTCACAGTGTGCCCGGCGTGGTGCGGGTAGACGGTTCCCTCCCAAAATCACTCCTGGGCCATCTTGCCAGTCCCTATGCATCGCCTGTACATCCTCCAAGTTGAAAATGAGCGAGTGCTCAGGTTTAGAAAGAAGCTCCTCGAACCCGTGGGCCGTGCTCAGCCACCATCCATGGCTCCCCAGGCCTCTGAGAGGACCTCAAGCTCTGGAGGCCTGATCTCATCTGTCCCCACCCACCGCTCCCTACAGCTTAGCTTGGCCAGGCCAGACAACAGGCCCACCTGTGGGCAGGGGCAGCCCCCTCCAGCACATATCACTATTTTTGCAGAGAGGGCTGGTACCCTGCTGCCAGTCCTAGTGGACGCTGGCCTTCTCTCCACCGGGAATGCCTGCCCGTGTCCCCACGTGTCCACAGCTTCCCCAGGCCCTGGACGCAGCCGAGATGCCTCCTGCTCTGGGAACCCTGTCAGGGTGAGGCCCCCTCCACTGGGCTCTCGTGCGGTGAGCTGCAGGCTGCAGGGATGGTGGGCAGGACTCACGTCTGACTCTGTCGTGTGCCTCCACCAAGGCTGCTTCCCGAGTCCTGCACACGAGCAGGTCTGCGGTGGACAGCTTCCTGGACTTCCCCTCCTTCGACCTGCATGACGCCCCATGAACAGATCCTCGAGGGGACCCACCTCACAGGAGGCACATGATTTGCTCCAGAGGGGGCTACAGCAGCCGTCTGAGCCCCCGGCTGCTGCAGGAGTGCCTGGCAACGGGGGTGGGGAGCTGGGTGGAGGCAGCAGGGATGGTCTGATGGGGTCAGCACCTGTCCTGGGGGCTCACTTTGGTCTTGGGGGTGTCTGGGATCCAGAGCCCACCCCAGCACAGATCTGCACCTGCAGACACCGGAGCGAGCAGTGGTGTCTGGCAGCATCCCTGGAAAATGCCGGAGACAGGCAGGCAGCCTGCACGTTGGCCACCCCATCCCACAGCCCTCGTGAGCCCTGGGCAGGTCCCTGAGCACACTGGCCCACTGTTTCCAGAGCAGCCTGTCTCCGGCGCCCGGCAGGGCAAGGTGAGCACCATTAGCCCTGCAGTTCCCCGCCCTGAGGTTTCGGGAAAACAGAGAGGGTGGTGCCCAGAGACTTGGGAGGAGTGGAAGGGGAGCACTGGACCTGGAGTCTCACGACCGCTGTGTGGCCCCAGGCAAGTCACAAACCCTCTCTGAGTCCATATCCCCATCTGCCAAGTGGGGCTCATAGTCCTCACCCCACCCCATGGCCCAGGAGCAGCTCTGAGAGCAAATAGACAAATGGACATTGCCCTCACCATCCCCAAATGGCAAGTGAGCCAGGCCTGGCCGGGGACCAACCGTGTGTAGCACAGGGCTCCCAGGACAGGCCCGCACAGCTCTTTGTGCTCATCCAGAGTCCCCTCCCGGTCAGCCCTGCCCAGCTGCCGCCTCCACACATATTCTATACAAATCTAGAACGTCAGAGCAGCAGAACCCTCAGAGACCACCGCTACGTGGGTAAACTGAGGCACCAGGCCACTCAGGGACCACCCAGCTCTGCTCTCTCTTTCCTATTGGCCGTTCAAACTCAAGCCCTCGCTGGGCACCAGGCTCAGAGGGACAGACAGCCCCTGCCCTGCTCCAGGCCCTCAGCGACGCCAGCCAGACCCGACGCCCAGGGAAAGGGGGCCAGCCCGGGACAGCAGGGCCTAGCCCACCCTGTCATCCCCTCACTCTGACCCCCAGGAGGACGCTGGGGACCAGGCAGATCCCTGTGAGCAGCTCCTGGTGTGGACAAATGTGTCCCCTGGACAGCACAGGGCCTGGGCAGGATGGAGCTCCCCTCCCCATCCCGGGGCAGAGCTGGAGGGGTGCTGCTCTCCCCATGTCCCAGGCACCCCCCGTCACTGTCCACTCAAAGCTGCCTGCCACTTCCCAGCATCCATGGGGGGCTATTTTCAGGGGCACACTATTTTCAGAAAGCCATAATTGAGCTCACAATGACTCGATTATCTGCAGGCCTGGGGAGGCTGGGTGGGAAAGGCATTCGGTTCCCTCTAGAAAGGGAGCCGAGAATCTAGAGCTTCAGTTGGGGAGGAACTTGGGGCCATCCTGTACCATCTTACTAGGAGCCTGAGACCCAGAGAGGAGCAGCACGCTGCCAAGGTCACACAGTGGCTTGGGAAGTGGGGGAGCCCAGACCTGACGTTCTGAAACAACTGAGGTGAGGCCAAAGGTCTGGCAGCCACACACAGTCCCAGAGAGTCCCACAGCCTGACGGCTCGAGTTTAAGTTCAGACCCTAAAATTGGCCAACTGGCAACCTTGGACCAGTCAAGGGGACTTTCTGTGTCTCCCTACCCGCAAAATGAGGATGATTACTCTGACATGGCCCAGTCGCCGTGCCAGAAGGGCCCACGCGTGGTCCCAGGGGGGCCGGCCTAGCCTCAGCACCGAGAGGGTCACTGAACTGAGCTTCACGCCTGCATGTGTGACACACACAACACACAGGATCTCCGTGGGTATATACGTGTTTGGGCATCCGTGTGTGTGCCTCTGCATGTGTCCCTGGGCTCAGACACGAATGCGGTTCCGTGAGTGTGAGCGAAATTGTGTCCCAGGGCACGTGCCCGTGCTTGTGGCCAACACAGTTCAATTCACCTGTCCCTCCGCCAACCTGTCTTGCCTCTCTTTAAAAAAACACAGTATTTTTTACAATTCAATAATAAAAAGGCCAATGACCCAATTAAAATGAGGCAAAGGATCCGAATAGACATTTCTCCAAAGAAGCAATAAAAATGGCCCACAAGCACCTGAAAAGATGCTCAACTTCATTAGCTATCAAGGAAATGCAAACCAAAACCACAGTGAGATAGCACTTCTCCCCCATGAGGATGGCTAAAATAAAAAGACAGACGAGAGTAAGTGTTGACAAGGATGCGAAGAAATCAGAACCTTCCTCTACAGCTGGCGGGACTGTGAAGGGTGCAGCCACTACGGAACAGTTTGACGGTTCTCAAAATATTAAATTTAGAATTACGATACGACCCAGTAATCCCTTTCCGATACATACGCCAAGAGAAGTGAACACGTGTCCACACAACAACTTGTACATGAACGCTCACAGCAGCATTGTTCACAACAGCCAAAAGGTGGAAACATCCCAAGTGTCCATCAACGGACGAACAGATAAAGAAAATGTGGTCCATCCACACAACGGAAACTCGTTCAGCCATAGAAAAGGAAGGAAGTACCAACACACGCTACAACGGGGCTGAACCTCGAAAACACTGTGCTTGTGAGCAACACCAGCCACAGAGGCTGGAGGTTGTGCGATTCCATTTATGTGAAATGTCCGGAATAGGTAAATCCATAGAGATGGGGAGCAGATGACTGCCGCCAAGGGCTGCGGGGATTGGAGAGTGATAGCTAAGGGGTACAGGGTTTCTTTTCAAGGGCATGAAAATGTTCTAAAAGGGCCTGTGGTGATGGTTGCACAACTCTGTGAACACACTGAAAACCATCGACCTGGACACTTTACACAGATGAGCTGTACAGCAGGCGAATTCTATTGCGATAAAGCTGTTAGGAAAACACACAGCATTTGATGGCTTTTCGGGGACTACATACCACTTCTCCTACTCCATCCAAACTCTCACAGGGCCCCACCTAACAGTTTGGATGCTCAGCTCAGAGGATGCAAGTGACAAGCCCCAGATCACATGGCACGCCAGCCACGGAGCTGGCATCTGACCGAGACCCCAGGGCCCATTCTCAGACCACTCCCCACCCACCGGGTCAGGGAAACCTTTCCAGTCCCGTCTGCCTCCTCTGACCAGGCCTGCGGCCCCAGCTCAGCCGTGTCAGCCCCTGTCACTCACTATTACCAGCCAGTGTCTCCCCAGCACCAAGTGCAGCCCACCCACATCACTGACCCCAGAGCCCCCGGGGAAAGGCCCCCAGCACCACCCATCCCCAAGCCCAAGGCCACACAAACAGCAGGGCAAGCCGACACCCAGCAGCCCAGGGGGCCGATGCACTGGGAGGGGGCTCACAGAGAATGCAGGCGGAGGGCCGAGCTCCAAACAACGAGGGGTCAGCAGGACAGGGTGGCTGGAGGGACTGGGGTGGAGAGTGACCAGTGAGGGTGCCCCTCAGGAAGAGATGCTGAAGGCAGGTCCTGAATGACCAGAGAAGGGAGCTAGGCAAAGGCACAGGGAACTCTGTTCAGGCAGAGGGAACAGCAACGCTAAGGCCCTGAGGAGGGGATGAGCTGTGTGCGGGTGGTTTGACGCAGCGGAGAGCCGCGGGAGATGAAGTGGGCCACACCGTGCTGACTTTGGGAGCCCATGGGGAGGAATTTAGACTTTATTCTAAGAAGATGAGGAGCCCCTGGAGGGTGCTTCTGTGACAGACACTGAAAAGGACCCTCTGGCTGATGGAAGAAAGAGGAAGACCCACTGTGAGGCGGTCGCAAGGGTCTGAGTAAGAAATGCTGGTGGCCTGCCAGGTGGAGGAGGTAGGGAGTGGCCAGGCTTGGGACACAGTCTGAGGGTGGAGCCAATGAGACTAGCAGGTGAACCGTGAGGAGTTTAGAGAAAGATGAACCCAGAAGGGTTCCTGATGTGGGGCCCTGGCAGCTGGTGGGGCCGTCCCCAAGAGAGGGGTAGAGAGGACCAAGTTTGGGGGACCCAAACAGCTGCCTTGGCCACAGGCAGTCTGGGGTGCCCAGGGGACCGCAGAAGGGAGGTGGAGGCAGCTGGGCACCCCAGCCCTGCCCGGGAAACACCCCGATCACCATCACCAGGGGCCAATCCCAGACGGAACTGGGGTTCCTGGTGACCCCGGCCCAGTCCTTCGCTCCACCAGGCCTCAGTTTCCCCATGTAACATGGGGGTAAGGCCCAGGACAGGGGGTTCCAAACCTCTTTAGCAAGGAGCTTTCATCAGATGGATCTTCCCGAGGAGAAGCTCAGAATGGGGCTGCTGGAGTTGAAGTGGCCCAGGGACATGGGTTGGGGTAGGGCCCCCGAGTCCTCCAAACCTGAGGCCCAGCCAGGGGGACACTGCTAGCTAGTGAGCTCCCCTGCTCCTCTGAGGCCCCACGCCCACCCTTCTGGCCCCCAGGCTCCCACAAGCCTAGAAGTGAGTGGGAGAGTGCTGTCCCCTCCCACACACAGCTTATAGGTGGACAGACCGAGGCCAGGGAGGAGAGGAGACACCCTAGGCCACACCAGTGTCACCCAGCCGAGTGGGTGCAGTGGCAGTGCCCACGTCCAGGTTTTTAGGGGCATAGAAACCGGGGAGAGAAGCCCAGGGACCCAGGGCAGGGTCAGTGAGCCCCCTTGGAGCTGCTCACGCCCAGCCTGGGCTCGGTCACGGGGCCTGGGCCTGCAGCTCCCTGCCTGAGCTGCGTCCCAGCACACGTGTGGCTCAGGCTGGGGTCCGGGTGAGGCAGGGAGGTGGAGGCAGGGACAGGGGGCCAAGCAAGCCCAGAGAGGCCTACAGGCCCGGCTAGGTCCCAAACCCCTCTCTGTGCTCTTGAAGAATCAGAAGCCTAGAGCCCAGGCCTGCCAGGCCCCTTGCCTGCCAGCCTTGGGGTTCTGGGCAGGCACCTGGTCTGGACCACCTGGGTGCAAACTGGGCTCAGCCCAGTGGCAGCTGGGAGGCTGCCTCACACCCCCATGCCTGTTTCTGCCCCTGTTTAAGGGAGGGAATCACATCATCCACCTCCCAGCGTCCTGTGCAGCCCAAGCGAGTTAGTGCCACGGACGGCACAGAACAGACGGGGCACAGGAAGTGCTCAGAGCAGTGCCTGGTCTCATTGCCCACCTCAGCACGGGCCGAGCCCGTGGGCCTGGGGTGGGTGAGGAAGGGCGAAGGCCTGCGCTGGCGGACATGTGTGCACGTGTGCACGTGTGTGCATGCCTGTGGATCCGTGTGTAGAGCTCGCTCTGTCTCTCCCATTCTGTAGCTTCTGTCTGTCCTTCCCTCTCGGTTTCTGTCTCTCTCTCTGTCCCTCTGTCCCTCTGTCTCCTCCAGCCCCACCCTGGCCCCCACCCCGGCTCGGCTCCGGCTGAGTCAGTGTCTCCACGCTAAGCTCTTCCCCGCCGTTGTCATAAACAGAGCAGTGGAAAAACTCATGCCAGGTCCAAACACGCCGGCACGCCCGCACGCCCGGGGCCTTTGTTCTGACCCAGCAAGGCCCTCACATGCTGCAAAGTGGCCCTCTAGGTGGGTCGTGCTCCACGGGACATGGGGGGCACCAGGCCCAGAGTGGGCAGAGGCTGGCCCAGGGCCACACAGCGAGGAGCAGCATGGGCCGGAGCCCAGGGTCTGTGTCCCGAGCTGAGCTGGCCTTGCAGAAGCTTGTGCCCCTGCCCCGTGGCTCTGGGAGGCTGAGAAGGCCTCTCCTGCAGCCTCTCTTGGTAGGAGGTCAGCCTCAGGCAGCCTGCCCTCAGGATGCTCCCTCCTCATCAGGCCTCGCAGCAAAATCAGCAACTGCCTGGGTGTGGGGACTGGTGGAATTAGAGCCCCTTGTCCCCAGGGCTGCTGCAGGGCCCCCTGGCACCTGGACCCCCACCAGGGCGCAGAGCTGGGCTGCTGGGCTCAGATCCCTGGCTCTTACCATCATGCAGCCTTGGGCGAGTCACAGGCACCCATGAGCCTCAGTCTCCCCGTAGATGATGTGGGGACATAGAACCTGGAATGAGTGACGTTTGTGTAAGAGCCAGGCACAGTGGGGATGGCGCAGGAGATGGCTGCAGTCACAAGAGAAATGATCCTCCTGAAATGGTGGCAGGAGGCACTGGGTTCGGAGATGGGCTGAGGGCTGGACCAGGCCTTGCCCCTTGGAGGCCAAGGGTGGTGGCCCACCACCCTGTGATTTGTGTCCTGCCTCAGTGAACCAGAGTCCAGAGCCCTTGACCCCTCGTCCGTGGGACCCTTTGGCAGAACCCCAGGGTGGGCACTGAGGAAGTGGAGCACCTTCCTGACCCCCATTCCAAGGAGAGACCTCAAGTCCTGGCAGAGTTCAGGCCCCATCCTCAGTTCCTGGTCCAGGTGGGTAAACTGAGGCCCAGAGAGCACAAGGCTGTGTCCCATACAGTAGGCCCCGGACAGCTGGCCCAGGTGGCATCTGCATCCCCAGCAGTGCCCTCTCCCGCCCAGACTCCATACCCACCCCACAGCCTGTCCCACCTGTTAGGGCCCTGCCAAGAGGGTGGAAAATCCCCATCCTGGACGAGTTCCAGGCAGCTTCCGAGGGACCATATGAAAGGAGCAAGCAGCACCCAGCCCAGCACCTTGCCGGTCAAAGGCCTGCTGACCTTAGGGCTTCCATGCTACCCACCGGCAGGTGCAGAGCCTGGCCACTTCCACAGTCACCTCGGGCTCCGCCCCTCCCGGGCGCAATCTGGCCTTCTGTGGAGGAGCACAGAACTCGAGCCTACCTGGAGTGACCTCAGGCCTCTTATCCTGCACCAGGAGTGGGCGTGGATGGCTTTGCCTCCAGAAAAGTCTTTCTGACTCTGACTTTGGAGGCCCCAATTGGCCCTTGTGTCCTGACTGCCTGGACTCTGAGCCTCGGAAATGTCTGTTCTGCTGCCTCAGGCTGGGCCCGCAGGATGGGAGTGGGGAGTGACCGGAGCAGACGGGACAAAGATGTGCATCCCTCAGATTCGGGGCCTGCAGGTCATGAGGGCGTGCCCAACCCAGCCCCATCAGCTCACCCGGGGCATCCTGGGCACAGGGCTCCAAGAGCAGGGCTAGTGGCCTTCACTCCACCTCCCAGGGCCATGCCCCAGGCCTGACATACAGCAGGCACTCAATGCATGCAGGCTGAACAAGAACAGGGGTTGCCAAAGGGAGCCACGCTCACACCCCTGCACCACCCCAGGAGGCAGCTGGTTAGTGACCCTCTGCCCTTAGCTGAGCTGGAGGACAGTGTCCTGGAAGGAGACTGTCAGATCTGGCTTCAAATGTCCACTCAGACCCTGACCAGGGTGACTCTGGGCCACTTACGACTCCTCTGAGAGCAGCGCCACCCAACAGAAGTCTCACATGAGCCACGTAGGTCATTATAAATACAGAAAAGTGAAAAAACTAGGTTAACTTCATTTTAGTAACACTTTATTTAGCCCATATATCCAAATAGTACCTTTTGCACATGTAATCAACGTAAAGATCATTAAAGAGATATTTTACTTGCATTTTTCCATCAAAGCCTTGGAAATCTTTGCGTCTTACACTTATAGCATATCACAGTCTGCATGCGCCGTATTTCAAGTGCTCCCTGGCTAGTGGGCGCCTGTGGGACCCCTGAGTGGACAGCGTAGCCCTCGAGCCCTAGACCCTCCTGGGGACTAAGGTCAGACCTCCCCAGGTCTGGCCTGTGAAGTCCCGGGCAGCGGGCCCGGCAGTCACCCTCTCTCCTCCAAGGCCCCGGCCAGTGGCTGACTCCAGATCTGCCTCTCAGACTCCCAGAGGCAAGCCACTCTGCTCCCTCGGATTGTCCAGGAACTGACAGCCTTTCCTGAGCCCCTACTGTCTGCAGCTGGTGGGCCCAGGGCTCAGTCCCAATGCAAACCTTACCACAGAGCAGACCTGAGCGGAGCCAGCGGCCCCTGCCATGCCCGGGTGGCCACGTGAGCCCAGATTAGGGGCAGCCCCTATGCCTGGTCATGTCTGAGGCGGCACATGATGGGGGGGACTCAGTGTTCCATGGCAGCTCGGGGTGGGGGGTGGGAGCCCGAGAGCACACAGCCGCAGCCCCCATGCCCCGTGCCAGTGGGTCCCAAGGGACTCTGGGCTCAGGCGGGGGTGGGGCAGTGGCTGGAGGGCGCCCGCGTGCCGAGGGAAGTCCTTCTGCTCAGAACCTTCCATGCCTTCCAGCAATTCACAGCACTCACACCTTGGGTTCACAGTGCCTCAGCCCTGCCCCGCCCCTCCAGCCTCAGGTCTCCCCATCCTCCAGTTCACCCTCGATGATCCTGCCTGCAGTTTCTGGAAAATACCATCCACTTTCTGGTCTCTGGGCCCTGGTGCCTGCTGTTCCCTCCACCTGCAGCCCCCTTTCCTGTGCTCACCTCCAGGCTGGTCTGGGTCACTCTGATTCTCCCTCGAGTTTCAGCTTACATGTCACCCTGTCAAAGAAGCCCAGGCCAACAGTCCTGGCTGGATTATGGAGCCTGCAGGAAACGCCCTGCCTTGCTCGGGGTCCCCGGGGGACCCGAGTTTCTAACAGGCGTCCCTGGAATACAAGGTTCACCCCCTGACTCTCGTGTCTCCCCCCAGGCCCCTGCCCCACCCCATGGCAGAAGACAGCTGAGTTGGGACACATTCGTTCCCTCCCCACAAGCTCGTTTTCAGTTAAGGAAGAGACAGGTCAGGAGGGCCCTGGGCCGCAAGCCTCACTCCGTAGATGAGGAAATAGGCCTGGGGTGGGCTTGGGTGGCCAGAAGGTGGAGGCCACCAGTGATGAGGGGAGACCCTGGACTCCCTGCAGGGAGCAGAGGAAATGGCACCTGGAGGGCCCCAAGGCAAAGCCAGCACAGGAGCCTCGTAGGAAAGATCTATCTCACGTGAAGCAGTGAGCTCCCCATCCCGGGAGGCGTAGAAGCAACAGCACCAGGTGCTGGTGGAGAGGCTGGATCTTTGCACAAGGTTTGATTTGCCTCTTTAAGGGGTTTCCCATCAGTTCTCAAGATTTAGGCATGGTCCAAGGTCATGGGCAAGGCCTGAAGGGGCCATCCCACCCACCCAGGCCATTCCCCCTCTCAGGGCCAATCATTAATTGGCACCGCCTGAGTGGCTGCTCCCACGAGTGCCCCCGGCTGCCTGCCAGCTCCTGGCCCGGCTCCCATCCCGTGCCTGGGGCACCCGCATGCCTCTGACAGGGGCTGGCCTCACTGCTCGGCCCCACTTCCTGCTCGTGACTCCCAGCAGCTGAGCCCCCGGAGGAGCAAGGTGCCTGCTCAGACCACCATCACAGTGCCCAGCAGGGTTCCCGCCGCCTTCAGGACGCGGCCCAGCTCGGCCTGCAGCCAGAGCCCTCCTGGCTGACACGAGAGAGAGCCAGCCCTTCCTCAGAGGGCAGCAAGGAGCCAGGGAGGGCTTCGGCCTCACGGGACACCTCAGCCTGGGCCTTGGAAAGCCCGCCGGCCCTGGGTGGAACGCAGGGAGAGCCTGAGGCAGGCGCTGAGCTGGCCCGGGGCTGAGCGGTGCAGGGAGGATGGAGCACCAGGATGTGACTAGGCCTGGCTGTGGACAAGGAAGAGCCAGGGAGGCGTGGGGAAATCAGATGTGAGTAAGCGGAGCAGATGGGAGGGACTCCCAGGGCGAGAGGCAGCAGGAGCAAAGTCCCAGAGGAGGGAAGAGAAGGCAGTTGGCTACGGCTGAAGCTCTGGTTTTCAGAAGGGATGCAGGGAGGGAGGGGCTACTCAGACTCCAAGCTAAGGAGTTACCTTTATCCTGGGCAGTAGGGAGATACTGTAGGTTTTGAAGGAAGGGAGTGACGCGGCATGGCTGGGGCTGGGTAGGAGGCAGGAGGAGGCACTGACAGCTGCCAGGGGGAGGGCCACAGAGGCAGGTCCTACAGTGGCCATGGGGCAGAGTGGAGGGGTGGACAGGGGAAACGACATCAGGTTTCTGCTGAGATGACTGGGGGGTCAGGCTGGTGGGGAGGAAGGCTGGGGACAGAAGATTTAAGCAGAAGGATGGTAAGGATGTCAAGCCAGTGGTCCCCTGAGTCAGCCTCACTGAGCAGCCCACAGGGAGCAGCCGCACTGGTCCAGGCGCCCGGGGAGAGTTGGTCGGGGCGGAGCTGAGAAGGGGCAGCCAGAGAGACAAGAGGTGGGGCCCAGCCGAGGAAGAGGGGGTCAGTGGCCATGCGAAGGTCACTAATGGCCTGGACAGGGGCGATGGGAGCTAGAGAAGGTGAGGGATGGCGATAGCAGGTGTGGACAGCTCTGCCTAAAAGTTTGCATCTGAGATGCTCGTGAATGCTGGAGGGAGCGTCGTGGGGGCTCTCTAGAAGCTGAGCGCGTGATGCCTTGTCCCGAGGGGAGCTCAGGGCACGAAGAGCACCGCAGAGCAGCCCCACCTGCAGGAAGGGGGCAACATTTACACCAGCCCCCCACCCCCCGCATCGGGCCGGCCTTGGCTGTGGCTGCCCCTCCCAGTGGCCAGAGCTGCGGACCCTCCCAGGTTCATGTTGGCCGAGGGCTAGTTTCCAAGAAGAAACAGCTGGGAGCTGTTAGCCGCCATCTTCGCGGCTCCAGGGGTGGGTGACGCTCAGTCACGGTGATCTGCAGGGGCACCGCCAGCGTCCACTGTGGGCAGTCACCGGCGGGGGCCAACGCCACTCCTCCCAGCTTTGGACTGTCCCTAGGAGTTGCGCTTTTTCTCGGGTACCGTCGGTGACCCCCCTGCCTGGGGCTGACCCCGAGGAGAAGCTCAGAGTGGCCACATCTCCCTTACCGCCTGTATCTCACGGTCCCGAATGGAGCCCCCACCCCGTGCAGCCACAGGACCATTCTCACTGTCCATCTCTCTTTGCACAGTGGGGCAGCGACATTACCAGAGAGGGTGGCAGAGACCTGGATCTGCATCCAGCTCCACCGAGCGCAAACTGTGTGGCCACGGGCAACCCCTCAACTCCCATGGGCCTCAGTTTCCTCAGCCGTGCAGTGGGATGAGAGCCCACCCGGCACGAAGTGGGCACCAACGCCGACGTCCTCCCGACTGTGGTGGACGGGGTGGGCAGCCGCATCCTCCCCAGCTGGCACCTGGAGGGAGGGAGCTGCACTTGGGTGGTGGGGCCCCAGGGAGGGGCGGTGCCACCCTCCTGGCTGTGCCAGGTGCCACCCACAGGCTGCTCACCACAAAGGGGCCCCTGGGGGCTTTCCCCCGCACCCTCCCCCAACCCCACGCAAGGCGTTCCAAGCCCTGCAGAGCTCGGCTCTGGCCTGGGTCCCGGCAGCTGTGGCTCTGCTCGGCAGTCCCAGGCTTCCAGGCCCTCTGGGATCGGAAGGATGTGTTGTGCCCACATGCTTGGGGCCTACCTGTGCCCGCAGGCTGAGGTCTGGAATAGCAGGGGCCCCCCTGCGTGCCCAGCCCTGTGCCCCTGAGTTATTCCTCTCCCCCATCTGACCCTCACAATGGCCTGGAGGGGCCAGTCACGTCACTATTCCCACCCTTACTTGTTCAACAGCCATTTATTGAGCACCTACTGTGTACAGGCACGGGGAGAGGCTCTGAGGACCCAGAGGAGGGCCTGCTCGCTCAGAGCTCGTGTTACAAACAAGGGAACTGAGGCCCCAGCAGCCCCGGGTGCCCTGCCCAACATCACACAGCTGCATCCAAATCCAGGTCAGACTCCAGAAGTCACGCTTTTCCCTTTAAGCCCCTCTCTGGGCCCCAATCCCCTTCCCTGTAAAATGGGAGTGACGGATCCTCCTGCAGGGCTCTGAGGACAGGAAGAGGGGGTGTGTGGCCCTCTTTCCACCTGTGATGTGCTTCAGGGGCTCCCACTGCCCACGGGATTGGAGGCTCACCCCTGCCCCCCATCCCTTCCCGCACACTCCACCCCCTGCCCTCTAGCCTGCAGGCTCCTCGATGCTCCCACACGCATCACGCCACAGCATCCCAAGTGCCTCCGCTCACGCTGTTCCCTCTGTCTGGAGACCCTTCTACTCTAGGAATCACAACATTCATACAGCACTTCCTGTGGGCTGGGCACCATTCGCACGAAGCCCCCCAACAACCCCTTGCAGGAACTACAACTGTTATCTCATTTTCCAGATCCAGAAGTGGAGGAACAGAGAGATGAAGCAGTGTGCCTAGGTCCACACAGCTGCTAAGCAGTAGCAGAGCATTCCTCTAGCCACTGCACCATACTGCCATGCTGCCAGCCTGCCCAGCTCACATCCACACTGGGACCACGTCCCCAACAGCTCAGAGCAAGGACCCTCATCCTCTTATGCACTGGCTCCCATGGACACCTCCTTTGCCCCAGACGCAGTGGTGTCCCAGAGGGCCAGGCCAGGTCTGGGTATCCTTGGGGCTCTCGGGCTCCCACCCAGGCCAGGCACAGAGAGAGACACAGGGAAAGCTGCTATCGCAAAAAGTCGGTCAGCAGGGCCAGTGCAGAATACTGAGCATAGGTGGCCTGGCCTGGCCTTCAGTGGGTGGTGGGTGGCCAGGTACTGGCCCTGGTCCCCAAAGCCCCGACGCGGGGTCCCCCAGATCCCAGAGGCGCCCTTACCTACTCGGAGCTCTTGCCCGAAGACGGTCTTCTCGCCGAGGGCGGAGCAGTTCCAGCGTCCAAAGCGGAACTGGTACTGGCACTCGTTGATGCCCATCTGCGCCCCCTCCCCAATCACGATGATGGCATCGGGCCGGCTCTGGCAGATGGCGCGCTGCCGCGGGGCCAAGCCAGGAATCTTGTTGCAGATGATGTTGGCGCCCAGGGCCACGACAGACGACAGCGCTCTGCAGAGAGGGGAGAGGACAGGGTGAGACAGCCAGGCAAGGCCCTCCCCACTCAGGATCAGTGGGCCAGTGTGTTCTAGGGGCCCGCCACAGGCCAAGCTCTGCCCACCAGGGAACAAAGCACAGATCCCAGCCCTCAAGGGGCCATATTCCTTTGACACACACGTGTGATCCCGGCCTGGAAAGGCACACACACCCACGCCCCCTCAGCCTGGGACTCGCAAGAACCGTGGAATCACAAGGCCTGCCAACTGCTAGTCCTACGGGATTGCAAGAACCACGGCTCCCTACACCTCTGAATCAGACACGGACCCTTCCTTTCGGGACGTGATAACCCACCTAGGATTTGACAGCCATCAACTCGGACTGTCCACAGTGGCCCCTGAATAGCAAACCCCAACTCCACAGGGGGCGCTTTCCCATCATCTGTAGACCCCTTGCTCCCTCTCCCTCCACCCCCAGGTGCCTGGGCCAGGCAGGCGTCTGAGCAGACTCACCAAAAGCCCACCGAGTCCTGACTCTAGCTGCAGCCCACGTGTGACCTTGGGAAGGCACTCAACTTTTCTGAGCCTCACTTTCCAAATCCATGAAATGGGGTATAAAACACCTGACCCCCACCACCACACGGGCTCAGATCAGAGAACTGGGGAGAAGGGCTGCGCACACAGGCACAGCTGCTGTTATTGGTCACTCATTTCTGGATGACTGGGTGCACTCAGAGGAGGAAACAGGAGCTGATGTGAATTGAGCACCTACTGTGTGCTGGGCTGAGCAGTGAGCTTTATTACAACATGGTATCCTCAGTGGGACTGGGGAGGGTGCCTGGTACTGAATCTCCTGGCACCCCCCCAGGGACTGAGGCCGGGACAGGAGGGCACTCGCCAGGCTCACTCCCTCTTTACGGGACATGTTATCGCATGATGGTTTGTTTGTTTAACGAGGTGAAATTCACATAACATAAAGTTCACCATTTTAAAGGGTACGGTTCCGCAGCATGGAGTATATTCACATGTTGTGCAACCACCACCCTACCAAGTCCCAAGATATTGTCACCACCCCGAAAAGAAAGCCCACACCAGCGGGGGTTAGCGGTGGCTCCCATTCTCTTCTCCCCCAGCCCCCAGCAACCACCGCTCTGCTTTCTGTTCCTACGGATTTGCCTATTCTGGCCGTTTCATACCGATGCAATCACACACTACGTGACCTTCCATGTCCAGGTTCTTTCACTTAGTATCATGTTTTCACAGTTGATCCACATTGTAGCATGAATCAGTATGTACTCTGTTCCTTTTTATGGCCAAATAATATTCCATTGTCTGCAGAGACCACATTCTCTTTATCCATCCATCACAGGCAGACATTTGGGTTGCTCCTACCTTTGGGCTGTTGTGAATAGTGCTGCCCGTGACATGTATGCACAAGTTTTGTTTGAGTCTCTGTTGTCAGCTCTTTGGGGCATATGCCTAGGAGTGGAGTTGCTGAGTCCTAAGGTGGTTTGTTTAGCTTTTTGAGGAACTGCCGACTGTTTTCCATAGAAGCTGCACCAACTATTGGGTCTTGAGCACCTGGAGGAGAAGGCGCAGCCGCCTGCAAGGAGGGGGTGCTCGCTTCAGCAGACCTTTGGGCAACAGCTGGCTCTCAAAGCAACACCTGGCTTCCAAGCAACAGACCGGGTCTGCTTAGAGAGGGGGCAAAAGGCAAGAGTGGGGGAGACCACCAGGGGCTTCCCAGAGCTGACGCCCAAGGCCCTGGCCTCCCAGGGCAGTGAGTTTCCTCCTTCTACCACTGCCTGCCAGCCCCTTCCTTGAGAGAAACCAGTCAGTGTTTTTCCAGGGCAGCTGAGCACCCACAGCCAGCTGGGAAAGTCCCCGTGTGGTGTGAGCCCACAGCACGTGCTGCGCCCAGGACGCCCCAACAGACACTCAATCCCCACCGCCCGCCTGCCCCGCCGCTAATCTGGCCAAGATCCCCCTGGGTCTCCCACGGGCACAATGGGCAGAAACGCCCGAGGCTGGTGTGGAGGAAGAGCATCTGGGCGGGTGGGGCTGGGAGCGGGCTGGAATCTGGAGAATTCAGCCCAAAGTAATTGTAGAGCCTCAGAAAGCTGACCCGGGGAAATGAGATGGATGGGAACCCTGCTGGGCACCAGCCTCCAGGCCGCAGGTCCAGGCGCTTTGGATCCTGGAGGCTGAAAGCACTCTCCAAATTCCCAAATTCTTCTAGCAGCTCAAGGCTGCAAAGCCCCCACTGCCCGGGGTCAGAGCGCCTGCTGGGGGCAGGAGCTCGGACAAGTGGGGTCTGAATCGGGGCACTTTGGTCAGGCTTGGGATGGACCCTGGGGGTAGAAACAGATCATTGCAGCCCAGGTCCCCCGCCTCCAGGCAGGCCACCTCAGCTCCCACCAGCACCCAGATCTGACTGTCACTCCCCTGCTCAGAGCCCACCCAAGCTCCCCAAGCTCCTTTACTAGAATGGGAGGCCTCCGGGATCTGGCCTCTGATGACCCAGTCACCTTTGCTTGTGCTGGTCGCTCTGCCTGGGACATACCTCTCCCCCCCTTTCTCTGTCTGGCAAACTATACTTCCTTTCCAGGGCCAAGTGCAAGCCCCAGGGGGCTCAAACCCCTCGACCGCAGGCATCGAGGACACACACTAGGCACTGGTCTGTCATATGCTGACCTCACCCCTGGTCTCACGGTCACTGCTTCCACACCCAGCCTCCCCATCAGACGGTGAGCCCCTCGAGGGCAGTGCCAGGTCTAAGCTGACTCTGGGGCCACCTGGCCTAACCTGTGTAGCCATCTATGAGTGTTTGTGGGATGGATAAAGGAATGAATGAGTGAATACTCAAAGATTACGTCTAGAAGAGCTCTCACAACTCAATAACAAAAAGACAACCTAACTTAAAAACGGGCAAAGGACTTAAATAGACATTTCTCCAAAGAAGAGAAACAAACAGCAATGATCACAAGCAAAGACCCTAAACATCATTCATCATTAGGGACATGCAAATCAGAACCACGGTGAGGGGCCACCTCACATCCACTAGGACTGCTGCAATCAAAATGATGGAAAACAGCGCGTGCTGGCGAGAGTGTGGGGAAATGGGAACCTTCGTGCATTCCTGATGGGAATGTGAAATGGCGCAGCCGCTGTGGACAACAGTTGGGGAGTTCCCCCAAAAGTTAAACATAGAATTGCCATAGGATCCAGCAATTCCAGTCCTTGGTATCTATCCAAAGGGACTGAAGACAGGTGTTCAAAGAAAAACTTGTACACAAACGTTCGTAGCAGTGCTATTCCCAACAGCCAAAAGGAGGAAATAACACAATGTCCATCAGCGGATGAACGCATTAACGGAATGTGATCTGTCCACACTGAGGAATATTATTTGGCTATAAAAAAGGAATGAAGCATGGATACATGCCACATGGATGAACCTCAAAAGCATTATGCTAAGTGAAAGGAACCAGCCACAAAAGACCACATGTTGTACGATTCCACCTATATGCAATGGCCAGCAAAGGCAAATCCACAGAGCCAGAAAGGAGCTGGCGGCTGCCAGGGGCTGGAGGAGGCGGAATGGGAGTGACTGCTTAATGGGTGTGGAATTTCCATCTGGTGGGATGAGACAGTTACAGAACCAGATAGAGGTGACGGTTACACAACATCGTGAATGTACTAAATGCCACTGAATTGTACACTTTAAAATGGTTGAAGTGGTAGATTTTATGTTATGTGTATTTAACCACAATTTTAAAAAATTCTAGCTATACATAGCACGTCTACACCCCGGGCCATAGGTGGGATCAGTGCGAGGGGACGAGAGGGAACTTGCGCAGCAGGTACCCGGCTTGTACTGGCCTGTATGCTTCCCCAGGGGAGTGAGGGGCTGATGGAGTAGAGGGGATGAGAGCCCCCCCACACCCCACAGCATGCCAGCACACAGATTAAAGGGAAGCAAAGGCATCAGAGAGGAGAGTTACACTGGGTTTTGTGCCAGGAGCATAAATAACCAGATAGGTTGATAATTCAGAAGTCGTTTCAAAACTGTCTCCCTTAGAACGTGGAGATTTTTCCCCTGATGATATCAAACGATCCCACCTGAGCACCAACCCTGGCCAACATGGGCCTCAGCTGTGCCTCAATTCTCTCCTGGAATGGTGAGCCTGGCCATCCTCACATCACAGGGGTGCAGACTGGAGTGCAGAGAGGCCAGGGAACCCGCCTGAGGCCACACAGCCCGGCTCAGAGCCCTGTCTCTGCTTCCAGAACTCAGATGGAGGCAGCATGAGACTCAGACCAGCGCACACAGCAGGTGCGCTACGAATACTAGAAGCCAGCCTGGAGCAGGACACAATGCCGACTCTTCCTTCTCAAGACACAGCTTACGTCCTTCCCTTGCTTAAAATCCTCCAGGTCACTCACTCATTCATTGGGTTTGTGGACGGCTTCTGTGGCCAGCGTTCAAGGTCTGGTGACCCGTCTCGGCCACCCTGTTCATCACCTCCCCCACAGCCCGCATGTGCATAGCCAGTCTGACCACTGCCCTCCCTGAGCAGGCCTGCCTGCCACCCCCAGCCTTGCCCACACTGCTCCTTCACCTAGAGGGGAGGGGGCTGAAGATATAGGCAATCCACACTGGCCCTCATTAGGAAACCATCAGTGTGGGAGAAAAGGCAAAAATATATAACAACGAAATAACTGGTGCTCTGGAGAAAAGTGGGTGGGCAGAGGCAGCATCCCAGGATAATTGGCAGTTTGGGGGTGAGGGCACGCTGTGGGCACTCTCAGCCAGCTGCCCCGCAGGGTGGGCCCAGCCGTCTCCCCAAAGCAGGAAGAACTTCCGGGCAGCTTCCAGCCGCAGCGGCCCGCCCAGGTGCCCCGGAGGGGAGGGCCGGAGGCTCTGGACGGCCTGTGAGCACAGAGAGGCCGGGCGGGGCACTCGCGTTCAGCTGCTGACCTTCTCCATGGAAAATTCTGTTTCGGGCTCATCCCCTTGTGCTATTCAGGGGCCTTGGGACACAGGCAAGATGCCAGGAGGAGTGGGCAAAGCTGACAGTCTGGAAACTTTCCTCACCCCTGGCCTGGACCCAGTCCCAAAGGGAGCTGGGAGGAGAAGGGGCTTCAGGTTCCTGCAGACACGAAGCTCCAGCCTCATCCCCAGGGTCTGTTGACAGATCCCTCCAGTCCCAGACCAGAGGGCAGTGAGGCCAGCAGAGGGCCGGCAGTGTTTCTTGGCACTGGGTTCGAGCCAGGCACCGTGCAAGGAAGGGGGCCACCACAGGACAGCAGGAAGATCTTCCTTCCTGCCAGAGTGGTCCCAAGAGGATTGGGTCCCCCTAGGACGAGGGGGCTGCAGTGGAGGTGAGGGGCAAGGTGACCACTGCCAGGTGACAGATGGGTACAGAAGTGGCCAAGAAGGCAGGACCTTTGCTGCTGCATTGGCCAGGTGCCAGACTACCCACCTGGCAGCCCTGTGGGCCTGGCTGCCCACCTGCCCTCTTTCCTGCCTGGACTCGGTCCACAGATGTTGCCAGCCGGTCTCCACTGGGCTCTCGGCCTCTGTGAACCCCAAATAAAGGAGCCGGGCTGTTTCAGCGGCTCCCAGGGGGGTGAGGAGGGAGGGGACAGGAGACCTGGGGGCTGTGGGGCGGAGGGACCCTGCACCAGTGAGGCTGTGCCAGGTGGTGCCCTCCTGCCCTCAGCCTGTGTCCCAGCCAGCACTTGGGGCCAGGGTGCAGAGCTGCCCACCTGCTGGCCATGCCTCAGCCCAGACGAGCTGGGCCCAGCAGCGGGGCCAGGCCCCAACAGGCAGCTTCTCCTGGTGCTGCACAAGGCTGGGAGGGGACCCGGCTCTGGGCCATGGCCACTGTAGCTAAGACCCTCATCCAGGCCTAGATCCACTCCTGCCAAGGCCCGGCTTGGGGGCTCCTTGGGGCAGCCTCCCTCCTCCAACACCCTTGAGGGATAACACGTGGGTTACCTTACAGTCGGTGACTCTGAGGCCCAGAGAGGAGTGGGATGGGGGGCCAGGGTGTCCCCTACGCCCAGAATTAAAGCCATCCCGTCGCCCCCCCAACTCCGCATAGGACGCCCTGCTCCATTCAGGGTGTAACCACTCTGGAAGCCTGTCCCAGTAGCCAGGAGTCTAACCTAAATCTCTCATGCTGTTCAGAGTTCTTAGAGGCTTATGGCAGAGTGAGCACCTACTGTGTGCTGGATGCTTGGCTAAGAGGTCCCCTCAGTGGGGAGGCAAGTGTTATAATAATAATAATTATTATTATTATTATTCCCTCAGAATAAGAACCAGAGGTCCAGAAAGGTCCAACCACCTGGCCCATAGCTCAGGGAGGGAGGGAGGGGAGCAGGGGCTGGGACCCACACCTCCTGCCCCAGCTGGTCAGTGCCTTATTACCCCCTGTCCTGCCTCACAGAGAGTTGGGGGTGGTCACCTGTCCACCTGGAGAGCCATCTTCCCCATTGGTCCCTAGGGGCAGGAGGCTGCATTTGGGGGTGAGCTGCATTGGAGGGCCTTCCCTGGGGGGGCTCCTGAAGGAGGGCCCCAATTCGCACCAGGCTGGAAGGAGTCCCTCAGGCCAGGGGCTGGGTCACCAACTCTCCCCAGACGGGCCAGCCCCAGGGCTCCAGGACAGCAAGGGCCTGTCTTATTCCTCACTGTGTGCTGCACCTGACCCTCGGTGGTCCTCGTGGAAGGAGTGAATGAATGACAGACGGATAAGTGAGCGAGGAGAATGCGTGCAGCTCAGACACATCTGACCCCAGCTCGAGCAGAGAGCAGACCGAGGCAGCTGGGACCTCCTCCGTGGGGCTGGGGCTGCGGGCTGGGCAGGTGGGCCGCTGGGGGCAGTCATGGCGTGCCCTGTTTTCACTCAGACTGCTACAGGCTGAAAAAATCAGCTTTTATTCCCACTCTACATACGGCTGAGAAAACGTCAGCCTTCTCTATGAAGGCTTAGCCCTTGAAGCTGCGGGGGGTGGGCAGGGTGACCATGAGGGTTATGGGGGTAAAGCCACCCCAAAGTAGCCCTCGAAAGGCCATTGATCCACTGGCATTGCCAGAGACAGGAAAAGCCGTGTCTTTCTGATGAAAAAACCCGAGAGAAATGGTGTCACGCCAGCCCAGGGCCACGTGACAGAACAAACCTCTCAGACCCAGAGGAAGCCTCCAGCCATCTGATCTGTCCGCAGGGCCATAAAACTACAGCCACGGATGTGGCCGCGTGTCCCGAGGAGGCCGCAGGAGCCAGGCACCTCCACCTCAGCATCTTGTTTCTCCTACAAATTCCCCAACAACTGACCTCACAAACCACATCCCGGGAGGGAGAGAGATGCCCCAGTGGAGGGCAAACGGCCTCACCAGGGCAGGGACCCCCACCGGCCCGGCCCCGAGCTCCCCACCAGCTCTAACGCAGCCCACTCCCACCCCCAGGTTTCTAGGTTGGAGCAGCCCCTGCCCCAAACCAACCACAGAACCCTGGGAGTGTTCCCGAGGCGAGGATGGGGGCAGCCCTCCATGGGGGAGGCGCAGGATCCAAGTACTTCCCAGAACCCGGACCTCATGACTGAGCCGGCTGAGCCTCAACATCCCGGACCCCTCCCATGCCCCTGCCCAGCCACAGGAGTTGGCAGGGGGTCACTAGAGGACGTGGGCCCTCCTTCCCTCCCCCTCCCCAGGTAGCATGTACCACCATTGGGCAGGTCAGCCATGATGAGCGCTGGCAGCACACCAGGTCCCCTCTGCCCTCTGGGGCCACCCACCCCCCAGCCTGCCCCTCCCACCCACCCAACACCAGCAGGATGGCAGCCCCTGGGCCTGTCTGAGCCAGGCCTCTGAGCCCCAGCCTGGGCTGCTCCTCATGGGCCCAGGCCGTGGGCGTCAGCCATGAGGTGGGCCCCAGGCTCACCCCAGTCACTCACTCTGTGCTCCCCCTCTGCACCTTCTCTCAGCCCGTCCTCCTTCCCGACACGCCCTCCTCCCAGGCCTGCTGACCTCCCCACTGCAGACACCCTCCTCCGGGAGGCCCACCCACCCACTGGACCCCAGGGAGCCAGGACTTTATGCCTGAGCCACTCAGGCTTTTCCTAATGCCATTTGGGACACCAGCTGTGGGCTCCCCACAGTGGGGATCCCCAACACTGTCCAGCACCCAACCAAGCCCTGGGCTGATGTTGGATGTGAGCCCCCACCCCAGCCCCAGCTCCCTGGGAGGGGGGGACAAGCTGGCCAAGTTGGGCTGGATGCCTGGCCTCCCTCCGGGCCCCCATCCCTGGCCCTGGCCGCGGCTGCCCAGATGCCCTGAGCTCCTCCAGCCCACGCTCCTTGCCTGGGGCTCTTTGCAATTCTTCCTTCTCGGGCATCCTCAGGCAAAATATTTGAAGAATGTTCTAATTATCTGCGATCAGCCAGGGAGGCGGGCCTGGGTCCACTTGTCCAGGAAGTAACTCGGCAAATACCTGGGAGGGCAGCACCTGGCCCCCACGCCCACCCAAGTCTGTCTCTGCCAGCCTCCCCCTCAGGTGGACAGGGGCTGGCCCAGAGCTTTCCAGCCACCACTGGGCCAGAGGAAGCTCCTCTCTGGCTCTGGAGCCCAGCAGAGTCCCATGGGGCAGAGTGGGGGGTGGGGGCTAGTGGTGGCCTCAGTGCTCCTGCCTGCCAAACGGGGGTAAGAACGTCTTCCAGGTCTGGGGTCACTCTGCAGACCCCCCCAAGCCACTGTCACAGTGCCAGAGCTTGGCACCAGCAGGGTCCCCACAGCCCTCTTCTGTGGGATGGGATAGGACAGACCAGAACAGATGGGTCAGAGCTGGACATAGCTGGCGCGAGGGCCTGGTGGCACTCAGGCCACCTGTCCCACCTCTGGTCTTCCTTGAATCTGCTCATCTCTGTCCCCCCTGCTGGGGTTCTAGGCCCAGCGCTGTGGGAAGCATGGGGCTCAAGGACAGCCCCAGACCTCGGGAAGGCCAACCCAGGCTGCTCTGAGTCTGTCTTCTCATCTGAAAATAGGGGACAGTCAGCCCTCTTTTGGCGAATGGCTTCTCCCTCTGCTGCCCTGGGCGGGGAAGAACCTGGACCCAATGGGGCAATGGTGGGTCGGGGAGATGTGTGCAGAGGGCAGGTTTGATCACAGCCCACCCTGGCCATCCCACCTGTCCCCTCACCTGCCCGGACACAGGGCCTGCACCTGCGGGAGAGGGACAGGCCAAGAAGACCACCCTTCCTGAGCGGTGTCCCCCACCCTGTCCCACCCCATCCCCAGGGCGGCTCTTCAGGGTGGGTCTTGCTATCCCATTGCATAGATAAGGAAACTGAGGATGCAAGAGAACACCCAGCAGAGAGCTTCGTGAGTGCTGGGCAGGGATGAGGGTGTCCCAAAAGGAGGCAAAGAGAGAGGCCAGAGGCAGGAAGGGACCCAGCTGGGAAATGAACCCATCCCCCTGCCCTCCTGGCCCGCCCAGGCCTATTTCCTGTCTGCACAGTGAGGGGCTGAGGCAACAACCTAGGTACCTGTAGCTGCATCTGAAAGGGAGCTCCCTGGGTCTGAGGTCCTGAGTTCGAGTTCTGCTCCGCTGCTGACTCTCGCTGGCCTCCTGGAGCCTCAGTTTACCCATCTGTCCAATGGGGTGAACTGTCCCTGCTTGTTGGCTGGGTCTCCCACAGGCCGGCTGCCTCCACCGTGGGTCCTGCCTGCTGCAATCTTTCCAGGCCACTGCTCCGCTCAGCTCGCTGCCCGCAGTGTTCCCGGGGAAGAGAGCAGAGCGTCCGCCTGCTCCCTCACGCCCCCGGCGGTCAGTTGCCCCCCCCCCCCCCCCCCCATAGCTGGCATTCCTGGCCTGGTATCCTGGGACCCCACCCTGGGGAGAAACCACGCAGCCTAGGAGAAAGCAGGTGGTGGGCAGGGGGTCTTGGGCAGGGCTGAGGCTGCCAGAGGTAAGCAAGCCCAGCCAGGGCTCCTCCACACCCCTCAGTGCCACAGGGAGCTTGTGGCTGAGGGGGCACAGAGGGCTGGGGGGGTCCATTCAGCCGCCACATCTGTCAGATCTGTGAATCAGGACCTCACCCAGTCATTGTGACCCCAAAACCTCAGGACATTGACCTCTGACCTCAGAAACTTCCAGACCTCTGCTGGGCACCTAGGGCCAATGTTGACAGTCCTGGGCTTTAGCCACACTGAACTAGCAACTCCCCCTCTAGGGGCACCCTCCCCCTTCCAGCAGCCAGGCAAGATTCAAGGCCCAGCTTGGTGCCTCCTCCTCCAAGAAGCCCACCCAGTCTCTCTTCTGCTCTCCCTTCCCGCCTCCCAGCATGGTCGCATCTATGCCAGGCTCCCAACGAGGCCGTTGGGGGCTGAGATTCAGCACCACCTGTCTGGCCAGGCCACGGCCATGCTTCCTGCACCCTCTGCTGAGCCCTGGACTTCCCCTAGGCCTTACCCCTGACCTCTCTCCTTGCTTCCCATGGGACAGATGGGGACACTAACGCCAGAGGTGCCACGGCACCTGAGGCCACACATCGAGCTGAGGCCCCGGCAGGGACGAGACCCTAGCCCCGGCCTTGGCCTCAGCCCCGATGCCCCAGATCTGTCGGACGCGGGGGCGCCTTGCAGGCCTGGGTGACCAGGATGCCAATCTGAAACCTCAGGACAGACGGATGGACGAACAGGCAGGCAGAACAGGTGGGAGGAAGCTGGCAGGCCCCACTGGCCCACGGCCAGTCTGGGAGTCTGGGCACCTCATGGCTTAGCCAGCGCCTGGGCCTTCCTGGCTACTCTGGGCACAGTCTGAGCAGCAGATTTGGGGGCCAAGACCCTGAGGACAGTGGACAGTGAGCCATCAGCTCTGTGCAGGCTGCAGGGCAGGGCCAGCATCCTGGAGCGTCCCTCTTCCAGGAAGAGATGGGGGTGGGGGCCTGCCTGGGCCACTCAGCACCTCAGGGTGGAATATAAGCCCCATCCAGGCTCTCCCCAGCTCTATGGCTCTGCCCTCTGCTCTCAACAAAGCTGGGGACCCCCTCGGAGCCAGGACTCCCTGGGCCCAGCTCCCTCACCATCCATCTCACTTTTTAAGCAGCCCACTGCCTGGGGCTGCTCTAGCCAAGAATTCCTGGGCCACCAGGGCCTCCTAGCCAAGAGCCTCAGCTTGGATGCCTTGGAGGACAGGGTGCTCACTCCCCCAGGAACAGCCCACCCTACCCCTGGCTGTGAGGACCTAAACAGTGTGGTGAGTGCTTACAGGGGCCAGCACCTTCAGAAGACCTCCCTGGGCTCATGGGCCCCAGGCCTTGACCGAGGTGGCGAAGGGTCCCAAGCAGCCTTCCAGCCTTCCAAGGCCAGCCCTGGGCTCCTGGCCCTGTCGCCCCCTCCATGCATACTCCTTGAGCACCCTCCATGGACTGGCTGCCTGGCACCCCAGCCTATTTCATAGGCCTGAGGCTCAGGAAAGGAAGCTGGGCATGCCAGACACCATGCTCCACCCCCAGGGCAGTGCCACCAAGGCAGTGATGACCCTGCCGGAGCAGTGACAGGGGCTCGGTCCATGGGTGTGGCCAAGCCAGCATTTCAGCCCACTCCAGGGCCTGATATGGGCGCATGAGCACATAGAACTGGCCCCGGGAAGATGGGGACTGCAAGGGATGGATCTGGCGCCTTCTAGAAGGGGCGTGTCAGCAGCACCTGGAAATTCCCAGCACACCCCGCCAGCCCTGAAGTCACCCTGGGAGGGCCTGAGTCAGGCCCCCAGCCCATCCACTGTGCCAGACTGCACCTGCCGGGGCCAGCACATCTGGGGCCCAGAGGCCTCTGCCACCACTGAGCAGTAGGCCCTGACCAGGTCAGTGGGCCTCACTGGGCCCCAGACACACAAGCATCATCCAACCGTCCGACATGTGGCTACTGGGCTCCCACGGAGTGCCCAGTGCTGCGCTGGGCACTGAGAGGACAGCGGTCAACATAAACCACAGGCCTGGCCTCTCAGAGCTTGCGTGGGACAGTGCCTCCCTCCCACACTCGGCCACCCACGAGCCCTGTAGATCCCGAAATCTGTCCCCTCTCCTCAGCCGCCAGGGGCCCAGGCCCTCTATCTGAGACCAGCCTCTTCCCATCTCCCCCACTGCCGGTCCCGACCCAGAGGGTCTTTCTTAGCTCAGGAGGAAGCTGCCCATCCCTGCCCTGCTTAAAACCTGCTGCAGCTCACCAGGCCTGGGGCTGATGCCCCCGCCACCACCCAACCTCACTTCCCACCCTAACCAGCTGCCACCCACTCCCCAGCCCCCAGCCCACTCCACAGTCCTCCCTCCAACAGGGATGCCATTCTCTCTAGCACATTCTTTAGGACCCAGGTCGGAGGTCACCTTCTATAAGAGGTTTTCCCTGGCCCACCGTCATTGCAGGCGGGTTAGGGGCTCCTGCTGTGGGCACAACAGGGCTTCGTGTAAATGATGGTGAGGGAGGGAGGGAGGGAGGAGTAACGGGGGCTTCCCAGTTATACCTGCACACATGGCTAGTTTTGTTCACTGGGTCCAGGGGCTGCCGTAGACGCCGCGGGTGTGGAGCACAAGCTCAGAGCGGTGGGGAGGGCTGGCGGGAAGGGGAGGAGGGAAGAGGTAGGCCCCTGGGAGCATCTAGGCCCTTCAGCCAGATGGAGAAACCGAGGCCCAGAGAAGGGGAGGGCTGCCCCCAAGCTTGCCTTGAGTCCACAGCACAGGGCACACGGCACACAGCATACAGCATCATACACACGCTGCCCTGACAGAGCTCCCCAGCTGGCTAGCTGGGGCTACCTTCTCTCTCTGCTCAGGCTGGTCTGAGCCCCTTGGGTCAGGGCCCCAGGCAAGGCGGGGTCCCGCAGCAGGAATCTGAGGAACTCTTGGCTCCCCCACACCGACCGGGAAGGCTGCCCCTCTGGCTCCAAAACTGAACTTGGAGGCACCCCTGAGGCCTTGAGAGAGCCCTCGCTCAGGAGCCTCAAGACTCCTGGTAAACAGACAACCCTAACCAGCTGGATTAGTTGGTTTCTCAACCCAGGAGAGGCTCCAGGCAGCAAATTAGAGGCAGTGGAGCTGCCGGACGCGGGAATCCCACATCAGCAGGACCCTCCAAGAGGCAGCACAGACCTAAGAGCCAGACAGACCCGGGTTCAAATCTGAGCTCAGCCCCCTTGAGCGTGACCTGGAAAGTTCCTTGGTGCTCCCACCCTCATGCTCCCCACTCCACTACCTCCCAAGTGGGTGGCCCTTGCTAAGCTCCCCTTCTCTGGCAGCCAGGGAGGAAACACATGCAAAGCAGACCCCGGCCGGGACACACACATCAGCCCCACGAGAGGAGGCCTTTCCAGGGGACCCCAATCCTCCAGCAGTGGAAAGCGAAGCCCTGTGTCCCCCAGTCCAGGGCCTGGGGGATGGTAGTAGGTTCCAGAGGAATTCCCACTCAAAAGAGTTTTTAAATCTGTTTTACCACTTGGGACAGTGAGGGCCTAAGTCCCAGCTCTGGACACTCAGCCCCCTGGCAGCACCGACACCTGCTACAGGTAGGGTGAGCTGAGACACCACCCAGGGCCCCTTCCCTCCAGGGGCCTGGCCCATTCGCAGCCTTGCCACACTCTCCAGCATAGGGAATAACTCTGGTCTGGGAGGCATGTGGGAAAGTGTCAGGAGCAGGGAGGGCCACGGCAGGGGTGGGGTAGGGGGTGATCTCTGGAAAGCGGTGGAGGTCCACAGGTGTCATCGAGATGGGGCTGCCAGGGGATGCTGACTCACTCTCTTCCAGACCACAGCTGATGCCTGGGGAGCTGCTTGCCAGCCAGCGGGGCGTCCTCCCTGGTCCCGCTCTGAGCAGCTGGTGGGCTTTAGGGTCTGTGGCGCCAAAGGCTGGAGGCTGCAGAATTTCAGTGTCTTGCATTCACAGACTCAGAGCGAGCCCCTCGTGGCATCCCCAGCACCTCAGAGGCCATATACTCCACCGGAGGCTGGGAGAGGCCTCAGTGGGCAGGGTTCCAGGCTCCATGCTGTGCTCTGCCACTGAGGTTGTGGGATGACCTTCTGGGGCCTCAGCATCCTCATCCATAGAGTGGGTCAATCACACCACATGGCTGCCTTGCACAGAGGACCTATGAGTGCTGGCTTCCTTCCAGGCAGAGCCCTTCCCCAGCATCCCTGGCCCTTACTCCTGCATCTGCTTGTATGCCTCCAGGGCCAGAGAGCTCACTGCCTCCCTGCCAACAGTGGGGCTGGCCCAAGCTGCAGGCTCCCCACTCAGAAGGTGAGGATGCCCTGCAGGGGGGAAAGGACTGGGAGAGGGCCTAGACAAGTGGAGAGCTCTGTGAAGGAGACAGGGAAGATGGAGAAAGGGAGGAGGGCGCGCACCTGTGCCCACCCCCACCCCGCGGCCAGCTCGAGGGGAGGCCCCAGCCCGAGCTAGGGAAGGAGGACAAACGGTGGTTTTGTCCTTGGCCAGCGGGCGGCCCGCACCACACAATGACCCTTTCATCAGACTGAGGGAGCCCTGGGCCGGGGTTTCATCTGACAAGGGAGGGCGCCCGGCCTTCTGTCCCCTTGCTGGAGGAGTGGGGGGGCCCGAGCCCTATCTGAGCCGGACCCAGGGCCACAGAAACTGGAGGCCTCAGGGGGGAGCCAGCTGACGTCCGCCCCCCATCTGCCCCAGGGGGAGAGAGGCTCCAGGAGGTTAGGAGATTGGCCACAGGCCACACGGAGGGGCCCTGTTCTGGGTACTCGCCCCATCCTGAGCTGACAGAGGGTCTGCGTCTCCACTATTAAGACCTCCATCCCATCCTATCCCATTCCATCCCCTGCCACCACCCTCAGGAGCTACTCAGGGTAGTGGGACCACAAAGCATTGGTCCAGATCCCCAGCAGGTGTCTGCACTCCCCTCGGCTGTGCAGCCCTGGCCACCTACCCCCTAAGGCTGGCGTGAGGCTCCAGGGGACACAGTGGGGGTGGACGGGGCAGGGCAGGGAGCATGATTTGCTGGGCCTGTGTCCAGTGTCCCCAGAGAAGCCGAACGCAGAACCAATGTGCAGTCCGGGCCTCGAAAACTACCTCCCTTCATGGTGATCTCCTCCCACCCAGGGCACCTCCGTCGGCTGCCTGCACCTCCCCTGAGAGACCCCAGGACTCTTCTCCCTGTTGGATTCTCCCATAGAGAGAATCTCCTCTCAGAGGTGGCGTGGAGCTGGCCCTAGAGCCAGGGGGACTGTTACCCTGGGCTCTGGGTGACCTCAGCCAAGGGCCTCTCTGCTGGACCCCAGCATCCTGTCTGCCCAGCTCTGCAAGAGCTGTGAGGCTCCCTTGAGAAGAATGCTGGGTGAACATGTTTGACAGTGGGTGTTGTTCTTTCTTCTAGGAGTCTCTTGTGTGTTCCTGTTTAGGCAACTCTTATTCATCCTTCAAAATCCTGTCTAGATGTCACCTCCTCCAGGAAGCCCTCTGAGACACCCTAGAGAGTTCATCACTCTCCCCTGAACAAACACGGCAACTGAGCCTCCCTCTGTGTCACTGACGGCCAGCCTCCCTGCTCCTAATAGCTGAGAATGACCACATCTCCTGAGCCCTCACTGTACACCAGGCACCCAGCTGAGCACAGCTCTGCACTTGCCTGGTGAATTCTCAAACCCCCCCAGGAGGTTTGAGTTCTCATGGTCCCCACTGTACAGAGGACACAGCTAAGGTTACGGGATGCACCCAGGCAGTAAGAGAAGGAATGGGATGGAGACCTGGAATCCCGGTCTCCATCAGGCCCCTTGGCCTCACAGGGACTCATGGGAAACCTGGTTAGAGAATGGGTCTTTCTCCTGCAGGCCTCATACACAGCTGTGGAGCCCACTGCAGCCCCAGGAGGAAGCTTACGAGGACCCACCTTCTCCTCCCGCCCCTCTGTCCCCACATCCAGGGGCTCGAAAGGAGTCACTTCCAGAATGCACCATTCCCCGCTTTACCTAGCAGTCAATGAGTCTCACCCCCATGTCAGTGGTTTCCTGGAGTCTCTGTGATCAGAGCGGCTCCATTTGTACATCTCCAGCTTCGGGGGAGGGGGAGGTCCCTTGGGGGTTGAGAGTTTACCACAGTCCCCCGCTCACACCTCTCTGTGTGCACACCACTCTACAGAGCCACACATGCTTCCAAGTCCCAACAGGGTGCGGGCCCGACCTGACCTGGCCACAGAAGGATCTCCCTCCCAGCCATCGATGAGGAGACTGAGGCCCAGAGAGCCCCACGGACCTGCTGGAGGCCACACAGCAGAGCTCATCCCCCACCTGGACACACACAGTCTTCCAGGCTGGGAGCTACTCCTCCCAAGGGTGACCTGTCCACGCCTGAGCCGGACGGCCCCATTCTGCCCCCTACATGGGCTGCGACGCTGTGGAAGTGGGCCTGATTCAGCACCACGCCCCCCCAGGGTCATGCCCACAGGGCTCTGGGACTGCGGTTGGCACCACCAATAAAGCCACAGCGGCAAAGCCGGGAAGAGGCCCAGCCTTGGCAGGACAGTGGTGAGCGCCCCCCACCCCCCCACAGCCAGGTGGTCGGTGAGTAACCGCCCCGTCACCCATGACTCACTCGGCTCCCCAGAGCGGGCGGTCACCATGAGAGCCTCGTACCGGAAGACCTGGGGGATCGTCGTAGCCAACCCCCACATCTGGGAGGGAGAGGCCAAGACCGGAAAGGACCTGCCCAAGACAGTAGGCCAGCCTTGTCCTGGCACAAGGTCTCAACCAGGCCCCCATACCAGCTGATCCGGCACCACGGGCCCTCCTCTTGGCCTGTGGTCCCCCACCTGCCCTCCCTTGGGCCCTTGATGATCCCCACCAGCCCTGGGACCTCCTGTTCTGACAACACAGGCTCAGAGAAGGGCAGAGCTGGCCAGAGCTGCCTTAAATGGCTGGCTGGGCCAAGCTCAGCGTCCAGCGGGGGCTCAAGGCCCTTCCAGGCCAGCACACCCGTCCGACCCAATCAGTGGCAGGGGCCCAGGCATGCATCTGGGATTCACTGTGCATGAACCACAGCCCAGGACAGGGAGCTGGGAGAGCAGCCCAGATGAAAGGGGCAGGATCAATTGTCCGCCAGTGTCTGTCATCCCAGCAATGGGATGCCTTCTGGAAAGTTCTCTGGAGCAGAAAGAAGCCTCTGCCCCTGGCATCCTCAGATCCTACAAAGCCAACCTTCTTGACATTCCTGCGGTACTCAGGTGGGCTCGCTAGTGACCCCCAACAGTTCTCAAAGCACTTCCGCACTGGCTGCCCCCCCTGCATCAAGGCATCTGTTCACAGACGCTCAAGAGGGTCTTCTCACCATGCACACTTTCATCTGCATCCCTGGGGCTCTGCTCACACCCATGGCATCTTACACACCTGGTGAACCCTGTGCCCACCCCAACAGGGCAGGGGAAATCCCAGCGAGGGCCGAGCCTCCCTTGCCTGCTCCCGGGAACGCCTGGGTGGGCCTCTGCTCAGGAAGCCTGGCATCAGCACTTTCCTCACCGTGGGGCCGAAGGCTAAGCTGGGCTGGCGCTGGGGCCGGGTGGCTCAAGGCAGGGGCAGAGTCTGCCTTATGGTCGCCCACCCCCTCGGGAGCCCAGCACTGGCCCAGGAAAGTTTGGGAAAGCTGTTGCCTTAGGAAAATTTCTGCCAAGAAAGCTGGCAGTGCACGCTCGGTGGGTGAGCCTGTGTGGGATGGCAGTCACTGCAGGCCTTGACTTGGGGGCTGACCCCAAAGGAAAACTTGGGGTCTATGAAGGTATACTGGCCACCACCTGCCCCAGAGCCCCCAGAGCTGCTGCCTTGGCGCCCACTCTCATCAGCTCCTGAGCCCCTTGCCCAGCTCCTCCTCTCAGATTCTTTCTCCAAACCATCCTGGAGGACTCCTGGTTTCCCAGTCCTGGACACCTCCCCGTTAACGCCAAACCTCCGCCAGCTGGCTCCAAAAATGATTTCTTAAGCAGACTAGCGGCCCATTCTCTAGCAAGGCTCGAGATGGAGGTGCTGGGGATTCCGGGGGCAGAGAAGCCTCCCGGCCTGAGAACCAGAGCCTGGGATTCCAAGGCCCCCTGGGTTGATCCATTTCCCGGGAGGGACTCGAGAAGCAGGACTCTCTGGCCTGGCACTTCCCTAGCCTGAGCTCCCAACGATCAGGCGTCCCCACCCGCCAGCGCCCTGCCGGGCGGCCTGGCCCCCCCCCCCACCCCCACCCCAGGCGAGGCCTCCGCAGCCGGGGCTGCCCGCCGGGCCTGGAGCGCTCTCCGCGCCCCGACCTTGTAATTATGTCCCACAGCCCGGGAAACCGCGGGCCTCGCAGCATCTGGCTGCGGTTGCGAACTTTTGTTTCAAGATGCGCGACTATTTATAGAAGGAAAACTGGTAGGATAGTAATTTCCTAGGAGCTGGAGAAGAAATTGGCTGCGTCTCTATTAAAAGGGGGTGGGGGCGCAGCGATTTATTAGGACTGCGGCCGAGCGGGGGGAGGGGGCGGCGCAGGGAGCGGGAAGGCAGCGGCTGCCCCCTCTGGCCGCGTTAGGCGACCCCGGACGTGGCCCGCGTGTAAAGGAGAGGCAGAGGGAGGAGGAGGGGAAAGGAGAAGGGAGGGACAGCTGGCTCTGAGGTTTAATCAGTAGCATCCAGCTTAAATTCCCCCAAACGGCGGTTCCATAAATCAAACTTCTTTTTAAATCAGAGGCCAGAGCATATGCGTCCCATTAGGAATCGGGCGAAGCCACCGCTGCGCCGACGCGCCCCCTCGGCTCGCTGGGCCAGGCCGGGCTCTGCCGGGAGCTTCCCGGAGCCCGGCCGCCGCTGCTCGGCCCGACGCACACGCGCGCACACGCTCTGCGCGCTGCCCTGGCTCAGACACCTGGGCGCACCTCGGCCGGTTGCACGCGCGCACCGCGCGCCCCCCTCGCCCCAGGTGAGGAGTCGATCAGGCCGCTCAGCGCGGTAGGGAGGAGCGAGGAGCCGCAGCAACCTCCGAGGACAGCTTGGGCGCTGTCTAGTGGGGCGCAGCGTGCACGTGTGTGCCAGTGTGTACGCCGGGGGGGCGGATGTGTGCCTGGCCTCTCTCGAATGCGGCGCAGCCGTGCGGGCCGCGTGGATGTCCAAAGGGAGGCGAATCCCGCTGGTCCAGGACTCGACTGGGACACGCAGGGAATCTCCGCGCCGCCCGCTCGCCCTCCGGACCTTGCGGTCGATGCGCACAGCCTGGTCTACCCCGGCAGTCGGGCCTCTATAGCTGGCCACACTCTCTTTGACCCCAAAGCCGGAACTTCTCACTGCCGCAGCCGCCCCCCAAGTCCTCCACCTCGGCTGCTTACGCCGGCGAGGCGACCCAAAGTCCCACGGCTTCCGCGCTCCGGGCACCCGGCGCCCCGCCCAGGGTCCTGACTACTGCGTTCCCTGCGCGTCCCGCTCCAGTGCTGGAGGCCGGGGAGGAGGGTCCCCTGCCCGCCCACCCCACGTGCGGCCCGCGGCACTCACAGGTAGCTGCCGCTGGACAGGATAAGAAAGATCTGCGGGCAATAGACGGAGAGGAGCGCGCTGCGCGGCGACAGCAGGAGCATGGTGGGCCGGCGCTCCTGGCGGGGTTGGGCAGGCCCCGCGGGCAGGGCGCCCGGGTCAGCTGAGGCCGGGGTCTCCCCGAGGTAGGGCGGCGACAGGGCGCGCTAGGGACCCTGGTGCGCGGGCCCCGGCGCAGTGGTCGCCCGGGCCCCGCCGCCAGGGCCGCGCATCGCGCTGGGGCTAGGGCTGCGGCGAGCGCTGGGGCTGGAGTGCCGTAAGGGGCAGCGGGCAGTGGGCAGCGGGTGCGCCTCGGCCGCCGTCTGGCCCTCCGTCCGTCGATCGATCGGAACCGGCTCTGTCGCTCGCTCTGGCTCACGTCTCCAAGTCTCCCGAGGCGCGCAGCTGCCATTGGACAGGCCACCCCTACATCCGCCTCCTCCGCGGGCGGGTTTTTCAAAGGAGAGGCTGACCCAAGCGTGCGGCGGGAGCCGCCCCCAGGGCTTGCCCAAACTGCTTTGGCTCGGAACCTCCCCCTACCCCCGCCTCAAGTTCAGCGAGCCACACAGCTCTGGCTGGCTCTAGAGGGTGCACCTTGGGGCGAGGCACCACGGGGTAACCGCGCGGGGGCGTGCGCTCCTCTTGGGGGCTGTGCTCTTAGCAATGTGTACTCGTGTGTGCACGCATGTGCCTCCATGTGCCTGTGTGTGCCTGCGGGAGCGCGGGTGCAGGTGTGTGTGCACAAATGCACCGTGTGTGCCGCGCCACTGTCTGCTTACGCCCCTAGTTTTGGTGAGGCTGGCTGTGGGTCGCCCCACTCACTGCCACAGCCAGCCAGGCCCAGCCGGGCAGCGCTCACCTGTGCACTTGCTCACTGGTGTCTCTGCAGCATCTTGCCTCTGAGTCTCTTTGGAGGGGCTGCCAGTGGGAAGGCAGCCCCAACAAGTGCACAGAGGCCCCCAACTCGGGCTTCCCCTTTGCTCTCCTTTGAGGAGTTGCTTGGGAGGTGTGCTGAGGAGCAGATTCACAAGGACACACTTTAATGAACAATCCTCCTTCTTCCAGTGATTTTTTTTAAAGCCTCAAACAGAGGTTTTGAGTCCCTGCTCCTATTGTCTGCCAAGCCTAGCTACCTCTGAACATCCCTCCAGATGCAGTGTAGAGCCTAGTGTAAGCTGGAGTGAAGGCACAAAGCAGGGACGATGACAAGAAAAGAGCAGTCGGTACAATATGGCCAGAGGTCCCAGGGGGAACCGCTGGCTTCCAGACCTGCTGTGGAGACATCCCCAGCCGCCTTCTGCACCTTCACCTCTCTGGATCCTGGGCTCTCAGGCCCCTCGAGAGCCGCCTGCTTCTCCCAGCCCCTAGAGCAGGGGGCAGGCATGAAGCAGGGCTGTCCCTGGGACTTCACGACCCCAGTTCCAGTGGGCAGAGAGTGCCCAGACTCCAGATGGCTCCTCACGGCCCTGGCGTGGCCTCCTCCAGGGCTGCAGCTTGGAGGATGCTCAGTCCCAAAGCGAAGGACTGTGACTCCCCAAAGCCATTGGAATTGCCCCACATCCAAGGCACGTCTGCTCTTGAGGCCCCGACCCCCGAAGGGATTGCCAGGACGGAGTTCTCCGTTCCTGCTCGTCTGGGAGCTCCGGAACCCCAGGGGCTGCGCATCTGCACTCGCACCCAGGCTGAGGGCACAGGTGTGCGTGGCAGCTGCGTGCACGCAGGTAGGAGGGGGAAGAGGCTCACTGTGTACATTTCATAAACACGCGCCCATGGGTGTGAGCTGGCGGGCTGTGGTCGCCGAATAGCCGCCCAACACATTCAGTCTCTGATACGTGGTTGGAATTTCACGGCCCTACAATCCCCCCTCCTGGGATTCCGAGGCCCTGGAATACATCACCTGAAGGAGCCCCCAGGGCACCTGCAGGCTGTGACATCGTGCTCTTTAACAAGAAGAAGGGCTTGACTGGTGCACACAGGTGTTTATCAGGACACCCCCCACCCCAGGGCAAAGGCCCCCAGGCCTAGCCTCCACAGCACCCGGTGAAGAAGGTGCTACTGTTACCCCGTTTTTTGGATGAAGGTAGGTGGGCCAGGAGGTTAAAGAGCTCACCCAAGGCCACCAGGTGAGGAGTGAGGGGGAAGACTGACTCCAAACCTCGTCCTTAACACACTGGGCTCCCAGGTCATTTAATGCTGTAGGTCACACCTGGGCCCCGCTGCCCCCTCCTCCCCACCTTGTGCAGCCAAGAAGCCATGGCTTGCAAAGAAAGCAGGCGCCATGACTCCACCATGGGGTGGCGGGGGCCATGGCGCTGCCGGGGTGGGGGTGGGGGCTGACCCTCCCCCTTCCCCGCCCTCTCCTTTGTAGATGCCCGGTGGCTCTCTGCTTTTCTGGGTGTGGCTCCACAGTAGGGTCTGGAGACCACGTTCTTTCCTCTCCCCGCTAGGAGTGAGAGAGTCTGTGTTTTAGAGGGCACAGCAGAGGGAGGAGGTCCCCCTTCCAGGGCTCCTTGGTGGGGGCAGAGGGCAGAGCTAGGGCCACTGCCTGGCTCTCTTACCCACTCCCAGAGAGGCTGGCACAGGTGCCTGGGGGCACAGGTTGTCTCACTCACGGGGCTTTCTACTCAGACACTGGCCACCATTCTGTTCAGGATGGCCAGAGCTGCAATCCCATTTATAGAGGGGCCCGGGCGGCTCAAGAAAGAAGGGGGAGGGGGAACCTGCCCATGGCCATGTGGACCTCGGAGCCCTGGGAGCAGCCCTGAGAGCCCAGGTTGGGCACCATGTTCAGCTCCTTCTGCTGCCTGGAGGTGGGGAGGTGAGAGGTGGTCCACCGACCTCTTCCCACAAGCTGGGGGCAGGGGGTCTGTTCTCAGATGACTCCTGCTGAGGAATTGGTGCTAGGAAGTGTGATCAGTGATGGAGGCCAGAGCCAACTCCAGTCCCAGCTCCTCCACTTACTCTTGTGGGACAAGTGACTTGCCTCCTTCGCTGGGTTTCCTAAACCTTGAAAAGAGAAGAGTAACAGCTTTTAACTCCAGGGTTGCCGGGAGGGGACAAGGCCTCGGTGCTGAGAACCAGGCAGCAGAGAGCCAGCCTCATTGGGGGTGCCCATTGCTTTAGAGGGCACGGGTGAGTAACTGCAGGGGCTGCTGGAGAGGCCTGAAAACAGCGCCTGGCTCCCCACCCCCACACCCCCCCAGATTCAACGCGCGCACGCTCACCTCCCATAAATAAATACCCAGGGACACAGCCTACACACAGACCCACGATAAACAAAGCCACCACTGGCCTCAGACACGCCCGCCCAGGCCTGCAGAGCCGAGGCTGCGACAGCGGGCTTCCAGCCCTGCCTCTGCAGCCACCGGCCTCACTCCCAGCAGGCTCTGGGCCTCAGTTTCTCCATCTGCAAAACGGCGGAGGGGGCGATGGACGGAGGTGCGAGGGGCAAAATGATTCTCAGGACCTGGGAAGCCGCGTCTCCGCCAGCGGCACCTGAACTGGGCCTTCCCCGTGGGCTGTTCACCGGCTTTGGCCGCGGCCGGGATCAGGCCTGCCTCCCAGCCGCTGTCGGCGCACAGTAGGCGCGCAGGGCGCCGTGGCGCGCGGGGTCGTGGGCGCCCCCGGCGAGGTGCACCGCACCCCCGTATGGTCACACACCCCCACCCCCACTTCGAGCGAGGCCGAGACAGATTCTGTCTAAAGGAGATCGCAGCTCAACAGGTAAGGACTCGGCTGGGTTCAGGAATGTGGAAATACGACTCAGAGCAGCTACTGCAGCGAGCAGCGAGCGCGGCCCGCCGGGCCAGGCGAGGGGGAGCGCAGCGAGAGGGGGCCGGGCCGAGGGCCCCGGGGCGGGCGGGGGCGCGGGGCCCGGACCGAGCCCGAGGCGGCCGAGCCAGGCGCGCGGCCCATCCCGAGCCAGCCGGACGAGTTGTCAAGGTAATTTCAACACGTCCGGGTGATGGATAGAGACGAAGGGCCGTGGCGGGTGCCCCGGCCTGCGCGCTCGCGGTCGGGGTGCGCGCCCCCCGCCCGCCCGGGCCTCCTCGGCTGCCCGATGCCCCCCGCCCCCCGCCCCGGCGCGCCCTCCAGGCAGCGAGCGCTCGGCCCGGGCTCGGCGCCCAGCGCAGCCCGGGGGAGGGAAGGCGCGTCCCACCCCCGGGGCCTAGAGCCCAAACAGGTGAAAGTACGCGCCGGGCACGCTCGCCGCTACCCGCGAGCCTGGCCGCGGCCGCCCGCGCGTCCTCCTCTCCCTCCTCCAGCCCTGGGCTGGGCGACCCTTGGGAGTACCCGCCGTTCAGGGGGCTCGGCTGCGTCTCTGCCGGGCCAGGCGAGGGTCCAACGCACACAGCCCAGACCCGGATCTCCGAGAGCCGCCTGAGCCCCCTGCCGTCCCCTGGTCCCCGCGAGGACCCCCTGGAGGCGGCTTCTGCTGGCTGCCCCAACCCTCGGCGGCGACCCCTGCCCACGGGGATACTCACCCAAGCTTCACGTACAGGACGCCAAAGCAGAGAAACACGTAGAAAATCCACTTGCGAAAGTTTCTGTGCATGATCCAGAGAGGGGGGCTGCGCCATAGACAGCGGCGGCCGGAGGGGACGCGCAGGCCAGGCGGGGAACGGGCAGGGGCGGGGGACTCCGGCGGACAGCTCTCAGCCGGCGCTGCGGCTCGGGCGGCCGGCGACGCGCGGGCACTCGGCGCGCGCTGCCACCATGGTGAGCCCGGGGCGCCGCCGCTGCCGCCGCCGCGTGCACCTGGGGGAGTGACCTGGGCGGGGGGCCTCAACCTCGGAGCCGGGCTGGGCAACCGCGGGGCCCTACGAGCGCCAGCCGGGGCCAGGGCCCGAGCGCAGCGGGCGGGCAGGCGCTGCCTCCACTGGGCGCAGCCGCCTGGGGCCGTGCGCGCCTCGCCGAGCGCCGCGGCGGCCAATGTGTCCGCACTTGTCGGCCTCCCAGGTGACTCGCGGCCCCGGCAAGCGAGCTGCGAGCAAGCGAGCGCGCCCCAGGTAGGAGGATCCGCCTCCCGCCCGCCCTCCTCGCTCGCCGCGCTCTCTCTCTCTTTCTCTCTCTCTCTCCGTCGATCCCTGGTTCTCCCCTCCCTTTTCTCCTCCCTCCCCCGTGGCACACAAACGCATCCACCCTCCGGACCCCCCTCCCCAAGCCAGCTCCCTTCCGATAGCCCTCCCGGGATTGGGTGGGGGAAGGAGGATTGGGTGTGCGATGGCGCGGGGGGGTGGGGGTGGGGCGTAGGGGAGGGTGCGGCTCGCAAGAGACACCTGTGGCGGGGCCGGCCGCTCCTCTGAGCCCGCGGGGGTGGGGGGCCGGGGAATGGCTGGTACAGGTCGCAGTGGCCACTTGGCTAGTGGGGGAGGGAGAGACCACCCACTCCCGTAGCCATTCTGGGCACGCTTCCCCTCCCCCTAGCAATTATCCACGAGGGGTCCTTCTGAGCCACACCGTTAGCCCAGGCGTCGCTGCGTCCCCCGAAGATTTCGATTGGAATCCTCCTCCCAGCATCCAGGGTCATCCCCACCTGTCAGCACTGCTTCCAGTGGCGCTAACTCAGAGTGGGGACAGGAAAGGGACAGAGGCCTGGCTAGGTACAGGGGGATAACTCCAATGCCTTGGTCTGGGCACCCTTAAGGGGGCAGAGAGGAGGATGTTGAGGGGGCTTCTCTGTCTTTGGGGGAGGCTCCTGGACCCCAGGGGTTCCCTGCCACCCCTCCCCGCCGGCCCCGGTCCCGCAGTCTGCGCGGTCTCCTCTGTCGTGCCAGGCTGGGAATTCACGTTCAGCGCCCAGAGCGCGAGGTCAGGACGGCCGCGGTGCCTCGCACACCCAGAGCCGTCTGGCTTCGCTCAGTCCGGAGCGAGTGGGCGCCCGAGCCCGGGAGACCCTGCTGCTCCGCCCAAGCCCTGGCTGTTCCGAGGGGGCGGGACGGTGACCGGCTGCCTCACTGCTGTCCTGGCAAAGCTCCTCTCTTGCTCCGCGGCTCGCTGCCCTGGACGCCTTGGAGCGTGCCACTCTTGAGCGAGCGGCTGAAACTGAGAAGCGCTCAGTCCCCAAGGACCAGCTAGGACCCGAGTCTCACTGGGGTGTGAGAATGTGTGCGGGAGCTGGGGGGAGGGGTGTTGACTCCAGCAACTCTTGGTCCAACCGAGCTAAACCCAGGCAGGGACTCAGAGCCTGCCTCCCTCCGTCCCCCGCAGTCCCGCCCGACCTCCTGCCCCTGATCCCCTCTTAATCCTTTCAAATCCCCTGAACCTTTGCCACGACCCGGGCGCGGGCCGGTCCTCGGCCCCTGGATCAGAGGCGGGGCCGGTGCAGCTGTGCGGAGCCGGGCGGATGGGGAGCGTTCCCAGATGAAAGGGACGTTGGAGATAATCACGGGCACGGAAATTGAGGCACAGAAAGAAGTGAAATGACAATAGCGGCCTCAGCCCCCGAGTGTCCCCCGCGCCTCTGAGTCCCCAGATGTCACCCCATTTCACGGAACGGGAAGCTGAACCCTAGAAACAAGAGGGTCCCGGTCGAGCCCTCGCAGCCGGTGGCTGGAGCGGGGCTGGCTCGGGAATGGGGAGCCGCGGGAGGAGCTCGTGCGCGCGGGCGGATGCTGCCACCCGGTGGCGACACGGCGACGCTCGGACACGGGGACGTGTGCGCGCCAGGGCCGGGGGCGCGGGCTACTGGGCCACGCCAGACTGCGAGGCGGGCAGTGTCCCCGACTCTGGCACAGGTTCCAGGCGCCCCCCCCCCCCGCGCCCCACCGCCGCCAGCCTCAGTCTCTGCGTCGGTTCATGGGGCGAATCCTCAGGAGCGGTGGGGCCGTGGCAGGGCTCCGAAAACGACGACCGCAGTGGCCGCCTCCTCCTGGCTCCGGGGCTCCGCGCCTGCCCCAGACCTCGGGCAGCGCGGACCCTGCCGCCCACTCGTCTGCTCCCGGGCCGGAGGTCGGGTTGGCTTCTGTACCAGCCGGGCGGGGTGGGGCCGGGAGAGGAGAGAGTTATGACCGGCGGACGGGACGCCTGGGTTGATTCACTGACTCGGCCCGCGACTCCGTGCCTCAGTTTCCCCAGAGAACCAGACGTAGGACCGCGCCTCTCCGGACGCAAAGGAACGGCCGCGCAGCATCGTGCTGCCCCCTGCCGGCCCCAGGAGGGAGGCGGCGTCCGGAGAAAGGTCCGCGGAGCAGGTATTCCCGGGCCGGGTTCGAGCCCCGCGCGCGTGACCTCCTGCAAGTCGCTCCGCCGACGACGTCTGGTTTCTCGTCGGCGTCTGGAAGGGGATCTGAATGGCTCCAAGGCTGGGGAAAATCTGGGGCGGGGGTAAGAACTCTATGAATCCCCTCTCCCCGCGCCCGGGGCACACACACACACACACAAAGACACAAACACACACCCACAGAGGCAGCAGGGCGGCTGTGCCCGAGGTTCCTACCCAGTCTGGGCCCCCAGGGCGGATTCCGGGCCTCAGAGGTCTGCGTACCCACACACAGATACACACACACCCCTCTTCCCTAAATGGGATTGCAGCTCCAGTCATCGTGAGCTGGATGGCCACCAGTGTCTGGCTCCAGGTGTCATGCACCTGTCTGGGTCGGGGAAGGATTGGGTGGGAGGAAGCAGAGGGGGGCTTCTGCCTGGGATCGGGCTCTGGTTCCCAATCAATATGGAAAGCTGCCCAAGCCCGGAGGGCAGGAGTCTCCAGAGGCAGGGCCCCCTGGGGACCCCAGATGGGTCTTAGGCCACCTTTGGGCTCAGTAGGGCTCAGCCACTTCTTACCTTTGTGACCTTGGGCAAAGCTCTCAAACTCTGCACCCTGGGTCCCCTCATCTCCACATGGGGACAATAACAGCCCCTACACCCCATGGGGTTCTGACATTTGGATATGTTAACCCATGTGAAAGTACTCAGACAGTGCCCAGCACAGGAAGGGGACTCAGTCAGTGCAGGTTCAGCCTGGCATGTTCTGGCCCCTGCCTGTCCCTCAGCCCCATCACATACAGGAGCCCCCTTGTTCTCTCCTCTCCATCTCCATTGTCTTTCCTTCTGTTACTTGAACACACCAAGCTAGTTCCTGCCCCAGGGACTTTGCACATGCTATTCCTTCTAGAGCAGTGCTCTTCCTCTAGATCTATCTGGCCCCAGCATAAACATCCCACATCAGAGGGGCCCTCACATTCCTCCCCCAAAGATACTCATATTCTCTAAGATAACACTCTGCTATCCCCTTTGTCACATTGAGGACAGTATGTCATTATTTGTTTCCTGAATGTCTACCACCAGCCTGTGAGCTCCGTGGGGACCCTCTCCACGTCTGCAGTGGTCCCTGCTCTATCCCCAAGGCATCAGATGGAACCTGGCATAAGTTAGTGCTCAATAAGCAGTTGTGGAATGAATGAAAGATTTTCCAGAAGCAGCTGGCATCCGGGACCTGCAGTGTTGCAAGCTGTGCAGAGCAGGGACCTGACACTGGCTGCCGTGAACCTTGAGTCTGAGCTGGGCCACCATCTCCAGCATCACCCACACCCCATTCTTGGGGCCTTTCTTCTGCCTCCTTCTTGCATCCTATGACTGGTTTCACTGACAAGCATCTCCTGGACCCTGCAATGCCTGCTTGGCTTTCACCGAGGGTGTATGGGGCCCTTTCTAGATAAGGAACAGTGCTTATCTATTGGACCTCACACAGCCTTGTGAAATGGTGTTACTAGACCCATTGCACAGATAAGGAAACTGAGGCAAGGAAGGAAGTGCTTGGCCAAGGTCAGACAGTTGGTGGAGCTGGGATTCGAACTCAGGCCCATCAGGCCCAGAGCTTTGGCTCCTTCTACTGTACGTCTCAGCCTCCAGGGAAGCAGGGCCTGTCCCTCATGGGATAGAGGATGCGGGGTGAACCATCCACAGCCTGCTGCCAGGAGCCCCCTGTTCCAGGTGGGACTCTGAATGTGGTGAGAGGTTAGAGGACAGGAGGCCAAGAGGCCAGTGCTGCTAGCACTGGGCCAACCCCAAGGGGAGTGAGGTGTATGAGCAGGGCCTGGAAAGGAAGGGAGGTACATGGGCAGAAGCCTAAATGGTCCCCCAAGATGTCCTGCCCTAATCCCAGGGACAGTGCATATGATGAGATATCACACCTGTGATTCTGTTGGTTATGTGGCAAAAGATCAGTGGACTTTGAGTTCATCAAAAGGAGATTATCCTGGTGGGCCTGGCCTAATCATATGAGCCCTTTAAAGGCAGAGAATTTTCTCTGGCTTGTGGCAAAAGGGGCAGTCAGAGAGCTTTGAGGCACAAGAAGGATTTGACGTGACATTGCTAGCTTTGAAGACGGAGGGTACCTCATGCTGAGGAATTCAGACGGTGTATCAGAGCTGAGAGCAGCCCCTGGCTGACGGCCACAAGGAAATGGGGACCTCAGTCCTACAGCCCCAAGGACCTGAATTCTGCCACCAACCAGAATGAGACTGCCTTCTTCCCCGGGGCCTCCAAGTGAGATCTGGACCAGCTCATGCCTGGGTTTCCACCTTGTGAGACTCTGAGCAGAGAACTCAGCCACACCTGCTGGACTTCGGACCCACAGAACTGCGAGAGAGCAGACGCACGTTGTTTTAAGCTGCTAAGTTCGTGGTGCTCTACACACCGCAATAGACAACTGATACAGCATGATGTGGACGTGCAGAGATAGGGGAGCAGAAATCCAAACAATGGAACAGCATGACCAATGGCTGCTGGGCGCTGGGGAGGTCATAGAGCAGAGTAAAAAATGAGACCAGAAAGGGGAAGGGGCTCAGACCGAGAAGCCAGTATGTCAGGCTGAGGAGGGGGGACTTGACTTTATGGGCACCGGGGAGCTATGGAAGACCTTGGAGAGAGGGCCACCAGAGGTGATGGAGAGCAACTCCTAGGATCTCCCAGACCTATTTTCTCCAGCCTCCTGTGAAGGGGCCTGGGAATCTGCATACTTAGTAAACACCCGTGTGGCTCTGGAGATCAGCACATTTGGGAAATGTTCTCTTTGGACAACTGTACACACAGTTGAAAGTTCTGAGTCCACATCCCAGATCCTCTCTGTGTACAAGGTTTTCCTGAGCCCCTGTCAATTGGGGACCCCCGTGAGGAGGAACAGCTCATCGTGGGAGGGGCAGAGCGCCCTCTGATGAGCCAGAACTGGAGCCCCCCCGGGAGAAGAGGCTGTGAAAGATGGACAAGTTCTAGGAGGAGCCCCAGAGTCTTCTGGGGGCCCTCCTGACCACCCTCTGTGTGCTGCGGAGGCCTCCCCCAGAGAAGGGCAGACGGAGCTCTGGGCTCCCCAGGGGAGAATGAGGAACCCCACAGGGCAAGTCCCAGAGCTCAACAAGTTTCCACGGGGGCACCCAGGAGCCCCGAGAACTGGAAGGAGTGAGCACCTGAGGCCGGCATCAGTTCACTGAGAATAAAGTGTGCGGGCTACCCTCTGACCTCTGACCTCTGCAGGGGTTATGCATCCAGGAGGTGAGGCATTTGATGGGGGCTCAGGACCACCTTGTGAACAAACTTGCTGTTTGGCTCAAAAGTGCCAGGGGCTGGGTTGGCCCCTGCAGAGAGAAGCATCATCGATTGTCATGTTGGTGACTCAGGTTCCCTTCCTCCTTGTGTCTCAGACTCTCAGATCAGTGTCATCACCTCCATTTTCAGCTGCTGGGCAGACCGAGGAGCCGAGAGAACCCCACCATCTGCTGTTGAGTTGTGATGTGAGAGAGAGATCAGCCGTTATTATGTCAATCCGCCAAGATGGGAGGTTGCTTGTTCCAGCGGCTAGTGCCACTTACCCTGACTGATGTGGCCCTCACCTGTCTGGAAGGGTGGGCTCACTCTCCCAGATATAGCCCTGGAAGCCGGAGAAGCAGCAGCTCGGGCGTAGGGTGGGGAGACGCGGCCCAGCCCCTCGCTCGGTCCTCCAGCTTACAGTGCGTGTGCTGAGCCTCCACGCTGCCCTTGACGCACCCGCGGAACAAAGGACATCAGAGCTCACTCAGAGCAGGGCTCCTCGTGAAGCATGCGTCAGTGGGCTGCTCCCCTCGGCCTTCTGGTGATTTTCCTCTGATTGGTCAGAAGCATCCGCCTGCCCAAAAGAGAGGCAGGGTTGTTATAGAGGGAAAAGAGGGGAAACAGTCCATACCTAGTTTTGTGACTTCCCAAACAGGCTTTTACAACCCAAAGGGAAGGTTGAAGAAAAGCAGGGGACAGAGTATATCATACAATAGAATTGGGGAGAGAAGAGAAAGAACAGACACCTCATCTCCTGGAGGAAGGTCACTGGGGCTGAGACAGGTGAAGAGGAGAGCAGATGTGGCCAGAGGGGAAGAAGGAGGGAGAAGGGCTGGGGGCTGGCCTTGGGAGGAAATTTGGGCACATTGAGGGCCAGTCCTTGAGAGTTACGTGGGCATGATCCATCGCCAGCCGTTCAGTCAGTGCCTGGAGAAACCGCTGTTCAGGAGGATGCAGCAGCCTCACCCAGGTCGGGGAGGTTAGGGGCACCGACTGACTTGCACAGGACAAGGAGTTCCCATGAGGGACTTTCAGTTCTGAAACTGGGCAGTCCCGGGCAAACCAGGCCAGGCTGATCGCCCTAGCAGGAGCAGAACTCTTCCTCATTGCTGTGGAGGGAGAACCTTCCATCAGTAGTTCCCAGCCCATAATCCATGAATTTTCCAGTGAAAGGTTGTCTGCCTGGGACCCAGGACTTTTCACTCTCTATCCAAATTTCCCTGTGCAAATATCTTCCCCTCCTTCTTTTCAAAGACCCAGAATACTCAGAAGCCCCCCAGGACAGTGGGTGGGGGCAGTGATGGACAGTGAGTATGGAAAGGAAAGTCCCCACTTCAGTACTGGAGTGGGAGAAGACGATTGCGAAATAAACTCTATTGCACTACATGCCACAACTTGCAGAAGGCAGCCAAAGCTGTACTCAGAGGCAAATGCATTGCTTTCATCATTAAAAGGAAAAATGAAAACAAATGACCTGAGTATTGAGATTAAGCATTTTGATAAGTAATTTATTAGTCCAGGAGTCAGCAAATTTTTTCTATAAAGGATCAGATAGTAAATATTTCAGGCTTTGCAGGGCCACATGCAGTCTCTGTCACATAGTCATCTTTGATCTATTAATTTTTTGATAACTCTAACAACATAAAATCTATCCTTAGCTTGTTTTCTGACCCTAGTTCTCTGACCCTGTATTAGTCAGGACTTTTCCTATTGCAAATGACAGAAGCCAAGCTATAAGCAATAAAAAGGGGGAACTATTGATTCACATAAAGAGCCCAAGGGCAGTGCAGCTTCAGGCATAGCTGGATCCAGAGCTCAAATAAAATTACCAGTGATTTTTTACTCTCCTTCTGTCTGCTTACCTAGAAGTTAGCCTCATTCTCAGGCAGGTCCTCTCCATGCAATGGCCCCTCACAGCTCCAGGCTTTTGTCTTGCAGCTTGACAACTACAGAGGAAGGAAAAAGCTTCTCTTTCCCAGGGTCCAACAAAGTTCCAAGATTGTCATTGTCTTTGACTGGTCTGGCTTGGGTCACATGCCTGTCCCTGAGCCAGTCACTGTGGCTAGAGAGGGAAGCACTGGCCTGGGTCACATGGGATCCTAGAGCCCAGGCTGGGGTCATTCCCATCTAGATTGCATAGACTGAGAAAGGGGAAGTCGTGGCTCCAAGAGGAAACTGGAAGGAGGAGGGTGAGTGCTGGGCCGAAAGAATAACCAGGATCCACTATGCACTGAAAATCTTGTATTAACAAATGCATACAGCACAGGCACCATTCACGAGCAAGGTGTTATCTTCACCTCCATTTACAGGGAGGAAACTGAGGCATGGAGCACATAGGAGCCTTGAGGGTAATGCAAGACTGGAAACTTACTATTGCATGGCCCATGAGTAGGTCAAAGAAGAAAGGCCACAGGATCATCTCCAAAGATGCCCACAAGGCCTTGAGAAAAATTCAGGGCTCCTTCCTGACTTGAAAAACAAACACACAACAAGCAGAAACTCAGAAATTTAGATGGGAAGCTCTTCATTAGCAAGAACTGGACTTCACCATCTCTCATTTGCCTGCTCCCCAAGGCCAGCCTTTAGAGCCCTGGGGATTCTGGGCTCTGGACATGCGCCCCTAATGTCATTCAGCCTGGAGTCTGGAGCAGTAGTCTGTGGTCCATGATTCGGTCCCACCTCTGTGCCTTTTCCATGCTGTTCCATGCTGTTCCCTACCTGGAATTCCTTTCCACTACATTTACAGCCCAATTCTGACCACTGACCTCCTGGACCCTGAGACTGAGTCAGGCTGTAAAGGGCACCGAAAGCCAGGCAAAGACCTTGCGCCTTGTCCTGGACAGGGCCTGAGCATCACACACTTGGCTGCGTGAGTAAGCTGGGCTCCTCAATGGCGGCACCGCAGACACTGGGGACTGGATTGTTCCCTGCAGCGGGGGCTGTGCTGTGCATTGTAGGATATTCAGCAGCATCCCTGGCCTCCACCGACCAGACACTTGTAGCACCTCTGCCCCCAGGTTGTGACAAAACAAATTACCTGTAGACGTTGTCACATATCCCCAGCGGGCAGGGTCGGCCTGGTTGAGAGCCGTGGGTCTTGGCTACGAGATCTGGATTTCCTGGTGTGGAGGGTGCAGGTTCTGTGCATCCTGTTTCCCGGACATCCCAGGACGGGGCCTGGTGGGCCACGCTCAGGCTGCCCCACGGGCGTATCTGAGCTCCTGCTTGGGGGAAGCAGAAATGTCCAAACAAGCGATTTCCTTCTCAGCCAGTGACGCAGCTGCCACATTGTCTCTGCCCGCGTTCCACTGATGCCACCTCTGCCCACATTCCACCGATGCCGGCCTGGCTCTGGACATGCCCGGCTGCAAGGGGGCTGGCCAGGACCAGCTTCCACTTTACACGACAGGTGGGCACACAGACCCTGGCCGGGGGAGAAGGGGACAATGGACTTTGGAGGACAGCTGGCAGGCCTTCTAGACTCCAGTCCCCACTATGGTCCTCCCCACACTCGTTGCCTGGCACCCTCCCCCACTACTCATATTCCTACAAGCCCCTTGAGGCCTTTGATTCCGCAGCTCCTGGCCTAAAGCGTGCGGCCCTTGCTCCTTAGCTTAGTGCAGAAGGCCTTGTACCAGCGTCAGGTCCTGCACTGACCTGCCAAGCCATCCCACTGGTGCCATGTGAGCCACCCAAACCATACACAGTCCTGCACACTGATCACGTGTCATTCTCACTACCTAGATGCTCTTGCCCACTACATCCGTTCTGATTAGATTTGACTGCATATTCTAGCAAAACTCAAAACAGCAGTGCTTAAACAAGGTAAACATGTATTTTTCTTTCCCATAAAAGAATTCTAGGTGTAGGTAAACTAAGGCTGGCATAAAGGCTGTACATGTCATCAGGGACCTAGGCTCCTGCCAGCCCATTGCTCTGCCTTCCTGTGCATGTGTCCCTTCACCTTAGAGTCCGAGATGGCTGCTAGAGCTCCACCATCACATCAGCTTTCCAGGCTGCTGGATGGAAGAAAGACCAAAAGGCATGCCTCTCCCCATTCCTGGATACTTCCACTTACTTCTCATTGACCAGAACTTGGTCACATGGCCATAGCTAGCTGCAAGGGAGGCTGGGAAATGAAATCATTTAGCTGAGTAGCACTCTGCCCCCGATAACTTTGGAGCTCTGTTACAAAGGCAGGTAGCGAGATGGACACTGAGGCACACAGGCACCCACTTCTCCCCACCCCACGATCTACTCAGATGTCCCCATCCTGGACCCACCCAGCCTGTGGGCAACTGTTTAGACCTCCTCCCTGGGGGCTCACCTGGACCCCAGCCTGTGGCCAGGTCCAGAAAGTCCATGCTAAAGGGATAAAGGAGCAGGTGGACACCCCCTCCCTGTTCATAAGAAGAGTGTCGAGTTAAGACCCGCTCTGGGCTGATCTGGTCAAAGCCGCAGCCGCGAGGCAGGGGAGGTGTGGAAGAGGGTCATTGTCTCATGCAAACATTTCCATTTTCTCCTGTCCTCACTCTGCCACGACATTTAACTTCATGCATTTTTCATGCCTCTTAAGCCCAGTGTATTCTTTAGAAAACAGAGATGACTCACTCGCTTTCCCAGCCTCTCAGGAAGTGACCGGCCAATCACTCGGGGGAGGGGGAAGCTGGCCTCTGAACCAGAGACTCGTCCTTAAGAAGCTGGATTAACTGTCTGAAATGTCCTTGCATCTGTAGCCGTAATCCTATTTGCCAAGTTGATCTCCTAAAAGTAATGGGGTGTTTGTTCTTTGTCTTGGGCACTGAGAGCCACAGCACCAGGGCTGACCGCTGACGGCAGTGGCACCTGGGAACCTGCATTCTGACCCCACACCCCTCCTGACTCATCAACAACAAACGCTTTGACTCATGGTCAAAGTATCTGGTTGGAACCCCTTGCTTCAAGGGTGGGAAGCCCCTTGCTCAGGGAGGGGAAGGACTGCCAGGGTCATCCAGGGGCCAAGGAAGGATTCCTACCCAAGCATGCTGGCCCCAGCGCCCAAGGGGGTCCTGGGGGTTCTTGTACCACCCCCCTCCCGTAGCTGCAGCCAGCAGACCCGTGAGCTGGGCCCCCGGCCTGGCCACATGGGTTTCCTCGCCTGCATTCATTCCCCAGTGCATGGCCCCAGGGAGGTAAGCACACTGACCTAGACTCCACAGCATCCCCTCCATGGGGGTGCCCCATCTCGGCCTGAAATGCACACAGGCCACCAGGGGGCAGTGTCTGGGGTGTCAGGGTAGGCTCCCATCCTGGCCCAGAAAATGCCTTTGTATCTGGCAAGCTCTGGGCCTTAGTTTGCTCAGCTATGAAATGGGAGGTTGTCACGGATGCTGAGGCCTTGGCCAGCCCTGATACTCTGGGACCCCTCATCTGGGCAGCGTCCCCACAATGGTGAATGAATGAGGGAGTGGATGAACAAGGTGATGGACCCGCCTTGGCCCGTCAATCCCTGCCTTCCCCCCTGGCCCCTGGGGCGCTCTCCGGCTGCTCCCCCCTCACCTCCACGCCAGGATTCACCGAGGGAAATGCACACCCGTTCAGAGCTGGGGGACTAGCCGTTCCTTCCAGGGCATCTCATCCGAAGGGGGCTGCTGCCCACGTCGCTGGAGGTCCCAGGAGGCTCAAGGGGACAGACGTGGTCTGCAGCACCCAGCATGGTGCTGGGGCGGGGGCTCCTGGGGGACCATCACAGCCGATTCCTGGGTCCACGGTGAGCGAGCAGAAAGTGGGGGTTAGGGGGCAGGGTCTGGAGATGGGGACTGTGAGTACCAGGCTCTGTGACTCCAGGCCTCAGTTTCCCCATGAGTGAAACACGAGCCGCCTCCTTGGTTGTCGGGAGTGTGATGCGCTTAGGTGGGGCCCGGCACACACCAAGTGCCCCAGTGAGCGAGAGGCGTCTTGCCTGCAGATGACAGTGATTGCAAACACGAGGGCATGTCCAGGGTGCTTGTAACATGGAAGCTGCTTGGGGACCCCTCCTCTTCTGGGGAACTGTACTGAGGGAGGGAGCAGGTGGCACGTGGGGATGACAGCCCGGCCCTCCTCCTCCTCCAGGTGGGTGCTGGGACCCCCGTGGAGGGACAGGGCCAGGACAGAGCTCCGCCTCCGGGAAAGTGGGTCCTGCCGGCATACCCCGTTCCCTGGGCCCCAGAGATCTGGGGGACGCAGCTCCTGAACCCCCAGATGCCTTTCACTTCACGTGTTTTCCCAATTCTGGAGCCACCCTTTGGCGCCCATGGTGCCCGCTTCCCTCCCTGCTTGGTGGGCGATGGGTAGAAACAGGATGCAGTAGTGCCCAGCCCAGGAGGCCCGTTCAAGCTCCATCCTCCTACCCTTTGTGGGGGGGCGGGGCTGGGGCTGTTACAACAGCCTCCCCAGAAACTAGAGACAACAGGGGAAAGATTTTGGGGGGATGGGAGTCGGCATGATGCAAAAGAGCGTGCCTCAGACATGCACACCTACTGATTTCCTGGCTGGTGAAAGTGTCTGAATGGGGTCTTCACTCAGAGCCAGGCCAGGAGGAGATTTCTCCAGACCCAGGAGGTAAAAGGACGTGTAGCTGGACCGCTAGGCTAGCTCGCAGGGGGCGGGATGGGCCCGTCACTGAATTATCCTGCATTTTCGGTCCTGCACACGGTGTGGACAGCTGGGGCTGCCGTCCTGGGCCATCCAGCCACTGGGTTATTACAGCAAGGATGTTACTGGCCGGCTTGGTCGACGGGGTCCACCGGGCAGATGCGTCTGTCTCTGGCTAGGGAGCAGCCTTTTCTGTTGGACTTTTGTGAGCCCAGAGAAACGGGGGCAGACTTTCCAAGACCCTGAGGCTTCCACCATTCCTCCTGGGACCTGTGGCCCAGGCCGGTGGGCAGGTGGGCATGGAGGAGGCCAGAGATGGGGGACGAGCTGAGGGGCCTGCTGTCCCATCCCGGCAGGGAGACCGTGGGCAAGCTTCCAGCCTCTCCAGCACAGCGTCCCCACTCATTTGGGACAGAGGCTGGTTCACCGGCACTGGTGACAGCAGGAGCAGGAAGGGGGCCATCAAACTATGTTTCAAACTATGTGTCAAACTATGTTTGATGGGCAGCCTATGCCGTCCAGAGCCCAGGGGCCCAGGAAGAAAACAGAGGTGCCTCTGCCCTCCGTGGGAGATGCTGCAGAAGCCGACAAGAGCCTGGGGCTGCGGGAGCCCCAGTGGGACCTGCATGGAGGGAGTGTCCAGGAAAGGCTTCCGGGAGGAGAGCGGCCGTTGCTGAGGCCTGAAGGATGAGCCAGGTAGAGAGTCCAAGAAAAAGTCTTCCAGGCAGAGGGACCAGCATGAGGAAAGGCACAGAGGTGTGCGAGAACAAGGCCTGCTGGCCGAGCGTGGCAGCCACACGGGCCTCAGCCTCACCCCAGTGTCCGCTGAGTGGCTTCCTTTCAGAGGCTTCAGGGTTTTGCTCTGTAAGATGGGGTGACGATGCCTGCCTGTCCCCACAGGCGCCTGCAGGCACCTCTCTGCGGTTCCCAGGAGCACAGTCCCTGCACCCCACCCTCTTCAAACCCACTTGCACTGAGCCCCCAGCCCCCAGCCCCAGCTCCCACCACCCCCTCCAGCCACACAGACTGTCCCCGGCGACCCCTCGTGTTTGATTTTGGGCACACTGCCCAGAGGGTCTTGTCTTCACCCTTCTTCATCAGGAGACTCCTGAACCACTCACTCTTCAGCCCACTGAAGTGGCGGACACCTCCTCCACAGAGCCCTCCTGGTTGCCCCAGTAGCCTTAGATGCTCTCTCTCCTTGGCCCCCACGGCCCCTTTACCCACGCATCCCGGCCTGGCTCCCACTGCACTGTGACTGTCTCTGTCCCTGCAGGAGAAACCTCTGGGCAGATCTGGGGCTGATGGCTGTCTGCCCTCCGCCTTACCCCCAGCACCCCGAGTCTAGGGGGTGCCTGCCGTGTGTGTGGGAGAGACACAGGCATGACCGGACGGCCGGGGCTACCATGGGCTGCCCAGCGACCATCACCGAGTGGGCTTCTTTGGCAGGTGGTGGTGGTGGTGGTGGCGGCAATGACGGTGGAGGTGATGGTGGTATTTTAGAGAATAAGAAGGAAAATCTCCTTTCCTCCCACTGCATCCAGGTTTGAACCTGAATTTACCCTTATGTGTTACAGTCCCTGCACAAGAGCCGACCACTTCAGCCTCAGTTTTCCACGGAAGTAATGGGCGGTAGTGGGGCGGAGGGGGCCTTAGGTGACCCGGTCACCCTCTCAAAGGCTCTGCACCCAGTTCTGATGTGGGGGTGCTTTCTCCCACCAAGCGATTCTCAGGCCCCAGCTGGGGGTCCTACAGTTCATCTCAATTCTGACACTGTCTCCCCGGAGCGGCGTCACATCCTGCAGGGAAGGGCTGAGTTCTACAAGCCTGCCCCCACCCTTCACACGCCAGGAGTGGGTCCAGGTTGTCACCTGTGCTTCTGAGCGGCTGGCTGTGGATTGGAGGTTCCCACCACCCCCTCCTCGGGTTCAATTAATTTGCTGAAGCAGCTTACAGAACTCAGAGAAACATTTCCTTACTAGATTACCAGCTTATTATAAAAGGATGTAACTCGGGAACAGCCAGATGGCAGAGCCACTCGGAGCAGGTGTGGGGAAGGGGCTCAGAGCTCCCGCGCTCTCCCCGGGCGCGACTCTCCTTCATGTCCACGTGTTCACCAACCAGAAGCTCTCCGAACCCGTGCCCTGGCATGATTGAAGAAATCCTTGGCCATTGGCGAACCTCCAGCCCCTCTCCCCTCCCCTCAAGGTCAGGAGGTGAGATGGAAAGATGGAAAGTTCAAACCCCCTAATCACAAGGTTGGTCCTTCTGGTGAGGATCCCCCATTTTTAGGGGGAGGTCCAAAAATCACCTCATTGACACAGCAAAAGGCACCACTATCACTCTCAGCACTTCAGAAATTCCAAGAGTTTTAAGAGCTCTGTGCCAGAAACGGGGACAGGACAGAGACCAAACATACATTTTTTATTATGAATCACAATATCACGCACCCCCCGGCCGTGCCCCTCAGTCCTGGGTGCCTGACGCCTCTTGGCTCTGTGCAGTGGGCGGGGTCATCCTCTCCTCACTGGGCAGAGTCACGGTCAGGTTTGGGTGACCGCAGCCGGGCCGGGCAGGAGAGTGGGGGAGGCCTGGCACCCCTGTGCCCTGAGGGCTGTCTAAGCCTGCCTGCCACATGGTGGCCTGGCCCCGGCTGAGAGTCCACAGTGCCCCCAACAAAGCATGGCCCCAGCCTGGGGGGCAGAGGCAAGTGGGAGGAAGTAGGTCCCCGTGGGATGAGGACCCAGAGGTGGTTGTGGGATGAGGGGCTGGGGGACGCCTCCCTTTCTGGCCTCGTGGTCCCATCTGTACCATGGGGATGGTCACTCCACTCTTTCCTGAGAAATCAGAGGCCGTTGCCCTCCACCTGCCCCCACCACTGTGCTTCCTGCCCCCATCCCCCCAGGACAAACGTGGGCAGGATTTGACCTGCTAAATAAATGACAAGCAATAGTATATATTGGAGTATGTGAGGAAGCCATTTGGTTTATAACTAACCCCGCCTGACCTTGTTTTTCCAAAAGGGCCTGACGTGGCCCATTGGGCAGGAATCGTCCATCTGCTTTAAACACTCATGCTGTTCCAAAGCCAAGATGATGCCCTTAAAGATAGGGATGCAGCTTCCCTGTATCAGCATTCCCTTAAGGATAAGCATCTCTTCCTAGAAACTAAGGATTGATTACCCACCTGCTGTGCTCACCTTGTGACCACTGACCTGCTGACCCCGACCTGCTGTGCCAGCTAAGCATCTCGTGACAGTTGTAAAAGGGACATTCCTATCATATGTGATGGATGCTCTTTGTTCCAGGACGATATGTAACCACTCTGTCCACCCCGCTTCTTCGGGGCCCTTCCTTCCTTGGGGAGCGAAGGCACCGGGCTGGTCCTCAGACCTGGCTCATAATAAACGCACCCCAACTTTGATTTATGGATTGATTATGGATTATTTGCCACGACAGTCCTCAGGCAGCTCCCAGCCTCTGGCCCTTGACCTTGGGGATCAGTTCCCGACAACTTCCGGTGTGCCCACCAGAGGGCGCTGGGTGGCCAGGAAAAGACGGGCCCTCCGACCAGGCCACGCGACAGGCAGGCGCTGGAGGGACCCACACAGCAAGGGAGGCTGTGTGACCCCGGCAGGCAGGTCCCCTCGCCTCTCCGTCAAGGGCCTGCCTAGGGGGCTGCGAGGAGACATGGTGAGGACCCGGGAAGCGCTGGGCTGCACCCCCACCCCACTCGGGGAGACTGAGGCCCAGACGGGTATGAATGGCGGATGAGTATTTGAACGGGGCGTCCTCCTGGGGCCGAGGGGGTCTGCAGGCACCGGAACGGTCCCCTGGGGGCCAAGGGCAGTGAGTGGGACGCAGCAGAGGCCAGCCCGGCCGAGTGGCTGAGTGCGCTTGTGGACGGACCACACTTTGTGCATCCGTCGTCCGCGGGTGGACACGGGGTGTTTCCCCTTCTGGCCGTCGTGACAGGGCTGCTGTGAACGGGTGTGCAGAGTCCGCAGTCCCCGCTGTCACTTCTCCTGGGGTGGGCCTAGGAGGGGGCTGCCGGGTCGGAGACGAGGCTCAGCTTTCTGAGGAGCCGCCAAACTGCTGTCCACAGCGATGCACCAGGTCCCGCCCTCCACAGCCGCGCTGGCTCCTTACGTTCCCTCGGGCTTTATTATTATTATTGTTATTACTATGTTAGCCTCCTAGCGAGTGTGACGTGTCGTCTCTCTGTGCTTCCTGCCCTTTGACGGCTGAACAACACCACGCACTCTTCCCGTGGGGCGCCCAGTCGGGAGGGAGAGGGACCCCAAACCACCCTGAACCCCGCATGGCGAGGGGCTGGCGGAGGCGGGGCCGGGGGAGGCGGTGCTCCGGGGACACTGCCGCAGCGAGGGCCTGAGGGCGCGGGCAGGCGGGGGGCCAGCAGCTGCGGACTCTCTCCTGCCCCGCCCGGGACGCCGGACGGTCCTGCTTACTTGTGACGGGGACTAGAGGGAGGCGGGGTGTGAGCCACACCTGCACACGTACCTACACACACCACACCCCACACACCACACACACGCCACACACACCACACCCCACACACCAC